>NW_006778536.1:1410787-1426559 GCF_000442215.2 Lipotes vexillifer | reverse complement strand
CGAGAGAGAGAGAGAGAGAGAGAGAGAGAGAGAGAGAAAGTAAGTTCTGGTGTCTCCTCTTTTAAGGACACTAATCCCATCACAGGACCCCACCCACATGACCTCATGAAAACCTAATTACCTCTAAATTCCATCTCACATATGAATTTGGGGGACGGGGGTCACATTCAGTCCACAGCAGCAGGGAAGCAGTGCCAGGGAGAGCCACAGCCAGGTAGGTGCTCAGCACGTGAACCTGCTCTGCTGTGCAGGATGGCTCCAGGCAAAGCAGCCCCCAGACAGAAGGAAAAAGGGGGAGTGTGTGCTCCTGTATCCTGGGTCATGTTGACCAAATTTTCCCCCAAGTTAATGGGACTGCACTTTCCTGGGACAGCTGCTCGGGAGCCAGGTCCCAAGCCTTTGACATTTTAACAGTTTCAAGAAGTGGTACCAGTACCAGAGACAAGGGCAGGGAGCCACTCAGCCTCAGGCCAGCACTGATGGTGCTGGAGCAGGGCTTCCTCTGGGCAGGCAGCTGGGGTCCCCAGGAGGCTCAGGAGATGCCTCGTGGCTCAGGCAAAGCCAGGGCTGAGGGTCCTGGGCAGAGAGAGGCTCTGAGGAAGGCATCCTACGGATGTGATGGGTGCACAGGAGCTTGGTCCACAGTGAACACCTCACCTGAACCAACTTCAGGAGGCTGGGCTCTACCCTCTGTGGGACCAGACCTTCATGCTCAGCCTCACGGCAATCTGAGGAACGTACACTCTGCATGAGTCTTGCCCAGTGTAGACGCCACAGGATCTGAGCAAGGGGAGCCCAGCCCTTCCATCACGGGGCCCTTCAGGCGCCCTTCTGATAAGAGCCACTGGTGTCCTCCCCTTCTCCGGTCTGTCCAGTTTCGGAAGGACTGACTCCAGCCACTCTTGACCCGGGCCTGACCTGCCTCTGTTCCCAGGGAGATACTTTTCACTATTTTGCAACATATGGGAGAAATGGATCCAGAATAGTTTTCAAATTAGTACAAAGTGTGCTTCCCTCGTGGTGCAGTGGTTAAGAATCCACCTACCAACTCAGGGAACATGGACTCGAGCCCTGGCCCGGGAAGATCCCACATGCCGCGCGGAGCAACTAAGCCCATGAGCCACAACTACTGAGCCAGCATGCTGCAACTACTGAAGCCTGCGCACCCTTGTTCTGCAACAAGAAGAGCCATGACAATGAGAAACCTGCACACTGCAATGAAGAGTAGTCCCCGCTCGCCGCAACTAGAGAAAGCCTGCGTGCAGCAACAAAGACCCAACACAGCCAAAAATAAAAAACAAATAAATAAATAAATTTATTAAAAATAAATAAATAAATAAGTACAAAGTATTCACCCAACAAACGGATTGCCCTGTATATATAAAGGTCTCTACGAGGAGTACAAATGTGTTAATCAAAGTCTATTTCGACACATTTGGGAAAGGTCACAGCATTACCACCTGATGCACAGAAAGCCACAAAGGCCCAGCCAGCGGGGTTTAGAACTGACCGGCTCATCCTGCTGCCTGTCACTGAGCTGTTGGCCCCTTGCACTTGGTGGGGACTTTCTGAAAGGTCCTCAAGAAAACCCTACACGTCTCATTTTGACCAGCGTCAAGCTTCTCAGCAGCTCTCTTGGAGCCTGGCACGTGGACCTTGCCTGTTTGGGAGAGAATTTCACCCCAAACCATGCAGCACGGTTGTATGCCATTTTGTTTTGGGGTCAAATTCCACTGTAAGAAGCAGCTCTTCTAATCTGTTTTCTGACTTTGCTGTAGTTTATACCTCACACAACGATTACATCTCCTTGTCCACCAGAACCAGCTAGAATTCTGAAGCTTGAAACCACGCGAGATAGAATAGAGCCTCCACTCTCATCTGTGCTTTGGACAGTTGGTACCTTTAAGCACTTTATTGAGGTATGATTGACATAGAAACAGCTGTACATATTTAACAGGCATGACTTGATAAATTTGGAGATAAACACCCATGGAACCATCATCACCACCTAAGTGTAATAGGTGATATCCATCACCTCCCAAAGTTTCCTCTTTTCTTCCCCTTCTCTTTCTCCTCCTCTTCCTCTTCCTCCTCCTACTTCCTAATATCATTTTTGTGTGTGTGATAAGAACACTTAATGTAAGATCTACCCTCCTGGCAAATTTCTAAGTATGCAATACAGTACCACTAACTGTAGCCGTTATGCTGTACAGTGGATCTCTAGGACTTATTCATCTTATAACTGGAACTTTGTACCCTTTGATCAATGTCTCCCCATTCCCCCCTCCCCTCCAGCCCTCAGCAACCACCTTTCTACTCTCTGCTTCTATGACTTTGACTTTATGAGGTTCTCAATATCGATGACATCATATAGTATTTGTTTTCCTGTGTCTGGCTTATTTCACTTAATATCTTCCAGGTCCATCCGTATCGTCGCGAACGGCATCTCTTTAGTTTGTCTTCTACTATGTGGGATCCATAGCTGGTCACAATGCTCCAGGTTTGGTTTCTGAGTGTGAAATGGAATAAGATAGAGAGATCCAGAAGCACAGACATAGCTTATCTTATTGGGATTTTACAGGATGAGAAGAGACGACAACTCTGGTTCTCCCAAAGCTCCCGTGAGGTGGCTACTCTTAGGTCAGGAAACAGGCACAGGAAGGCTAAGTAGCCTGCCCAAGGCCACATCACACTAGAACCGTGGGTCATTATCCAGGACACCAGGGCTTGGGGGCCCAAGCTTGGTCACTTGTCTGGTTGACATGTATGAAGTTCCCCCGATCCCAACCTCGGGCCCTGTGCTAGCACCAGGTTTCACAGGCATCGTGTGGGACATGGGTCACTGGTCCAGCCTGGACAGGGCTTTTAGTATCCCAGTTCTGTGGATAATATGGCTACTTACATGCTATTCCTCTGAGCACAGTGTCATAATACTCTGATCTGCAGAACTGTAGATTCCCACCAGTGATGCTGACAGATGCTGTGGGTGGGACCTGGCCAGGGTCCGTTCTCACTGGTGATGTCAGAGTCATACGGTCACCAAGCATGTCAAATACGACGTCTCTCGTTGTGAAGGTAACCTGGTTACCAACATCATGCACAGCTGGTCCTTAGTATTTGCGGATTCCATATTTGTGCATTCACCCACTTGCTAACATTTATCTGTAACTTCAAATCAATACTCTTGGTGCTTTTATGGTCATTGGCAGATGTGCCCAGAGCAGTGGGAAACTTGAGTTCCTGATACACACGGTCCCAGCTGAGGGGGAACCAAGGGACACTTTACTGTTTAAAATTGCCCTCGAGCATCATGCTGAAATGCTGCCCAGGGTCCCAAGGACAAGAAGGCTGTGATGTGCCTTTTGGGGAAAACACATGTGTTAGATGAGCTCTACTCAATCATGAGCTGCAGAGATGCTGGCATGAGTTCAATGTTAATAACTCAACTATACATTAAACAAATGTCTTCAAACAGAAACACACATAAAACCAGGTTCTGTATTGATTGGTTCATAAAAATGTGTGGCCAGAGACGTGAAGGGGCCTGGCTCCATGTTTCCACAGGAGCCATGACTCAGCAGTAACTCAGGGTTCAAGGAGGTTTCATAAAACGAACTATCAATGATATCGTTGCCTAGACCAGGGCTTAGTTAACTAGGCCCTTGGGCCAAACTGGGTCCACCTGCTGCTTTTGTTTTGTTGGAACTCAGCCACCAGGCTGTTTGTTTACTATTCTCTGTGGCTGTCAGCAGACTTGAGTCGTGTGATAGAGACCAAACAGCCGTAAAGCCTAAATATCTGGTCCTTTACAGAAAATTTCTCCACCTTGTATACAAACATGATGTGGCTTCCTGGTAAAAGAGAACCAGGCTCTACTTCCAACATGCCCCTGACCCCTGACCCCCAATTTCAAATCCTAGCTCTGCTGCTCAGCAGCCTAGCACAGGCTGCTCAACCTTCCTGACCCTTGGTTTCCTAATTCCACTCTAAAAATCAGCTACTTAAGGGTTGTTTCTTAAATTCCTTTATATTATAATCTTGTTGAAAGTGGGAAAAAGTGTGTGTGTTTTTTTTTTTAATTTTTATTGGGGTACATCTGATATACAATGTTGTGTTAGTTTCAGGTGTACAGCAAAGTGGTTCTGTTATACATATACATATGTCCGCTCTTTTTTAGGTTCTTTTCCCATATAGGTCATTACAGAGTATTGCGTAGTGTTCCCTGTGCTGCACAGTAGGTCCTTATTAGTTATCTATTTTATATATAGTAGTGTGTATATATCAGTCCGAATCTCCCAATTTATCCTTCCCCTCCCTTCTTTCCCCCTGGTAACTGTAAGTTTATTTTCTACATCTGTGACTCTATTTCTGTTTTGTAGATAAGTTCATTTGTACCCTTTTTTTAGATTCCACATATAAGCGATATCATACATTTGTCTGACTTATCTTGGAAGCACTATTCACAATAGCCAAGACATGGAAGCAACCTAAATGTCCCTTAACAGATGAATGGATAGGAAGAGGTGGTACACATATACAATGGAGTATTACTCAGCCATGAAAAGAATGAAATATTGCCAGTTGCAGCAACATGTATAGACCTAGAGATTGTCATACTGAGCGAAAAGGCATTATTTAATTGAACTTTTTACTTCAGCATTGCGTATAGTCACCCAAATGGTAGATGCTGCTGGTGGCCCCTCACCTGTTATCTATTTTTTTTTCTTCCCTTCCAACTGTGGTAGGCAGAAAAATCACTCCCCCCCAAAAAGGATGTCCATATCTTAATTCCCGGAACTTGTGGGTACATTACCTTAAATGGCGGAGGGAAATTAATGTTTTTGATTCCTTACTGATCTTGAGATGAGAGATGATACTAAATGATCAAGATGGAACCAAAGCAATCTCAGGGTCCTTAACAGTGGAAAACGGAGGCAGAAGAAGGAGAACCAGGCAGATAAAAACTCAGAAGAGACTTGACTGGGTTTTGCTGGCTTTCAAGATAGAAGGAAGCCACAGACCCAGGAATGCAAGCAGCCTCTGTGAGCTGGGAAAGGCAAGGAAGCCTTCTCCCCTAGACTTCCAGGAGGATTGCAGCCCTGCCCGCACCTTGTCTGTAGCCCATTAAGACACGGCAGATTTCTGACCTCTAGAAGAGAAAGAGAATGAATGGATATTGTTTTGAGCCAACAAGTTTGTGTTAACTTTTTCTACAGTAGCAATAGGAAACTGATACACCCATAGGATTCTCATTTTGGAGCAGCAATGAACCCAATAAAGGAAGTATATATTCTAGCCTCCTTTGAACATGGGGTGGCCATGTTACTGAACCTGGACTTGGGTCCACTTGCCCACACAGTAAAGCCAGTCTACTGACACTGGCTTGTGGTGAAGGAAAGTGCAGCTTTCATTGTAGGGCATCAGGCAAGGAGAATGGGCAGCTCATGTTCAAAAGACCCGAACTCCCTGATGGCTTTCAGGGAGGGGTTTTTAAAGGCAGTGTGAGGGAGGGGGCTGCCAGGTGTGTGGTCAGCTTGTGCACAGTTCTCTGATTTGTTGGTATCAAGGTTGAGTTTTGAGCATCACCAATCTTCTGGTTTCAGCCGGTCTGTGGTCTCTGTGCTTGCAGCAGCAGTTTCCATCTGGTGGGTCTGCTCCCTGTAAAAACAACTTAGGAAGATGTGTCAGGCCCTTATCTCTATCTTTCAGGGAACTGAGAGTTCAGTGACTCTGTGATATGGCTGGTCTATAGTCCAAATTGTTATCTGTCTCCTGGCCCAAAAGCTACTCTTTGTTTCTACACTTTCACATTCCCTGATCATTAACTCTTGAGCCAGCCTTTTGAGACTCAGGGGAGACCTGAGAGACTAAAGCCTTTTACTACAAAGGACAGGGACACAGGGTCTTCTATGTGGTTTTAATTCCCCCTTTACTTTGATACTCCTCAATCTTGAGGGGAACAAGTTTGGGACAAGAAAGGGAACAAAATTTTTGATAGAGAGGTTAATCTTAAACTCGGCAGAAGAACTCAGTTTAAGGGTAACTTGGTTTCAGCCGTGTGATTTTATTCTGACAAATGAGATGTCCTTGGGTGGGCTTTCTGGGAAAGCTTTAAAAGGCAGAGGACTCAGCTGGCACTTACCTTTACCTTTCTGCTCATCCTTCTTGCTGCCTAGAATTTAGATGTGATGGCTGGAACTGCAACAGCCATCTTGTAACCACAAGGAAAGCCAAGAAAATAGCAGAAACTTTGTTCCTGATATCACTGAGCCACTGAACCAAGGCCAGCAACCACCTGCCTCTGGAATTCTCATTAGGTGAGAAAACAAAACTGCCAGTTTTAAAAAAATGTTTTAAAAAAATGACTAAATGCAACATAGGAGCTAGTTGGTTACGAAAGAGGATGGGGTAGGTCCCCTTGTACTGAGGTCCTATGAGAGTGGAGTTAAACGTGTGTGGTCATTCCCTCCAGTATCAAAGTGATCATGGGTGCCAGAGGCTCACTTTACTTGGAACTGACCAGGCCTGTGGCTGTCTGGGTCAGCTGGTTCCCTTTCTGGTTCTCCCTGCTCCTGGTCAGGGTAATTCACCATCGTGTCATAATCAAGAAGGATCTTCTCATAACCCTACCAGCTAGTTATTATTTCATTTTACAGAGGAGGAAATGGGCTCTTACACAAGGGCAGTGCAGACACTGGCCTATAATATGGCCCCCGGGGCAGGGCTCTGCCACCTGTAGGAATATGACCATCAAGGAATCGGGCCTCGGGCCACTGAATCAACCTCTGTGCACAAATTGCCCATCTGCAAAACCAGGACAATGAGGATTGTTAGATCCTTCTAAGTGAATCCACATACATACAGTGCTGAACAACAGTGGCTGGAACACAGTGGTAAGCATTAAACAATAAAACAGTTATTACCTGTGGAGGACGATGCCAGTATTTTACCCAAGTCCCCTCAGATCCCTCCCTGCCTTTGCGTCCACCTCCCCACTGGAGCTGTAGCTCTTCCTTGAGGCACTGACCTTGACCCGTCCTCCATGTGCACAGACAGGAAATGCCCAGAGTTTAGGTCCTGCCACCCCACCCGAGTGGCTGGTGACCCAGTCCCGGGTGTGGGAGTGTGACCGCAGCATCCTTGTTCCGGGCTGGAACTGCACTGAGGCATAACTCACATCCCACGGCCCCTCCAGGGTCAGGCTGGGGCTGTATCCTGCTTGGCTTTTCCTCCTGGTCCAGCCTCAACTTCACACCATTTCCCACCTGCACCTCCTCCTCATCACACACACTCTGTTCTTTGTCTCAGGTCTGCTTCTCGGGAACCTGGCCATGAACATCACCAAAGGCCGCCAGCTCCCAGACTAGGACCCTGGGATTGGACCTGCTCTGCTGCGCTGTCCTGTGTCCTGCTGGCCCTTCCCTGCCCAGTCGCATTTTTGGTCCTCACCTGTGAAGATCTGCAGAGCTGCAGAGAATGGGACCCACTGCTTGTCCCTCGTGGGGCTGGCCTGGGGTCCCTGCTCCACAAGCACCCCTGCAGGCTCTGGCCCAACTGTGTGAATAGCCACTGTATTGCTTTCTTTTCTCTTCAAAGGCCCAGAAAATAAATCCTTGTTTCCCAAATGGCGTGGAAGTCCACATGGAAAGAAAGCAGGTTAGAAGACACCAGTAATCTCTTCAAAGAGCATCTGGACATGAGAAAGAGTCCTTTCTGTTCAGTTTGTAATGTCAATGTAAACAAGAGGGGAGTTGAAGTTTGTCCTTGGGCCCCCTGGGACCCTACAGAACCTTTTTTTTCTTCACTGGCCTGTGTTAGGTTCACTTCAAGAAATGCAGGGCTTCCCTGGTGGCACAGTGGTTGAGAGTCCACCTGCCGATGCAGGGGACACGGGTTCGTGCCCTGGTCCGGGAAGATCCCACATGTCACAGAGCGGCTGGGCCCGTGAGCCATGGCCACTGAGCCTGCACGTCCGGAGCCTGTGCTCCGCAATGGGAGAGACCACAACAGTGAGAGGCCCGCGTACCGCAAAAAAAAAAAAAAAAAAAAAAAAAAAAGAAATGCAGGTGGTAGAATTCATGGGGTGGCCGTGATAATTGTAGTGGAGCAGTATGTGAGGGCGGTGGGCACCTGGTGAGCTCTTGGGCACAGCACAGAATCCCTCGCTGAGGTGGGAGGTGAGGAAGGCACGGGTTGGAGGTCTGAAGGTCAAGGTGTGGTGGGGTCTGAGGGCCCAGTTGTGGTGAGTTCTGAGGGCCCAGGTACAGTAAGAGAACATTGGTTTGAAATTGCATCAAATGGCAGTTGTATAATTTCTCTCTTCAGCATTGAGCTCCCCACATGTGGGCAAGCAGTTGGATTTATTTAGGACCAGTTTTTGAAAAAAATGGAGATACTAATAGCTTTTTGTCAGAATTGTTGTGCTAATGACATGGGATAATACAAGGAAATCACCTTTGCATATCGTAGGCCAGTGTACCAATATAAGTGGTCACACCTGACATGTAAATATCGCTGATACTATAAACTAGTGTTTAGTTTTCCTATTTCCCGGCTAAGCAGAAAATAAAATATTAATTTGCTTGTATATGTGAAATGTATATGCCAAGCACTTGAGTGTGGTCTGGGGGAAGAGGCGTTTCTTTCTGCAAGTCCAGTAGCCTGCAGTGTCCTGAATTACAAAGGTCCTTGATGCCAGCCCAGAACAGAGCTCAAGCAAAAATGATTATTTTATGTGTCATTCTCTTCTTGTTTAGAAGACTTAATTGTGGTTTATCTCATATTGCTCTTGGAAAACTGGGGAGCTGGCAATATCAGATGCAATTATGGGATGCATTTTTAAGCAGATATTTATTTACATAATGTGCTGCTTCCAAAAACAAGCTCACCCAGACCAGATGTTTTTATTGTAAGCCCTTGGTATCTGTGAAAAAAAATGAAACAGCACAGTGAGCTGACCATTAAACAGTGGGAATTCAAGGAGCACACTCTTTTTTTTTTTGCGGTCCACAGCATGTGGGATCTTCCCGGACCGGGACACGAACCCGTGTCCCTTGCATCAGCAGGCAGACTCTCAACCACTGCACCACCAGGGAAGCCCAAGGAGCACACTCTTGAAAAGGATGTTTTGAATATTCTTATACATTTCTTAGTTCAAGGAGCTACATTTACCTGAGAGAAGATGAATTGTTAGCTGTTTCGGAAAATAAGAGTAAGGGTATTTGAATCTGTTTGTCCAAATTCACTCCCATTCCAAATATTTTTTTGTAATTTTTTTTTCCCCTAATGCTATTTATCTAAAGCTTGTGCTCTATCCTCCTGCTACTCTCTGAGAAAACTCTGGGATGATAAACAAGGTGTTCATTCTATCATAGTGACACCACTGATCAAGATTATTTTTTTTCTCATTCTCTTAATGACTCTGGGTCTGGATCTCTCCAATACCTTGGTCTGATTCTCGGACACAGCTGCCCGGAAAACCCCATGGAGAACAACCCCTCATGAGCTTTTTTTGTTTTTAATAAAATTATTTATTTTATTTATTTATTTTTGGCTGCTTTGGTTCTTTGTTGCCGTGTGCAGCTTTCTCTAGTTGCAGCGAGCGGGGGCTACTCATTGCAGTGGCTTCTTTTGTTGCAGAGCACAGGCTCTAGGTGCGCAGGCTTCAGTAGTTGCAGCACATGGGCTCAGTAGTTGTGGTTTGCAGGCTCTAGAGCACAGGCTCAGTAGTTGTGGCGCACAGGTTTCGTTGCTCCATGGCATGTGGGATCTTCCCGGACCAGGGCTCGGCCCCGTGTTCCCTGCATTGGCAGGCGGGTTCATAACCACTGCACCATCAGGGAAGTCTCCCTGCCATGCCGCCACCCCCGCCATGAGCTTTGATGGAGCCTCAGAGCCCTACTCAATACAGTGAACCATGCAACTGCTTGGAATTAATCTCTCTTTTTGGTTCTCTCTCTCTTTATGTATCTGGCCTTGCCATGATCTGAGGGTCCCTTCTGCTACCTTCTTCCAACTCTTTTTTTTCTGTCTTTCTCTCTCTCTCCCACTTAGACTTGATAATCATTCCTTTTGCTTTCTCTCTCTTCTTCTAAATCATATTCCATCTGTTTTTGTATCTTATGCTTTAATGTGCTTATGATTCTAGCTGCCCGTGTCATTCCACATCTACATGAATTTGTGAGATAAACAAAACTGTGAATTTTATGCCTCAAATTAGTACTTTTCTTAATTATAAAACTTAATTTAGCCAGAGAGGGCACAGAGGCACAGGTACACTCATAGATTATTGGTGTCACTCTAAATTGTTATAACTCTGAAAATAAATTTGCCAATATGCCTCCAGAGCCTAAACTTATTAATCCTCTTTAACCTGGTAATTGAACTTCTGAAAATGTACCCTTTAAAACTAATCTGAAACTCAAGCATAAAATCACATACAAAGATATTTATGATGGCATCATCCTTAATTACCCCAAGTGGAAAAGAAAGGAAAATCCCGTGATAGTAAAATAGTTTTAAATAGTTAATAGTGATAGTTAATAGTTTTAAAAATGGAAGTACATACAACAAAATATTATTGTACAATGAGAAGAATATTAGTGTAAAGCTGGGTGAGTGTTAAGATGGAAAATAAGGACTGGCAGAGAATTTGAGGTCAGGATAGAAATAGATTGAGAGGTGGGACTCAGGACAAGTTTGAGTGACATGGGCAGATGTAATTGTGGGTGTTCTGGTTGAGTTCTGCGTAACAAATGACCCCAAGCTTCATGGAGTAAGACAGGAATCATTTTATTATGTTCACAAATCCTGTCAGTCAGTAAATTCTATAGAGCACAGGAGGGAGGTCCGAGGTCTCATTTGGAAAGACTTGAATGACTGGGCAGACCAGAGGCTGGGGACTGGAACCATCTGAATGCTTCCTCACTCAGACATCTGTTGCCTGGGCTGGGATGGCTTGAAGGCCAGGCTCACCTGGGACTGTTGAATGGGGCACCCACATGTGGCCTCTCCCCACAAGCTTGGGCTTCTCACTACATGGGGCTGGGTTCAGGAGACCACATGGAGGCAGTACAGCTTTTATGACCTTGCTTCAGAAGACACAGGATCACTTCCACCATTCTGCTTGACTGAAGCAATCACAAGCCTGCTCTCACTTAAGGGGAGGGGACACAGACTCAGCCCCTTAACTGGAGGAGTGTCAAAGAAGTTGTGACCTTCTTTTGCCTACAAGGACCTAAGCACCAAGGCATAAGTGGATGGAGGAGATGTCACTGCTAAGAGTGTCCATGGTCAGAGACTTTAGAAATTGATAATGCAGCTAAAGATCCTCCCTCTGCCTACAGCAGACTTGTTCAGCCTCCAGAGAAGCCAGAACACTTGATGCAGAGGGGCTTTTGGATCTTGTTTTCAGGAGAGCTAAGTAATAAGAGGGGTAGTAGTCCATGTTGGATAGTATAAAAACATTTCTATTTAAAGGTGGCAGGAATTACAACAAATTCTTGATTTCTATGTTCACTTGTAGAAACTCTATTTTCTCTTTTATTAACCTTTGAAAATTTGTAAGCAGAAATTAAAATCCATGCCACGAGTCCTGAGATAAATTGGTTTATTATCAGATGCTCATTATATAACATTCTAGAAAGTTTCCAGGAAATAGATGTGAATACATTGTAGACTGGGTTTGTTCATACCCACATGAGGAGTCCAGGAAAAAGAACACACAGGATCAGAGTCAATCTATAAGGTTGAAAGAAATACTCCTCTCTTTCTCTCCCTCTCTCTTTTTTGCTTTCTTAAATTTGACAGTAAATTTTATATAGTTATAAAAATGTAATTCATTCAATAATCATGCTGAATGATTATATCCAAATCTCCTGACTCAATGATCTCCCATTCTGTTTTCTTGTGTCTCTCCAATGGCAAGTACTATTATATACTGTCTTGGATTATAGTTACTTATACATTAATCTAACCCATACTAGATTATATTCTAGTATATTTTATGCATTTAGCATGTGGCCCAAATATATATTTTTAATTTAGTTAAATGGCTCTTTTCCTGCCTTATTTTTGGGTATGCACAAAATTAGCAGTGAAAGTTTTCAACCCCTTTTGTATTTCCTCATACATTTGGGGCATCAACTACAGTTGACCTTTGAACAATGAAGGGGTTAGGGACATTGACCCCAGTGCAATAGAAAATTCATGTGTAACTTTGCAGTTGGCCCTTTGTATATGCAGGTCTGCACCTGCAGGTTCAACCAACCATGGATTGTTTAGTACTATAGAATGTATTTACTGAAAAAAAATCTGTGTATAAATTCAAATATGTGTTGTTCTATACTTATTTATCCCATTTGCAATATAAAAAGTCTAAATTCATGATCATTCATAACTTTTATCTTTTAACTATGTTTTTAAATTTTTTTTAACATGAATGGACAGAATAGTTTACTGTTCTTTAGGGAGTATTTATTGTGTTCTCTGAGAGCAATGCTATGAATATTACTGCATCGTCCACGTTTTTACCTGATGCCCTGGTCACCGGGTGCTGACTGTCTTCCTAGCAGCTATGGGAAAATTGAATAGGAACAGGAGTTCAGTAGGAAGCTGTGGATTATGTGGTCAAATCTTATTACATTCTAAAATGCTGTTTTCTTACCTGAAAAATGGGATTTATGATATAGCTGTCTTACCTACATCATGAGGTTGTTTAAGAACAAGTGAAAAAATAATGAACATATAGGATAATTGTCATTGTACACATACTTCGATGAGAGAAGTGGCAAATACACAACACCGGCACTGCTGCACTCCCCACCCCAAGCCTCAGGTCGATACCATTCATTGTAGCAGGACCCTTTGTCATTGACCTTGGTTCAGCGTCAGGATCTTTCTCAACACAGTGCTGACAGATTAAATTTGGCACCTGAGATAAATTTGTGTTAGGGAGTGTGGTTTCTGAGTGAGCAGAAATACTCACTGGGCACAGGGCTTACAGCTTCTCCATGTCTGTGAGCACATCTCTGTTCATTCCTACAGAGGTGGCTCCCCACCCCACTTCTTCACATTTTTGTCCTCCCTAGCGGGCTGCTTGATGGGGTCCTAAGAGTGACCAGGCGTGGGGCTGTGCACTGGTCAACCCTGAGCACCTCCTCCATTCAAACGCATCACTGACCCTCACTCTCCAGGCTGGATCTCAAGAGGAAATGCATAATAAATCTCCCATTTCTTTCCACTGAAGACTGAGTTGCTTGATTACATTTCTCTGCTCTGTCATCTGGCTTTCTTAATTAAAGTTTGTTTTTTTTTTTTTTTTCTGAGAACACATTATTAAGTTTAAGGTTAGGTTGTACATGTTCCAAATACCTTATTCTGCCCCAAACACTACTTGAAACTTATAATTAAATAACCTGGGATGCTTTAATGAGAGGTGGACAATATCTAAGAACACAATATGATGAATCCTGAGAGACATTTCCCAGTTTCATAAAAATTAACTCTTTAGGCCCTTCCTGAAACCAAAGGAGGCAGGAAAAGAAAAAAAAAAAAAGAAAACTTTGTTAAGGAGATGACTTTAAAGAATGTGATGAATGCGCTGCACCATTTGACTTCATATCTGTGGGTACAGCCCAGTGAAATGTGTCTTTCTAGGCATCTGCCCTGCTGATGGGCTATGGAGGATATAAAAGAATCCATGTGAAATGCTTTAAACAGTTAAGAAGAGACTTGCATTTCTAGTATTGGAAGATGAGATAATGCAGACCAAATTTTCCACCAAGAATAACAGGAAAAACTGAACACACTGTAAAGAGAAAATGCCCATCTGTTTATAGCCATTGCAGAGCTCCCGAGACAGCAAGGATTTGAGGTCCAGGATGCCGGATGGAAGGAGAGGCACTGAAGAAACCCTGAGGGAGGTGTCACTTTCCTCTCAAGGCCCTTGTACCAGCTAAAAGTCTGAGTATCTGCAGAGCTTTCAGGAAAAATTGGATCTCAGAGCCCAACACAATGGAGAAGGCCTTCAGCTGGGAATCCTGCAGGGTCACACTTAAGAATAAGGGTGAAACAGAAATAGATGAGGTCTCACAAAGAATGAAGCCTAGAGCCCCCTCTCCCCTGACTGCCTGTCTAAAGGAAGAATAAGCCTTCCCTGAAGAATGATAGCACAAACCAGCGCCTCACAGGAGCTCTGATTTCTCACGCCTAAAGTTCTAAATGCAGATTAAAACAACAGGGGTGAAAACAAATAAGGACAGACCAAAGACAAATAGAAAAAACTAGGAACCAAACCACAGAAGATGCAGATATTGGAATGATCAGGCACAGACTTTAAAATAACTGTGATTAATATGTTCAAGAATTAAAAGCCAAGTTAGGAATTTCACCAAAGAACTAAGGAACAGTTGAAAGAAAACATCTAGATTGAATCATAGAAAGAATAAATGATGAAAAACATGGCAAAGAAAGAAGAGACTGAGTGACATTTCTAGAATTGGTGAGAAAACAAGAATGAACCAGGGGCAATCCTGAAAGAGATAATGGCTGAGAATTTTCCAAACCCAATGGAAGATGTCAATTCACAGATATAAGAAACTCATTGGTAATTATCATTTTGTGATATTCATCAAACCATACATGTCTGAATTCTGATTTTCCTGTGTTTAGGACATACCTTAATTAAATTTAAAACACTTGGAAAAACAAAGAACTAATGCTGAATAATAAAAACAGTGCAATTCAACGTGGCGTTAATGGTATAATGGCACAGAAAACTCAGAGCAGACATAGGTATATATAATGCTAAATTCTGTATTAAGTACTGAGTGAATACAGTGGTGGAAAGATCAATGTTTTTCAAGTTAGCTAGACCTGGATTTCAATCCCAAATCATCGCCTCACTAGCTCAGTTATCTTGGGCAAGTTACTCAATTCCTTTTCTTAAAGAAGGAGTTACACTTCACAGGGTGGTGTCACTAACACAGTAGCTGCCTTGCTCCTTTATTTCTGCATCTTATGCACTTGGTGACACCGTAGTCCCCCTTCACCTGGGCAGAAGATTGAGTTTGGACAAAAACACAATTGCCCAAATGCTTCTACCCTTAAACCCATGAGCACTGACCTCTAGTGGCTCTGAAAGCTGCCTGGTCTTCATACTACGCTCCCTGATCACCATTTATACCTTGTCCTGTCTCTTGAATACACACCACCTCTTCCTCCATCCTCGACATTAACTGATGTTTTTGCTTCTTTAGTTTCATGGAGAAAACAGGGATGATCAGAAAAGAACTGCTCCAAGCTCCAGCTGTCTCTTCAACTGCCTTCTGCCAGCTGTGCACATGCCTATGTCTCCCTCCTGTGTTCGGCATGAATATATGCCCTAAATCCCATCTTGTCTCAGTCCCTTTCTCTTTCATGATCAATGTCTCCCCTGCTGGGTCCTTCCACCAGCAAGTGAATGTGCCATTCTTTCCAACAGTTAAGAAACGACCTTCCTTTTAGCCCACTGTTCCCTCCAGGAGCTGCCCCAGTGTTTTCTCTTCAAATGACTCAATCAGGCTTTTGTCCCCACCTCTCCAGTGGTCTCTCGTCAAGGTCACAGGTGACGACCCCAGGGCTACATGCAGGGGTTAATTCTGGGCATCCCTCTCACCTGGCCCTCATGCTGCAGGTGCTCCCAGCTGACCACAGCCTCCTTCCGCGAGGCTGCCTTCACTCAGCTTCTGGAACACACAGCTGGCTCTCCTCCTGAATCCAGGAAGCGGACTTT
>NW_006778536.1:1374383-1410777 GCF_000442215.2 Lipotes vexillifer | reverse complement strand
CTTTTCCTTCCGATCTCTAAGTCTTGGTATGTCTCAGGTTCTATCCTCGACTTCTTCCCTCTCTAGCTACACTTGGGTCTATTGGTGGTAAATATACATTCACTCTTGGTTCCCAATTTATATCCCCAGCCATGACCAATATCCTGAACTGCAGACTTTCATATCTAACAAGCTATGCAGTGTCTTGTGAGTCTTTTGCCCTCCCGGGAAAGACAAGGAGCCCACAGATGAGGGGAGGAGACAGACAGAAGGACAAACATTTAGAGCTGACTGTGCAGGGTGTGCTGGGTTCTGGAGGCCCAGAGGCAGCTGCCTTTCCAGCCTGGGTTGGGGTAGGGTGGAGGGGAGAGAGGCCTTCCTGCAGATTGGCCTTTAACTTGGTCTTGACTGGTGACAATTAACAAGGAAAGAAAGCAGAAAAGAATGCTAGTGTCCTACCCCCAGCGCAAAGGGAAGAAAACAAGAAAAGTAAATGTCCCAAATGAAACATGCCACTCTGGGCCATGGTCTCCAAGCTGTCCTGCTTTGCTGACATAAATTTTGGGTGTTGAGCAAGACAGGGGAGAGGGCCAGCAGGAAGGGCCCAGGTTTGGGAGAACTGTACAAACCAGGCTCAGAGGCTCGGGCTTTCTGCCGTGTCTGTTGAGTCAGTGGAGGCCCAGCAGGAAGGCAGTGAGTAGATCTCTGTCTGGAGAGATCCCTCTGGTGCAGATGCAGAGATAAATGATGGACCAGAAAGAGAGGAGACCAGGGACCCAGAACCTGTAAAAGAGAGAGCGAGGTCCAGAAATAGGTACAGGATCGGCCCTAATGCATTGCCTGATGAGGAGAGAGAGGCAGGGACAGAGAGGCACACTGGGAGGACTTCATGTGGTGACAGGCAGAGGTCACCAGGATGCAGCTGCAAGCCAAGGAATGCCAGGCACGGGTCGGCAACCCCAGAAACTAGGGGGAGGAATCGCATTCTTCCCTGGAGCCTCTGGGGACATGCTGACTCTTTGTTTTCAGACTTCTGCCCTCCAGAGCTGTGAGAGAAGACAATTCTGTTGATTTAAACCACCGAGTTTGTGACACTGTGTTACTGCAGCCCTAGGGAACTGGCATACCACACTCTGAAGAGGCAAAGGAGACACATACAAGATAGAAGGGGTGGGGCGCAGAGCAGGGAAGACTTATGTACAGTGGGAGGAGCCTTGGTGCATCTCAGGCAGAGCAGGAAGGGCCAGGGGAGGGAGGGGATGCAGCGAAGGGGAGGGATGGCCGGGGCAGCCTGAAACGCCAGGCAGAAATTCCACAATCTCAGCTAAAAATCTTTGACTGTCCACTGAAAGACATCCCAGGCCTTTGAAAATGCAGGTTAGATGATAAAAGAGAGTTTTCTCTAAGCCTGATCAAGAATAAAAGGAATACATCCCACTCAAAGGATGAACAGAATTCACAGAAGGAAACGGTGTCTGTCAGTTAGTGGGGTAAACTGAGGCCAGCACTGTTTAATCTACTCCAGGAATGTCTGCCCTTCACAGATTTCAGAGGACACTTTAGTGTGATGCCAATTCCAACCCCTGAACTCCAACACACAGCCTTGGGACCCCAAGTCTGTACTATTGTTTCTTTTGATTGTTCCTCCCTTGTCTCAGAATCCCCTCCCTTCTCTAATTAGCAATCGTTTGGACCTGCCCTTTGGAACTCAGGGAAGGTCATGGAGGCTGGATGAAGCTTATTTCCTGTAATCAAGAAATGGGAGGACACAGAAAGACTTTTGTGCCCAGGAGCCCCACAGGGTCCTGCTTGGTTTAAAATTCTCAGCATTTATGGATTCCTGGCAAGGTTCTGGGTCTGTGGGCTCCATTCTCCAGACTAAGGGACCTGGTCTTGGATTCCCAGGACTGCTGCAACAAAGCACCACAAACTGGATGGTTTAGAACAACAGAGATTTATTCCCTCACAGCTGTGGGAGACGGAAGTCTGAGATCAAGGTGTCAGCAGGGACTCCCTCCCTCTGAAGACTCCAGGGAAGGACACTTCTTTGCCTCGTCCTCTTGTGGCGGTTGCCATGGGTCCATGGCAGTCCTTGGCTTGCAGACACACCACTCCAGTCTCTGCCCCTGTCATCACACGGCCTTCGTCCGGGTGTGTCTCTATTTTCTTTTTATTGGGACAACAGTCATTGGGTTAGAACCCAGCCTAATCCACAATGACTTCATCTTAACTAATTACATCTGCAGAGGCCCTTTTTTTCATGTGAAGTCACATTAAGAGATTCAAGGTAGACTCGAGTCTTGGAGAGACACTTTCCTAGCCAGTCCAGACCTTGTAAATACATTTCTTCTCAAGCTCAGGTCCCAAGCTCTGATGCCCCTCAGCTGTGTTCATCTCACTTGACTGACTTATTAGTTTTATAATGAAGACTTCCTTGAGCTATTAATGGGTTTTATGGTACGAGTCATTTGAGAATAGTAGAACAACTAAAGAGAGGGCAAAGTTATGTCTGCCCTCATACAAACCAGTTAAAAAAAAAATAAAGAGTAACTTGGAAAGATGATTTTTTTCCCTCATCTAGTTGGCTGAAAAAATCATATTAGAAATTCAGAGGTAATGTATGTTTTCTATACATTGTCTTCTATAAAGTCATGAGACCCAAATAATTTAAGAACTCAAATGTTTTTCCTTAGCAACATCTCCATACAAGTCATCTCTCTCCACTGCTTGGTATGAAAAATCATGCTGCTCCTGTCTGCTCTAGCCTGGGAAGGAGTTATTCCCTGGACATTTGCCTTCTCAGGTTTCTCCCTGGGCAAGCATAGAGGTTGATGTGTTTCTGATTGTTTTTTAAGCATCATTATCCACTTGTTTCAACTCTCCATTGTTGCTGTGTGGAAGATCGTGCCAGGTGGCATGCAACTTCTCCTTTAATCGTGGGTGCGAAGTCTTTTCAGACATTAAGTAAATCTCCACTTACAGCCTCCTCAGACACATTGGGCTCTGCTATTCTATGCAACATTTTGTGTCCTTACATTTTATTCATTGTCTTGACTTCTCATGTTTATGTTATAAAATCAAATTTGCCTCTTAGCAGCCTAAGGCTTGGTGGTCTTGAACTCAGTACCACTCCAGCATCGCCACCTTCCAGGGGCTTGTGTTGTGTGATGGTTTCTGAGTCACAGTGGACTTATGCTTTTTATTTTTTTTCCTGATTCAGAAAGACCGACCTATTCAAGTGTTTTATTGTGAAATTAAGAACATATAGATTGCTTTTCAAGAGAGTTCTTTTTTCAAAGGAATGTAAGTTTAAGGTGCACACATCTGCCATCTGTAAAAGGCCTTGAGGATACATCTTTTCAATAAAGAGATTGTCTTTTTTTTGCTTTGATTAAAAACAGCAGCATTCCCTGCTGCCAAATAAGTCACCTGGGTTTCATCTCACTATAAATAAGTGGAACAGGCAAGCATTACAATGAGTTTCACTCAAAACAGCAAGGCAAAAGTGTCTCAAAAATGCTCCCTGAGGCCACGAGTCATTGCACTTTCAAGATCACAGGCAGCCAGTTTCTTAATATCTTTATTTTCAGCCATCTGGTCACACCATCTCCTGGGACTGGAGTCCTCCTGCTCTGTGTCCATTGAACTCAAAGACATGCATCCTGGCTTGTCTGTGGTGTATCTGGCTCACACAGTGCTCAATTGGATGTTGACATGTATCCCTGCCATTTTCATATGGTCAAGGGGAGAGAACACACTATTTTACCAGTGCCTTTGTGATGGGCACAGTTAGGTGCATTTAGATCCACAGGTCTGGAGTGGAGCATTCAGGAGTGTGGGAGGTGGGATAAAAAGAAGACAGAAGCAGTCTACTAGCTCCAGAATGATGTTGATGATGGTGATGGTGTTGATGGTGATGACAGCAGTGACAATGATAGCGATGATGATGGTGGGGTTGATGATGATGGTGTTGGTGGTGGTGATGACAATAATGGGGATGATGATGGTGATGATGATGATGATAATAATGATGGTGGTGATGATGGTGTTGATGGTGATGAGGACAATGATAATGGTGGTGATACCTATCATTTATAGAGAACACTCTATTTCAATTGCCTACCCCTAATTTAATCTAACTTAAGCCTAAAGCCCTGGGATGTAGTTCCTATTATTAGCCTGATTTGGTCAACTTGGAAACTCTCCTTAATGGAGTCTTACTTCTCTTGTTTGGGGTAATTCTTTTGGAAAAGCTATGCTATGGATTCTCAGAAGGGCCTTCCCATGAACCTATCCTCACACGTGTGATATTGAAGTCAGGGTGTCATCCATCACATGACCCTATGAGGTGTAGAGGTTGAGATTGAAGACAAAAATGTTTAGAGGAGGGTGAGAGCAGATGAAAAGGGCTTAATATACCAGCCTTTGCCAGGAATATCATAGTGTTTTATGCCATCCAAGATTAGATGGGCTCTCTCAGAGTTAATGGTGAGGATGTGAACTACTGTAGGAGTCATTGCTGCTGATGATCTTAATGTTACCTGAACTGGACAGAGCTTCTCCTGACAAACCACAGAGAGATGTCCAAGCTCAGGGTACTGACTCTCTAGAAGATACCAGCAGAATCAGCTTTACATACTTGTTCTTAGAAGCCTGGAGCTACAAGATGTACTGGGATTCCTTATGCTTTCTCTCTGACGACCTCTCAATCACTCAAGATCTCAGAAATGCCTAGTCTAGGGCAACTTCCCAGGGAGAGTTTGACCCACTTGATTCTTTACCATATCTTTGTTTTCTGTGGTTCATTCACTCCCAACCCCAGTGGGTGTTATGACTATACAATCATCTACATTTTATTTAAAATCTATATGAAAAAGGCCATGGAATTGTAATGTTTCATGCTTCCTTTACAGAATAATAAGATAATATATATTTTATCTTCTAGATCTTCTTTGCTAAAACGCCACAAAAATGACCTAGTTTAATGGCTGCATTGAGTCTAAACTGTAGGTGTTTTGATTTAAAATTCCATGTACTTTTGTCTCACATATATCCATATCATAGTTCAAGATGACCTTTCTCTGGCAGAGGTCAAGAGAAAGAGCCCAACTTTATGAGGGACCTGGGATCCTCTTACCAGGCTCTGGTCTCTGGGCCAAAAGACACACCTGCTCTGCATTCTACAAGGTTCTGAAGCTGAATCTGACCTCTGTACCTCGACACTGAATTAAATCTCAGAGACAGAGTTTTGGGTTAAGCAGAAAAGAATAGCTTTGTTGCTTTGCCAGGCAAAGGGGGCCACAGTGGGCTAATGCTCCCAAGACTGTGTGTCCCGACCTGGAGGGGGTAGTGAGGAGTTTTATAGTCATGGTTCAAACAGAGCGTGATCAGCTCATGGACATTCTTCTGATTGGTTGGTGGTGAGGTAATTGGGAGTCAGGATCATCAACCTTCTGGTTCCAACTGGTTTGGGGTTTCCATGCTTGTGGGCAGCAGACAGTTAACTTCTCCCACCTGGTAGGGTTTCAGTACCTGCAGAACAGCTCAAAGATATTGACCCTGCCCCAAGGCTACACTATTGTTTCTTTTGACTGTTCCTCCCTTGTCTCTGCATCCCCTCCCTTCTCTGATTAGCAACGGTTTTTTTGTTTGTTTGTTTTATTTATAACATCTTTCTTGGGGTATAATTGCTTTAGAATGGTGTGTTAGTTTCTGCTTTATATCAAAGTGAATCAGTTATACATATACATATGTTCCCATATCTCTTCCCTCTTGCATCTCCCTCCCTCCTACCCTCCCTATCCCACCCCTCCAGGCAGTCACACAGCACCGAGCTGATCTCCCTGTGCTATGCGGCTGCTTCCCACTAGCTATCTACTTTACGTTTGGTAGTGTATATATGTCCATGCCTCAGGGAAGGTCAGGGAGGCTAAATGAAGCCCATTTCCTATAATCAAGAAATGGCGGGACACAGAAAGGCTTTTGTGACCAAGAGCCGTAAGGTCCTGCTCCGTATCAGTCCTTAGGGGATGACTTAATAAAGGACTTGTTTTTTCAGAGTGGATCTGCCCTCTACTCCCAAAGAATAGCTATATTCCTTTTTTGTTGTTAAATGTTCAAAGTTCCATTTATTTATTTATTCCATAAATTTTTGTGTCTTTTAGAGTACCAAATACTGGTACTGTAAACAGAACCTATTTTGAATTACATATCAAAATCTGGTCAAAAGGGTAATTTAGAGGCTCCCAAGGAACTTATTTCCAACTTCAGCTAACAAATTTTAAAGTTCTTGTGCTTTCAAGTTTGACATTTGAAAGCACACATTTCCTCTTTTTAAATAAAATATAGCACATATCCATAAGAGGTAAAAATCATAAATGTACAACCAACAAATTGTTACCAGTTGAATACCCCTGTGTACTAATGTCTAGGTCAAGACATAGAACATCACCAGGCACACAAAAGTGCCATTCATGCTGCCTCCCAGTCACAACTAACCACCATGTGACTTTAACATCTTAGATCAGCTTTGCCTGGTTTTGAGTTTATCTGCGTGGGTTCATATATAATAGTATAATTATTTTGTTATTGTTTGTTTTTCATTCAACTTATATTTGTGAGATTCAGCCGTGTTGTCATATGTGGCTGTAATTTGTTCATTTTTGTTGCTTTGTGATGTTTCATCAGTATTAGTATTCTAACATTTATTTATACATTCGCTATTGATGGATATTAGAGCTGCTTCCAGTTTGGGACTATTATGAACAAGGCTGCCACAAGTATTCTCATACATGTCTTTGGGTACAAACCAAAGAGTACCATGGTTGAGACGGAGGGCAGGCATTTGTTCAAAAGATGCCAAACATTTCCAAGCAACATGGTTGTTTGTTACTGTAAATCCATGACACACCTATTTTGGAGGGTGTGTCATGGTGTTCCATTGTAGTCTTAATATATATTTCTGTAGATGACTAATAAGATTAGATGCATTTTCATGTGTTTATGAACCATTTAGATATGTTCTTTTGTGAAACTGCCTGTTTAAGTCTCTTGCCTGTTTTTTTTTTTTTTTTTTTCCATAGGATTGTCTGTCTTTTTCTTGTTATTCTCTAGGCGTGCTGGATGCAAGGTCTTCAGCAGTTAGATAGGATGTAAATAACATAACTAATATAATACACTAATAAGCTCATACAATAATATTACTTCCTTAGTCATGTCTCTTTGATGAATACACTTTCTTAAGTTTAACATATGTCATTTTATCACTCTTTTCATTTTTATCTTTTCCTACTCCTCAGTCAGGAAGATATTCTTTGATGTTATTTTCCAGAATCTTTATTGTTTTGTATTTCACAGGTGTATCTATAACAACCTGGAATTAATTTTATTGTATTGTGAGAAGTAAGGGTTAAAATTCACCTTTTCCATATGGCTGTCCAATGGGCTCATTTATTGAAAAGCCCATCGTGTCTCCCTTGCTCTCAGTGCCACTTAGTTATCCAAAAAGTGACTCTATTATCTGCCAATGCAAAACGGTTTTCCAAAGATGTTATTCCATTTTTTAAACATTTTGTTTAACCTTCTATCACTACCAGTGTGTCTTAATTATAACTTTATAGTAAGTCTTGACGTCTGGAAGAGAAGATTTTCTTTCTTGTTTTCCTTCTTAAGATTGTCTTTTTTATTTTCCTTTCTACAAATATTTATTTATTTATTTGGCTGCGTTTGGTTTTAGCTGTGGCATGCGGGATCTTTCATTGCAGCACTCATTAGGTGCCCTGCGGCATGTGGGATTTTAGTTCCGCGACCAGGGGTCCAACCCACATTCCCTGCATTGGAAGCTGGATTCTTAACCACTGGACCACCAGGAAAGTCCCAAGATTGCCTTTTTTATTGGACTCGTTAAGTTTTTATTAATCAATTACTTTCCCCACCCGTATTAGCTTCATAGGAGAGTACTCTTTTTAAACCGGTGATTACCCTTGGAAATGTCAAAGGCAGCCTTGATTTACAGAGTCTAATAGAAATCAATCCTTTTACTTTTTCCACCCAATCCAGAAAATTTAGGATGCCTTCACTCTACTTAATGTCCTCCTACCCCATGTGTTACTGTTGCCCTTGATTTGAATTCTACATTATTATTATTTTGTACAGATGATTCTGCTTAGATTTATTCATATGTTTAAGTTTGCACTCTTGTTTCTTCTTTCAGTTTTCATCTGGAGTCTTTTTTCTTCTACTTGAAGAACTGCCCTTAGCATTTCCATTAGTGTGGTTCTCATGTTGAAAATTCTCTCCTTCTTGGTCTCAAGATGTTTTCATTTCACTTTCATTTTTGAGATATATTTTTCTAGGATTAACGTGAATTTAAATTCTTGTTTTTGTTGTTGTTATTTGAAGATATAATTTTATTTTCTCCAGGATTCCATCACTTCTAGCAAACAGTCAGCTTTAACTCTTATGATAACACTTTGAAAGTAATTTGTCTTTTTTCTCTGCCTGCCTTCTCTTTCGTTTTTAATATTTTTTCTATGTTGGGTCTAGGTTTAGTGTTTTTGTATTTATCCTGTTTGGGATTTGTAAAGCTTATTGAATATATTGCTTTGTGTATTTCATTAGTTTTGGAAAATTACCATTACTACCATGGTAAAATTACCATATTACCATTATTTCTTCTGCCTCTTTATATTTTTCTTGTGTTTCTGGGACTTCAATTATAGGTAGTTTAGACTATTTCACCACATCCCTGTATCTCTTATGTTCTTTCTATTGTTTTTATTACATTGTCTGGACAATTCTTTCTGACTTACCTTTCAGTTTACTAATTTCATCTTCAGCTTTTTATAATTTGTGTTAAATACATTAACATGGTGTCATTGTAGCTTTTCAGCTCTAGAATGCCCAGTTGGGTTTTAAAAACAGTTTCTGGTTCTCTATAAAATTCTGTACCAAAATATTTTCCAGCTCTTTACAAAAATTCTCTGTCTAGCCTTTATTTCCTTAAACATATTAAGACATTTTAAAGCCTGTGCCTGAATCTTTTGAGTCGACTATTTCTCTTTGTTTTAAATAATGTTTTCTTGACTCCCTATAAATGGTAAGTTTTCACTGGGTGCAGGCATTGTATTTGAAAAGTCATAGTGATAATTTGAGGTGCTGGATGACTTCTCTTCCTACACTGGGAGTTTGTCTACTTCTGGAAGGTAACTAGACCAGGGGAGTTAGAAAGCTGAGATTACCTTGTCTCTCTCAGGGATGAGCATAGTTCAGAGTTTGACTGCAGTTTGTTTCCAAGGTTCCATCTACTTCTGGTTCACCCTTATTCCTAGGTTTACCTCCTTTGACATCCTGACTCAATGTTGAGGTATTTAGCAGAGCTGCCCTCCATGCCAGGGATGTCCTGAATTCTAGATCCTGTCCCTACCCCAGGCGTCTGTCAAAGGCTCTGCCCATCTCTACATGTTCTGCAGCTCATTTAAGCTTGAAGAAAAGCATCTAGGGTAATATGGTCCCAAATGCCAGGCTCACTTTTTGATTTTTCTCTCAAACCTTGGTTCTGTAAAATTTTTATTGCTGTATTAGTTTTCTGACATCTTTAAATACATTTCAACAACATTTTCTCAGATCTTCTGGTTGTTTTCTTTGGGAAGGATTCATCTGGTATCAGTGGAGCTGGAACTCATCTGTATAGCGATATCTTCACCATATATTAGAGAAATCTGTTTCACAGGAATTTTGCACATAACATGTGAGAAAGTAATTAAATCTACCCACCAAGCTGAGGTCCTTTCTCACCAATCTCCTTCTCCACCACTCTGGTCATGTTCAGAATGACAGCTTTTACTCAGTGCTGCAATCCCTTTGCTCTGAAATGTTCATGGCACTTGGATGTCCTGCCAACTTAATTGTGTTTTCTGTTAATGGTCTGTGAAGTTAGCATGGAGACGGTCACCCCCTTAAACACTGTGTGGGACCACCTGGCTGCTCCTCCTATGTCCCTATAGCTGCCCTAGAAACTCTGCAGAGTCTTGGCCCCCATTTCACACCCCCTTCTTCCTTGAAGCTCAGATATGACGTTACAACCACTCGATACCACTGCTGTAGTGGGTAAGCAGCATAGACAATATATAAACACAGGCGAGTAGCTGTGTTCCAATAAAACTTTATTTACAAAAACAGGAGGTGGGGACTTCAAGTTGGTCCAATGGTTAGGGCTCTCTGCCTCCACTGCGGGGATGCAGGCTCAATCCCTTGTCGGGGAACTAGGATCCTGCATGCCACGTAGTGAGGTCATAAGTAAGTAAGTAAGTAAGTAAGTAAATAAATAAATAAATAAATAGGTTAATAATACAAGCCCTCCCACCAAAAATATTTAAAAATCAAATCAGGGCTTCCCTGGTGGCTCAGTGGTTGACAGTCTGCCTGCTGATGCAGGGGACACGGGTTCGTGCCCTGGTCCGGGAAGATCCCACATGCCACGGAGTGGCTGGGCCTGTGAGCCATGGCTGCTGGGCCTGCGTGTCCAGAGCCTGTGCTCTGCAACGGGAGAGGCCACAACAGTGAGAAGCCCGCATACCACAAAACAAAACAAACAAACAAAAATCAAATCAAATCAAATCAAAAACAGGAGGTGAGATGGATTTGGTTCATGGACCATGGTTTGCTGACCCCTGATCTATCACCTTATCCTTGAGGATGGTCAACATTAGCTGGTATGCTTTCAACTCCTGACTGTATGAATACACATTATATACACATGAATGCAGGGTAAACTCCAGCACGTGGATAGATAGATAGTATCCAGCCAACAGGGTGCTTAGACTTGAGAACATGAGGCTTTTATTCACTTAAGCCTTCCTTTGAACAAACAGTTTTTTCCTTTAGTAGATGCATCATTCAGCTTTGCATATTTGACTCCTAGAACATGAAGTAACCTCAGTACAGTTCTATGTGTTTTTATTTTCAGGGTGATTTGTCTTTCAGGTGCTCAGCATAAATTCTCCAGGCTCAGTTCTCACTCAGTATTGCAGGAGGCTGGGGGCTAAGTGCTGTCTCATTCGGCAACCACTGCAGCTGTCACCAGGAGAAGGAGATGCCTGACTTTGAGTTACAGAAAGTACAGCAAAACAAGACAGGCCACCCAGGGAACATGAGTGACGGGGACGGAAGGGACGTTGGGATGACCACACAGACAAGAAAAAATACTGGATACTGGTCAGCTCCTCTTAAGAGTGTATACTTCAAGGTTCGGCACCACGCCATCAGACTATGAAATACAGGCTTCAGGCACCCCCATTAGGTGGCTTTTAAACAACTACAGTCAAAGTATTTACTCTGGTTCTACTGCTGTTGGTCCCTGGAATCAGTAAAAAAAGAGATTAATAGAAGAAAGACGTTATTTTACTTTTTGGGTGTGAGAAAACCAGCAAGCATCTAAATTCACATTTTCCCCAATTCTGGTATACCTAACCTGAGTCTCCTGATGGGCCCTTTCAGCAAGAAAAGATTGGTCACTCCTGGTAGTGAGCTCAGGTGCTTGCATTGTTCTCAGTGACAAAAAGAGGCTCAGAATGGAAGTGTGGGCACCGCTGTGTGGAACAGAGGAGCCGTCTTTGAAGGCAATCAACATGCATCAGAGGAAGAATGCACACAACCTTCACTCTGGCTGGGAACCACATTTCCAGCTGTCTTCATGGTCTGATTTTGTCTGACTTTGTTCTCTACAGCTGGGGTTCTCTGATGTGAGGGGCAGACTTGTGTCTATAGCAGAACTGACAGTGATACATCCTTCCTATTCACAAGCCACTCATTTGAGAGGTTTGCAAGCACATTGAAGTTCAGGGGGAATGTCTGTCTACCTTTCACAGGCTCCAATTTGAAGGAGGGATCTGTCTGTTGTTAGGAGATCTTTGGGAGATTTCTGTTGAAGGGTAACATCAGAAGCAAAACTATAAATCGTTTTGGGTACTGCAAGGACTTGGTGATGCACACAGCTCTGGACCGGGCTCAAGGCTTGTGTCTGTCAAGGTCTCAGCAGAAGATAGAATCAGTCTCAGAAGGTTCAAGAGCACTTAAGGAAAGGTCTCGTCTCAGAAGTGCAGCCTTGTTTGAAGGAAACAGCAAAGGAAGATTACTGTTCCTCTCCCAGATCCAGAGGGCCAAGGTGGTAGAGTGTCTCTCTTTGACTAAATTCTACTTGGGGTTCTCAGAGCCCTCTTCCCAACTGCACCCTGACCTTTGGATTTTTGTGTCCACCTTCACATCACCGAATTTTAGTAACAATCCTGCTAGGTTGGTTTATCCAGAATCCCCCACCCTCTGTGTCTGAACATGGTGTCTATCTGATCAGGGTCCTCACCCTCTCCATCCCCAAGGTGATGGGGGATCCCCCAGCCTGCCTTCCTCAGGAATACTGTTAGCTCAGTTTAGCCAGAATCCCTCCTTGGCTGTAACTTCCTACTTTTCCTCACCATATTCAGAGTTGAGCCCAAGCTCTCTCCCTGCTACTGCAAAACCCTGCTGCATAGTTTCTACAGCTATTGCCATAGTCCCTCTGAGTGAATCTGCCTCGCCATCTCTAACAAGTGTCATGAAGAATTTTTTCTTTAATAAAAGGGAGGAAAGGGTTTTATCCGATTTGAGCGGGAGCTGTGAGGAAGGGACCGCAGTCACCGCTGGAAAAAGGGGCCTAGAACAGGAAGTGGAGGAGAGAGAGCCTGTCTTCCCTCCTTGCCTCCAATCCCCTGCTGGTGCATCCTGCTGGCCACACCCAGAAGGAAGCCAGCACACAAGTGAGCCCTGTCCAAACAGCCCGTAGGGCCTTGTGATGGGGGAGCAAAGGGAGAACAACCAGCATAGGCGTGGCCATTAGATTCCAATGGGCTGGAGGTTTTCGTGTTCTTCCTCTCTGCAACCCACGAATCTGTTCTCTTTGCAGGGTCCCTGG
Source organism: Lipotes vexillifer (assembly GCF_000442215.2). Taxonomy (NCBI): domain Eukaryota; kingdom Metazoa; phylum Chordata; class Mammalia; order Artiodactyla; family Lipotidae; genus Lipotes; species Lipotes vexillifer. The sequence continues at coordinate 1,397,852 of NW_006778536.1, read as the reverse complement.
AAGGGGTTGGGCTGTATGTGTCAATTCCTGCATAGAAAGAATATCTGCAGCTTTTAAAGCAGCCAAGCTTGCAGGATGCCTGTGGCCGTGTTCACTGCAGGACAAGATTGTTAGAAATCCGTTGCTCCTGCTCTGCCAGCTCAGAATTACTGGACCTGGGAGATGGAAGAGAGTGGAGGATTGAGGCCCCCAGGCTGCCTCTCCTTTCTCTCTGCTGTTCAGGGTTTTGCACAGTAACTCACACATAGTGAGTGTATTAGAGCTTTCTGAATGTGTAATGGAATGAATGAATTCCATTAAATGCATAAATTGTATTAGATGAAGAAATCAAGGCACAAAGCTGGAAAGTGGTTCTGTTTACATTAATTAATGGTAGATATGGGGTGTGTGTCCGGGACCTCTGATGCCAGAAGTTGTCTCTCCTAACCCCTGTCTCCATGGAGTCAAATAATTATTGGGGTTTCAGAATCCCCTTGATGGGTGGTTGGATCAGTGGGCAGCTTTACTCACAGACAGAGGACAATGAAGAAGAAAGCCAGGAGTTACCTGCGTATTCTGGATTAATCCAGGTTTGTCACTCCCTGTGACATTTGTACCTGTCATCACATGGCACAGGGACCCGCACAGGGCCCAGAAGATGTGTGTGCCCGTAGTGGAAATTGATATTTGCTTTTTAGAAAGAAATCAGACAGGATGTGGGCTGAATATGTCTGAGTACATGTTGCACTCACATATGTGTTTATAGTCAGGAGCTGAGTTACATTCCTTCCAAATTCATATGTTGTGGTCCTAACCTCCAGAACTCAGAATGTGCCCTTATTTGCCAATAGGGATGTTGCAGATGTATTTAGTTGAGAGAAGGTCACCCTGGAGCAGGTGTGCCCCTAATCCATTATGATTGGTGTCCTTATGTGAACACAGACATGCACACAAGGAGAAGGCCATGTGACGATGAAGGCAGAGATCAGGGTGATGCTTCTAGAAGCCAGGAAAGAGCAACGGTTGCCAGCAAACACCCAGAAGCCAGGGGAGAGGCCGGGGGCAGATCCTTCTTCACAGCCTCCACCTCGCTGACACCTTGATCTTGGACTTCTAGCCTCCAGACTGTGAGAGAACACATTTCTGTTGTTTAAGCCACCCAGTGTGTGGTGCTCTGTATGACAGTCCTCGCTGACTGGTACGGGCATGCTGTGTATTTTATATATTCATCTTTGTGTTTACATGTATATAAATATGTGCACGCACGCGTACCACACACACAGGCACACATATCGAGTGAGTCTTCCAATGTGTAAATGTCCCACAATGTCCCCCCACACCCCAAGTCCTTGCAGGCCTCCTGTCTCCCTCCCTGAAGGCCAAGGAGCAGCCTGGGATCCGTAAGCAACCTCGGCCTCCACACCAACCCCTCCCTCTCTCTTCCCGTGTGTGCCCAGCATGCGTCCTCTCATCAGATCCGAGTGAGATGAGAGCCCTGGTGGGGCATAACTGTGCCCCCACAGCCCCGCTAGGGCCTGCATGTGGGCACTGACATGGTCCCATCCTCAACCTGGGAGAACTCCTTTGACCCCAGCCCTACCAGGAGAGAATTGAACGTTTGCACTCTTCACAATACCAGGATATGGAAGCAACTTAAATGTCCAGAGGAATGGATAAAGAAGATGTGGTGTAAATATACAATGGAATACTACTCAGCCATAAAAAAGAATGAAATAATGTTACTTGCAGCAACATGGATAGACCTAGAGATTATCATACTAAGTGAAGTAAGCCAGAGAAAGACAAATATCATATGATATCATTTATATGTAGAATCTAAAAAAAAATGCTACAAACGGACTTATATACAAAACAGAAATAAACCCACAGACGTAGAAAACAAGCATGGTTACCAAAGGGGAAAGAGGGAGGGATAAATTAGGACAATGGGATTAACAGATATGTACTACTATATATAAAATAGACAACCAACAAGGACCTACTGTATGACACAGGTAAATTTACTCAATATTCTGTAATAACCTATATGGAAAAAGAATCTGAAAAAGTATGGGTATACGTATATGTATAACTGAACCACTTTGCTGTACACCTGAAACTAACAAAACATTGTTAATCAACTATACCCCAATATAAAATAAAAATTTAAAAAAAAAAAGCTAATAGATCAGTTTCCTAAGGAGGAAATAACAAGACATGGGGAGGGATTTCCCATGGACACGTGGGTGTGAACAGACAGTGGAGGGTGTGTGTAAGGTGAGTGCCCACCGCTGTGTTCTCTCAAGCACAGAGGCCCAGGCATTTAATAAAACGAAGGCCTTTGGCTTTGTTTATGTGATAGTGTGATCAACGAACAGCCCAGAGGAATGGGTGGCCCTCCATATCCCCTCCATGTGTGTCCAGACAAGCATGGGGTGCACACCTTGGGCGCCTAGAAAGAAATTTACAGTTTTCAGAACTTTATATGTTAGTCGGTTTGGTTTTCTTTTCAGTTTCATTAAAGCCTCCTGCTGTTGTTTGAACATTGAAAACAAAACCCACTTTAGTATCTAAAACAGTCTTAAAAGGGAAATTGTTTTTTTCTTCATGGTTAGAAAGCTTCAAATTGGCCATGGTGGTTTTTAAACCCTGCTCTAAATCATGGAAGAAAATACCCAAGTCAGCTGTTAAAAACAAGACAACAGGCCCCAAATGGAGTTGCTTATGCTAAGCCCCCAACCAAGACAATTTAATTACAGTTCTGTCTCTCCCTGAAAACATATCTTAAACCAGTCAATCGGAATCTCCTGATCAGAGACAGTTAGGACTCTGCCTGATAGACCCTGCCATCCCCTCAAGGAAAGTAACCTGGCAATAACCAAACTGCTTTTTTTTGCCTAGAATAACTTCCTTGTCCCCATTCCTTCTGCCTATAGAAGTGTTTCATTTTGTACAGCTCCTCTGAGCTCCTTTCTTTCTTCTAGATTGGAGGCTGCCTGATTCGAATCCTTTTTTGCTCAAACTCTCACATTTTTAAAGATGCTTCAGATTATCTTTTAACACTGCCAAACGCCAAGAATATATCTGCATGCAATTAAGGGATAGAAATGAACAGGACCAAATGGGTCCAAAGTCTGACTGTCTGGACACGCTTGTCCTCCTTTGCAGAGAACACCTTGGGTGGGATGTTTCCATCTCTGCAGTGACTCTGACCCTATGAATTTGATCATGGGATTGACAAGTAGCTGGAACATTCTGGAAGCCTCAAGTCTGCCCTTCCTGGTGGCATTGGAAAAGAAAGGAGGTGTTGGAGTGCTTGGGCAAAGGTCAAGGGCCAACCACAGGAGGATGGGGCTGAGGTCAGGGTGGAGCCTGCACACAGGTGGAACAAATGAAGCCGATGGTCAGAGCTCCACCACCCCTCATCGGAAATCCTTCCTAGCCCACTCCTACTTTCTTTTGTTTAAAACCATCTACTTTAGAATGGTTGTGTCTTTTCCTTCTTGTCCTCAGTCTGTGCAAGGCCTCAGAGCTCCCCAGCTTGACCCCAGCCTTTGTAGGAAGCACACTGTGGTTTGGGTAACTCAGCTGCTTGTCACTTGTCCCAGATCTTGTTCACTTTGCTAAGTGTCATGCAGACTTGACAGATGACATCTCATGACACTCTGTCTCCTCCCTGAGACCATCTAAAGACAAGGTTTTGTCTCCAGGGTTGGGGACCCATAGATGCCAGTGGTGGAGATATGCTTTGGGAGGAAGAGCTCAGAGTCCTGATGGGCAGGCAGCCTGTGCCAAAGGCTGGCATTGACCTTGATGATGCTCAACTCTCTCTGAGTCACAATGAAATGAAGCTGCATAGAACAATTAAGCATGGGAATGGCAGAACAATACACCTGACTAATGAGCAGGGAATGACTTATGTTCAGTGTCATGTATTCATTTATCCTGTCCTAGAATCATGCAGCCCAGCGCCAAGGGGAATGAGCTATTTAATTTACCATCCACAAACACCTGGCATATTGATAATTTTTGCTGTTTGTTTGGCTTTATTTTTTGTAAGTCAATAGATCCTGCATGTTTTTTCATACCTAACTTCCTTTCTATTCAGAGGAACTCATTGCATCAGATTTCCACAGAGAAGGTCCCCAAAACACTTTTTTTTTGAAATTGTGATAAAATTCATATAATATGAAATTCACAATTTAAGCAACTTGAAAGCATACTTTTTAGTGGCTTTTAGTACATTCACAATGTTGTGCAATCATCACTTCTATCCAGTTCCAGAACATTTGCATCACCTCAGTGGAGACCCTGTACCCCTGGCAATCACTAGCATATTTCTATCTCAATATATTTGCTTATTCTGGACATCCTGTATAAGTTAAGTTATATAACATGTGACCTTTTGTGTCTGGTTTCTCTCACTTAGGATAATATTTTCAAAACTCATCCATGTTGTAGCATATTTTAGTACTTCATTCCTTTTATGGCCAAAGTATATGGATTTACTGAGTTTGTTTATCCATCCATCAGTTATTTGATGAATACTTGGGTTGTTTCCACCTTTTGGCTATTGCGATAGGCAGGTTTTTTTTGTTTGTTTGTTTTTTGTTTTTGCGGTACGCGGGCCTCTCACTGTTATGGCCTCTCCCATTGCGGAGCACAGGCTCTGGACACGCAGGCTCAGCGGCCATGGCTCAAGGGCCCAGCCGCTCCGCGGCATGTGGGATCCTCCCGGACCGGGGCACGAACCCGCGTCCCCTGCATCGGCAGGCGGACTCCCAACCACTGCGCCACCAGGGAAGCCCTAGGCAGGTTTTTTAAAGGCTTTTTTTTCTTTGTCGCTTTTGCCACAAATTTAAAAAATTACACAACTCATTCTTATTCTAGATTCGTACTAGACTCCTTTTCTCTGTAGCCTCTTGTCTAGAATTAAAGAATGACCTTCATTTTCCCTTTTGACAGTCAGGACAGGGTAAGGCATCCAGAAGGTAACTGACTTCTATAAAGTCATGCAAGATTTTGAGACTTTGGAATGTAAGATGTAGATAGTAATGTCAGCCTTTGGAAGGCATGCTGAAAAATCGACACACGTGACTCTGATGAAGTTAACTCTCTGCAGCGTGTCCCTCGCCCCACCATGCCCCTGCATTCACACATTCTGGAACCACCCATGCTTCACATCTCTGTGCAATTACCCCCTTATACATGAAGACAGTACTTCATCAGTAGATGAGACAGCAAGAGGGCATCACCTACACACACCCATGTTTACGCACATGAGTATTGGGATCCTGTATCTGTGAGAAAGAAGACAGACCCCAGGATTTGAGTGTGAACCAGTTGCTGTTTCAGAGGTGGCAGAGGATGGCTCTGATTTATTCATATCTTTCAGTTAGTCATGGTTTCTCAGCCTCTGCTCTATTGACTTTGTGGCCCAGATTATTGTACTAGGGGCCATGCAGTGTAAGATAGTGAGCTGCATCCCTGGCCTCTGTCCATTAGATGCAAATAGCACCACTCTGCCTTTTCCATCATGATAATCAAGTGTCTCCAGACATTGCTAAATGTCCCCAGGGAGGCAGAATCATTGTGCTTGAGGACCACTGGGTCCGAGAAAATAAATAGACTCATTATTCCCAAGACCTCTAAGCCTTTTTTGTGGTGGAAAGGAGGGGACAGGTAAAGCACCAGGAAATTACAGGTAGAGAAGTGTTTTCTGGACAGAGAAAGCCATACAGGTGAGACGTGTGTTTGTTTAGGTTCTGAGGGCTGTCTTATCAGGGGACACTTTTTTCTTTTCTTGCGGTATGTGGGCCTCTCACTGTTGTGGCCTCTCCCATTGTGGAGCACAGGCTCCGGGTTCTCAGGCTTAGTGGCCATGGCTCACGGTCCCAGCCGCTCTGCGGCATGTGGGATCTTACCGGACCGGGGCACGAACCCGTGTCCCCTGCATTGACAGGCGGACTCTCAACCACTGCGCCACCAGGGAAGCCCAGGGGACACTTTTTAACCAAGTGGCTGATTACAGACTCAGGGATCACTACACCCAAATTGTCTGTCTGTCACTGCTCATTAAAAGAGCTTCCATTTGAAATCTGTTTCTGTTTTTTGCCCTCTTTGAAGAGATAGTGAATGAGGTCACAAGGATTAATGGCTACTAAAAGCTACTCTCTTCTGATATTTCTCCAGGGAAAATTAATCACCATGTTTTGTGAATGCAAACCCCTATAATAAAAATACTAGAAGTAGCTGGTCATGGCCAATCAGATAGTTCTATATGGAAGTCCTTAGATTAACTTTCATGTCCTTGGCTCAAAATGTTCTTGGAGAATAAATGTCAAATAGGTAAATAAGACATACCAGCAAACTCTTTTAACACAGAATATTAAAAAGTTTCATCAAAGTCCTGGATGTGTGAGTCACCTCTGCCTTGGTTTCCCTCTGGTGGTGTTCTCCATGCTGAAACAGCACTGTTCTCCTCTGTAAAGCTATGTGTTCCATGTGTTCCGTTAGAAGTCTCCCCAACACCAGTCGTGTTCGCAGTGTTCCTCCTGAACTTTGGCTTCTGTGTCTTCAACCAGCTTACTCTAAACTGTTTCCCTCCACCAGCTGTCATTTTCCTAACATCCACAGAGCCGTGTCATTAACTTACAGAATGAAGACCTGTTCCTGTCCCAACTTGTCTTTTTTCCCTCTGTTCAGAGATTCTTCCCAATTTGTTTCCTTCCATGTTTAAACATTACCTCTGCTCCAAGCCATTCTGCCTATTCCCTTCTGTCCTGCTTCCAGTTTGGGTGATTTCTTGTACTTTTGTCTTTTTAGCTGATGAACCAACAGGAGTCAGAGACCTGCCACTCATGAGCTCTGTGATCTTGTTCAGACCACAGGGTGGGTCTCTCCTCGTTGCTTCACATGACAAGGAGGGCTGATGCTACCTGCCCCTGAGGCATTGATGTGAGAGTGTGAGTTGATTTTTAAAGCGCTTTGTGAGGTGAAAGTACAAATGGAAAGTCGTGTCCCTGTTTCTCTGTACCTACCTTGTTTCCTGAGCTCATCACAGACCACTTCTCCTATTACTCTGTCCAGCACATTTTCATGATCTTACTTGCTTCTAGCATCTTTTAAATTTCTGCTTATTTCCAGTTTCTCAGCTGTTTTGTGTGATATTCTTTAAAGTGCATGGAAATAAATGTACACTCCAGAACCTCTGCACTCTGAAATGTCCCTGGTACTGAATGACACCCCTGGTACCCTGGTACTGGTGACTTGAACAAATGCCCCTCAAGTGAAAGTGCCCATGTGACTCAAATGGATGGTCCTTCTTCTGGATGGAAAGTTTCCCTTCACATCTACCTACTGAGCGTATCCCTGCCTGGACACCCAGCAGGATAATCATGACAGGAAGATATACTAAGATATCCAGCTCTGCCGTCATCTTCTTCTCTCTCATTCTCGTGTATTCCTTTGTAGGAAATGGATATGAGGAGAGAGAGACAAGGACAAGGAGAAAAGGAGAGATTCAATCCTGTGTGACCTGGAGAGGGCAACATCTAGCCTTGACATGGCCAACCGGATTCTTCTCATGTGTCCACTCAGAATGGCGGCTCTGGCTTCCTGGAGCGCTGTGGAGAAAGACTGGTTCACTCAGAAGATGCTCGCTTATTGATTGGTGATGTCTGTGCAGGTGTTGGGCTGGGGAGTGGTGGCAGCCTTGGTAGTGTAGGATAGGTGTCAGGATAAGGTAATTATTACTAGGCAAGAGGCTTCCGAATCACTGATCCCATTAGACCATCCCTCACAATGAAGACCATCTCCTGAGAATATTAAGTAGGATGATGGGTTAGAGTTGGTGCTGTGGGTGAGCAGGTGGGGGATCCCGCAGCCCTTTGCGGGGGACCATGAGCCCCTTTTCTGATGCTTCTGTGCTTTTGTCTGCCTCTCCTTTCCACTCTGGCTATTCCTGCATCACTGCATTCCCCCCAACCCACGTCCTGCGGGATGCCTGTGCACGGCATCTAGGGTCAGGCAGTGTCCTTTACAAACAGTAAAGGGCCATAAGAAGGGATGTGATTCTGTGTTGTCCTCTATTGCTCTTTGTACTACTTGATATTGATCGGAATACGGAGAATAATCCTCAGCAAAGTCTTCAGCATAAGAGCCATCACTGCAAATACAAAAATCAAGACTTAAATTCCCAAACTCATGTGATCATGTGATTCCATGTGATGATTAAAGACTGAATCAGGGCTTCCCTGGTGGCGCAGTGGTTGAGAGTCTGCCTGCTGATGCAGGGGACACGGGTACGTGCCCCGGTACGGGAAGATCCCACATGCTGCGGAGCAGCTGGGCCTGTGAGCCATGGCCGCTGAGCCTGTGCATCCGGTGCCTGTGTTCCGCAACGGGAGAGGCCACAGCAGTGAGAGGCCCACGTACCCAAAAAAAAAAAAAAAAAAAAAAAAAAAAGACTGAATCAGAATCTTTTATGTGAGGGCCTCGGATTCTGAATTTAAAAACTTTCCCAGGAGATTTTCATGATCAGACAAGTCTAGGAAAAGTTTGCTTAAATGAATAGTGCAACTAGTGAGCTGTTTTAGAACCTTAGAAGTTGTTGCTTCCAGAGGAATCCTGCAGTGGGTATGAAGGCTATTGAAACATCTTCATCTTCTGTCTCAGCTTTCTCAAGATCCTTCCTTCCTGGGACCCCCTGGACTAAAGATTTGGGCTCTAGCCATGCCTCTTGTGGACTCTGCCACACCCCAAAGAAGTGGAGAAGCTGGAAGAATTCAAAACATCATTTGCTGTGATCTCTTCCTTGCTGAAGAAACGGCATCAGAAAGGGTGTCCTCTGGGTGTCATTTCCTTGACACAGACATGGGCAAACGTGCCCACTTTAGACCTCCGCCCTGTTAAGCTTGCTGATTCCTCTCCGGCTTACTGGACCTGATGGAAACCTATCCACCTGCAAGTCCTCTTTCCTGGGCAGAGAGAGACAGAGGTCTGAGAAATCAGGCTGGAAGCACTTTTTGTGACTCCACATGTAAGATGGACAGATGACATGGGACACTCAGAAAGGAAGGCTGCAGCTCAGGTGTGGATAAGGCATTTTAAAGCCATTTGTACAAGGGTCTCTGGAATTTGTAGAGTTGAACCCAGTATCGTTAAAAAAAAAAAAAAATGCTGGCGACAGGATGGCAAGTGGAGATGATGGGGCCACTTATTTCCTAGCATCATTGCAGTTGATCACGACAGGAGGAAATGTAGTGCGATCCGTTAGGAGGTGAAATTTCTTCACACACTGTGGATGCTGCCAAGACTTATTTGGTTTCACTTTCTCAGGGATCAGAACTCCGCCAGCAGCCAGGTGTCACTTTCTGGTCATCTGCGTTTTTATTGGAATGTATGTGCTGGTTTGGCCTTAGTCCAGTGAAAGTGAGGTTGGTCTGCCTGTCCATGAGTCCCTGGAGACATCCGGCCTGAGGATGTGCTCCAGAGACCTAGGGCTGAGGGAAGGAGTGAGTTCCTGTAAAGGAGTCCCACTTGAAGACCCACATGGCCTCAGCCCACCCACCAAACTTGGCCACTGCTGACTTGTCTGTGGAATGGGGACCTCCCCAAAGATAAGGGCATGGAGGAGACCCTTCACACCTGATTTCTCCCTGTCCATCCTCTGTCTTTGGAGGTGAGACATTAAGTGCAGCCCACACTCAAGAAGGGCAGTTAGGGCAGTGATAAGCCCCACTCATGGAGGGGGAGTATTTACAGATATAATATTGGGAACCAACTTTGGCTTTGTTGATTTTCTCCGTGATATACAAATCTTTTTAAAATTAACCTTTTTTTTTTTGGTGGTCAAGGATTCTTTCTACTCAGAGAAAAGAAAAATCACCAATTAAGAACATACTTTTAAAATTTTCCTGAACTCTGAGGCGCTCGATACAAAGGACCCATTTCTCTTTCCGGAAACGTTATCTACCCTTGTTTTGTTGCCCCTGGCATGGCAGCACTTCTCTGCGGAGATCTGCACCCTTAACCTTTGTGACCCCATCTCCAGCATGCAACCCCCAACCCCGATGTGGTTTCCTTCCTAAGCTGTAGAGACGTGCCCTGAACTCCATCCTGGCCAGTCCACCTCAGATGCCCCTCTTTTGTCAAGAAGCCCACACGCTTAATACCCAGCTTACGATCTTTTCCCCAAATAAATCCCCACCCTGAACTTCCCTGGTTTTGTACATGGAGTGATTATTCAAACTTAAGACATTTTTCTTTTCTTTTTTTTTGCCTCCTACGTTAATCCTTCACCAAGCTGTATGGATTTATGTGTTTTGTTTTGTTTTTAATTTCTAATACCTCACTATGAAGTAATGGATAAGACATGGTCTTTGGAGTCAGACCCAAGCACAAATCCTGATGTGTTACCTGTGCTTTTTCTGGCAATTTACTTGAGCTTTATACGCATCTGCATCCTCATCTCTGTGTGGGAGTTCAGCCCACACTTGTGGAGTTACTGTGAGACGGTGATAAATGCCACGTGTGAAGGGCGTGCTGCCATGGTCCCCAGTCCCTGCGTGCACCGCCCCCCGCCATTCCTCACATCTCAGCACCCGGCTCCTGGTCCACACCCTGTAAAGGTGACAGGGACAAGGGCATCTTACATAGGAAATACCGCTCCCATCAGGCAGTGCCATGGCTTCATGGCCTCGGAGAGTCCAGAACCTTCAGGGGTCTCCAGAGCCCTCCCCACCTGCCTCCATGAACACTTCCAGTCATATCCTACATTTATCCATAACAGTGTGGATCAGAAGTTCTCTGTCTTCAATCACTTCCTGCCTGTTCCTTGCACTCAGCCCTTTATTATCCAGAGCTGCCTCTGGAAGGCCTTCTCACCTTCCATCCATGCACACGGCCAAACCCCACACCACTAAAACCCACACCAAGTCTTTTGTCTGCCAGAGGCCTTGTGACCCCTACTGCCAACCAGCGCTGCTGCTGCTCCTATGGTCTCACCACCTCTCCATGAGCTCCCAGGGGCCCTGCAGGGCAGGAAGCATGAACGAAGGATTGTAAATGTAAAGGGAGATGGAGGTGGAGCTGGGCTGCTGCTTTCTGTCAGGATTCTGGCTCTGAGGGACCATCAAACTCTCCTCTAAAAGGACCTTCCTCTTTCCTACCCCTCGAAGTTGGGTTCTGAGAAAAAAGAAAATCACCCCTTTGCACCATACAAAACACGGGGGTCCCCTCAGGCACCTGAACAGGAGTTCCGGAGTGATTGTCCTTCTGACAGAACTACAGGAAAATGTCCATTCCGTGTGGAACCTGGGGCTCCGGCTGCTTTACAAACCACACAGGACATGGTGGGGGACTTACTGGACGTGGGCAGGACAGGCCAGCAGTCAGGGCCCTGGGCACTGCTGAGGAGGGCCCTTTGCCCAGACCGGATGTCAGTGAAGATTCTAACTCCCCCGGGCAGCTGTGCCTTTCCAGGGACCTGGATGGAAGGCTGGTCTGAATACAGGATTCTCAGATGCTCCAGGATAGGGAGAACGGCTCTAGGCCCGCAGCCCAGCTCCGAGCCCACCTCAGTCCTCACAGCCCCTGGGACCTTGCTCATGCCCGGGGCCACCTAGACCAAGGTCTGTGCTCCGTCCGTCCATCCCTTCCTGCATCCCCTGCCGGGGCTTCACACTGGGCACTGAGCTGGACTGGGGACACAGAGCTAGGAGAACTCCTGGGGAGAAAGGGACCTGGGGCCGTTTGGGAGAGGAACTCTGGGCTCTGGGCTCTGCAGGATGTTCTAGAAGGATGTGCACAGGCTCCCGGTGGGTCCACCCCCTTGGTCCCATGGCCTCCTCATTCTGCTAAGAGTAGGTGGCCATAGGAGGCCCTCGTGGAGTTCCCCGAGTACAGGGTCTGGAGGACTTGTCCTCCTGCTGCTAAAGCCAGCCAGCCCAATCTGGAGACAACACAGGGAGGAACACCAGGCAAATGGGAGGACCCCAGGAACCCCCACTATGTGGGACCCCAGGAACCCCCACCATGTGGGAGAGGAAAGAGCCCCTTTCTACTGAGAAACAGCCCTGCTTCCCCCAACAAGGACACACTGGCCAGTGTCTCAGCTAAACACAAAGAACTGCAGTGCAGCGTCCATGCGCAGGACCTGTGCTGTGGAGGCATGTGCCTTGCCTGCGAGGATGCTGACTGGGGCTGCATGGGCAGCTGCTGCTCCAGCCCTTCCTTGTGGCCATGGTGTCCGGCCTGCCCACTCCTGCTGCCCTGCCTGGTGCTTCAAGGGACACCTACAGCTTAGACTGGGCCGTATGCCAGATCCTGGGCTCTCTGACACCGGGTCAGGGGGCTGGAGTCACTAGGAGCCACCAAGGATGTAGCTGAGTGTCCCTCCAGGGCAGTTGGGGACTCCCATTGCTCTGCCCTGGGCACACTCGGGAGGCCAGGGAGGTGGTGGTAATGCAGCCAGTGGTGAGAGACCTACTTTCTTGTCTTGTGTTTGGGTTGTGATGCTTGAGCTGTCTCTGAGGCATGTCTGTCCAGGTCCATGTGGTTCAAAAAGAGCAATCTCGCTGCTGTGACAAGGGGAGACAGGTGGCTAAGAGCCTGGATGGAGTCAGGGTCCAGGGCCAAATCCTAGCCCTGGGACCTAGGAAAGTTCCTGGGAAACCCTCAGAGTCCCCCTAAATGCGAATGCTCAGAACAGCACCTGTGGCATGAGGCAGGCTTGCAGACTCCATATGCTGACACTCAGAAAGCCCAAGATCCTGGACCGGGATGTGGGAAGGGTTTTGTCACTGGTGGGGTCACAGGTGGGGTGACTGGGTGACAAAGCCCTCTGGGAGCTGAGGCCCCTCGTCTGGCCCCAGAGAATATTCATGTTTCTTACCTCCCAAGGTCACGAGGAGGATTGAAGTTCACACACATGATACACAGGGTTATTCGACTTGCTTTTGAGCAGCTTGTAGGAGAAAAGGTCAACCCATGCAGTCTGCCCAGGACACGGAAATACACGCTCAGCTCCTGGACAGGAGCTTCACCAAGTCCTTCTGTGTCTTGGACGAGACCTGTTTTGCCTGTGTCCATCAGCAACCCTGACTTTTGTCAGGTGAATAAAATGGCTGCATGGACTGCTTTTTACAGCAGAGTTCTAATATCAAAGACGACTTGATCCCACAATTTTTCTCATCCCTCTGTCAACCCCTCCCTTGCCCACCTCCATTTTCATCCTCTTCTTGAATGTCACCTCCACCTAGATTTTCCCTGGAGCATCTGCCCTGGGACCCCCAGCCATTATAACGTCCCCAGAGTCACATATCCTTTTTCTCTCCTGATGGGCATTAGCCATGTAGCATCACACGGACTGAGGTTTGTCTGGGGTGGAACAGGGGGTTCAGGAACAAGCCAAGCTACCCAGTTTGAACCCACAGCCTTGCTTCTTAAGAACACTTACTCCTTGATACTAACTAATTACAGAACAATACAGGGAAAATTATGGAGCAAAGAGGTGACCTCTAAGCAAACAGGGTGGCTCTGTGTAAGGTTGGGGGTGTTTGGATCCCTGAAACTGACATGCACCTCGACCTTTGACAGCCTTTTTCTGAGAAAATTTTGGAAATGCTGGTCAGAATCCCAGAACGTGCCCAGCCCTCCCTGACACGAGCACATAAACTGACAGCAGCAGACACTGACTGATCCTGAAATGGATTTGTTCTCAGCCTCCTCATTTCTTGGCCGAATGTGCTTTGGTCCAGTTTAGCTAAGTAGGGAAAAATTGCTTCCCTGGCTGGAATTCTGAAAGGTGATTCATTTTGGTGGAAGTGCTTATAATTAAAAACAGTCACAACAAAAATGAGGAGTTAGAACGTATGAGTCCCGGACTGTTGCCGAGCCCAGGAGGCCCCGCTGTAATGACAACAGATGTGAGAGTAAATTAAATTTACAGCTCGCCTGTGCCCTTTTCCAGGGGCAAGCTCTCAAAACTGGTCGGTTTATGCAAGTGATTAAAAAGTGTGGAATGCCTTTCTTGGAAATGATTATTCATATTTAAGAGTCATTAGGATGTCAGAAATACATAGGTGTGAATATCAGGATGAAGTGATGCTTCAGGTGAGTGTGCTGCAGACAGACTCCCCTGATGTAGAAGGAACAGGGACGCGGAGAGGGTAAGTGATGTGCAGATGGTGCCGTGTCAAGGTCAACTCAATGCAGGGAAGTCAGAGCAGCATCACAGTGGCACTGAGTGATTAAGGGAACTCATTTCTGTGCTTCACAGCCCACATTGTCCTCCAGCTGAGGTGGGGAGACATCATGGGTGGTGTAGCACTGTCTGGGCCAAGACAGCAGAAAGACGGGATGTCTGTACCCTGGAGTAGGGTCAAAAGGTTTCCATCCCTTTCTCCAAGCTCAAGGCACAGCAGCTCAATGGCCCCATGGGGCTCCATGCCAGCACCTATGGTATCAACACAATCACCCTGAGGCTGCAGATGTAAACTCTGGACATTTCCTATGCATTCAAAACTAACCCTCTTCTGAAACACTTTCATTGGTTTAGCGTGATGGGAGGTGGGGCCTGGGAAGTTTCCACTCTGGTGAGTTCCAGGGTAGAAATATTTCCTGAGAAATATTGTCCGAGCAGTGAGATTTGGGGCTAGGAAAGTGAAGGTCAAAGGCAGAAGCACACCCTCCTCTTGGCTGTGAGCCGAGGTGGGCTGGGTAGCAGGAGGGTTGGCTGCACAGGGCCATCTGGGGTCAGCTCCCTGCTGGGACAGTCTATGTCAGCTGCTTCTCTCCCTCACACTCTTGTTCATGGTGGGGACAGGTGGCCAGACGGCCGTGCTCACCTCTGCCTTTGCAGACACAATGTCCCACCTCATGCTTTGGAGGCTCCAAGGGGCAGGTGCACTGGGATCCTAGCTGCTGCATCGCCTGGGGGCTTGAACTTCCCAAAGGGGTTGGAGCTGCCAGGTCTTCACTAAGCAGAGCTGAGATGAGGCTTGAGTTCTGCCAGACAGAAGGCAGTCTCAGGCACTCGTTGACACTGTAGTTGCAGGAAGGGTGGGCATCAGTACTGATGATGTCAGCGACAAAGGGACCCGTCCCCACCAGCTCTGTGTCCATACTGACCTGCATCCTGGACCAGCATGTTCCCTCATCCTGGGTTTCAATCCTCAATCTCCATGGAAGGAGGTGGGGCAAGGATGCAAGACACGGTTCTCATCCCCAGATTCCTGTTGTCTTCTGTCTCTGAGCTCTCACTGCACTTTCTGGCTAAACCTGCAGGGTGGAAGCTTGTTCTTCAGGGACTCTTCAAGACACATTCACAAGTCAGCCCCATGCTCTAGTGACACAGCAAACACACGGAAGGACTGCTTCCTGTCTCCTCGTGGAAGCCAGCACCGGGTGCAAAAGGATAGGTGAAGCCATGTTTAGGCGTTTAGAGATATCAGGAAGGGCTGCAGCAGCTGTAACAAAGCACCAGAGAAAGAGCAGCTTAAACAACACAACTCTATTGTCTCACAGTTCTGGAGGCTGAAAGTCCACAACCAAGGTGTGCTCAGGGCTGGTTCCTTCTGAGGCTGTGCAGGAGAACCTGATCCAGGCTTCTCCCATGAATTCTAGTGGTTTATTGGCAACCTTTGGAGTTTCTTGGCTTGTAGAAGCATCATCCTGATCTCTGCCTTCATGTTCACATAGTGCTCTCCTTGTGTCCATGTCTCCATGTCCAAAATTCCCCTTTTTATAAGGACATCAGTTATATTGGATTAGGACCCCACCATACTCTACCGCGACCTCATCTAAATTTAACTAACCACATCTACAAGGACCTTATTCCCATGTGAGGTTCTGGGCGTGAAGACCTCAGTGAATTTTGTAGGGATATGACTCAACCCATAACAGGCCAAGGGCAGATTTTAGGGCTGGGAGTTTCCTACTCTCAAGTGCACCGGTTGGAATGGCCTCGGTAAAGAGAGAAATGACATCACTTTTAATTCCCATAAGAGTAGAAGTGAGGTCCAAGGTAGATGAGCTTCCTGGAAGTGAAATAACTTCAGTTTTTAAGGAGCTGATTGGAGGGTTCTGGGACCTTACACTGTTCTCCAAATAGAGTAGCAAATTACTCTGGAAATACTTAAGTATGTCAGCAACTTCCTCATTCAGATTAAAGAGAAGACCAGCCTTGAGAATTGGAGTTCCCTTGAAGAATTCCTTGAGAAATGCAGTTTTATCTTTTCAGCCTGTACACAGTCCAGCCCCACAGGACAGAGGCCCTGGGTGTGCAGATGGTGTTGGACCAAGAAGGAAGGAACAAAGGCTTGTAATGGTTCTGTCAAAGGCAAATGTTAAGAACTGATTGAGGAAATGAGATTTTCAGTCACTTTGGGTAATATTTTAATTTTTAATAATTTGATAAGTGCTTTCCTCATAGAAAGTGGAAAAGTCAAAATACTGGACTCTCGGACTTCACTTTTCATGAGCTTTAGTTGTATTTTTACAGTAAGTCATACAGATGCTAGGATGTAAAGAAAGTTGTGAGACCTTGCAGGGAGTGGGACAGAGCGTTATTGCATAAGGAAGTTTGTTGGCAGTGAAATGGAGCTCAAGATTCTCCTGGAAGCATCCTGCACCTTTGCTATGAAACAGCCATTGGTTCCTTGTCTCCTTTCTCTCCTCTGTCCCACACCAGGTAGTCAGAGAGCCTCACTCATTTTAGTTAACATTGCACATTGAATCTGTAGCTTACTTGGTTTTCTTTCCTGAAATCTCTACAGAAGATATCGTATATATGCTTCTAAATCAGATTCTATAGACATGCATGAGCACCCACTATGCAGTAGGCAGGCTTCTGGAGTGTGAGGATGTGGGCATGAATGTGACGGATTTAGATTTACTGGGGAGAGTGTAGCAGCGTGGTTTGTATGCAGGTCAGTAGGACATAGGGGAGAAGAGAATAATGCCCGTGGGTGAGGAGGGAGCTTGGCAGAGTCAGGAAGAGTGGGTGATGGCTGAGTTGGGTTTTGGAAGTGAGTAAAAGGAGGGAGAGCATCCTGGGGCCTCACCAGGGTGGCCTGGACCAGAGAAGAGGGTGTGAGTACTCTGACATTTATCCAGTGAGTGCAGGTTAACTCAATCCCCAAGAATTTTCCTGGTTGAGCAAGGTATTAACAGATCAGGCTCCAACACACCCATCTGGGGTGAGAAGCAGGGCATGAGGAATCATCCTGTTTAGCTTTGATCACGTACCCTTGATAGAGGGGTATGTCAACTAATCACCTTTCTGTTTCTCTTTGGAAATTTTGCTCCATCTTTCAAGCTCTGAACATTGTTATTAATTTCCATTCAAACCACACATGGAACCTTTTATCCAAGCATCATGAGATACTAGACAGCCACTAAGCATCCCCACCTGTGGGATGGGGTCTGTACTTTCTGCTGGTGGCAAAGGTGACAATGCCCATGCCTTTTTCTAAGAGCTCCCTCAGCTGGGTGGCTTGGGAGAAGAGGTGAACACACATTCCCTTTGGGCACTTTGTGGCAATTACCTGATGGAAGTTTGAGTTCATCTTCTAGCAAGAGTGGGGGGCCCAGGGCTTCAAGCAGCTTCCTCTCCCCTGTGCAGAAGCCACCCTCATGAGGGTGAATTTTCAGGCATCTTGCAGAGAAGATTAACTGCCAAGGTAATAGAGGCACTGCATTTAATCATTTTTCTAATTAATGCATTTATTGCTGCTTTTTGGACTGAACATAATGAGCAGGAAGGAAGTGAGTGTCACATGGATCCCCAGCATTTTCACCTAAAGGTTAATTAACCTGGATATTACCTGGGGATGACACTCAGCCTGCGCTGGCAAGGGCCATCGCAAAGATGGTGCTAAGCACATGCCAAGCCTGCATGTAGAGCAAGGTCACAGGAAGTGAGAGCTTTGGATGATGGGCTATTGCCTTTGAAAGAATGTTAATGTGGATATTGATTTAATTCAGTGCTGAGCACATTATACTTGGAAGCTTCTAGTAAATGAGACATGAAAAAAAAAATAAAGTTGCTGAGCAGAACTATAAATTGAAAAGGTGCTTCTATGCTGGAACTTGAATGAAAATAGACTTCGTGTTAGTTTACATATTGATCTGGATTCATATGCGTCATCAGCAGCTGCCCTGAGGCAAGTAGCTCTTCAAATAAAGACACTGACAGAACTTTATGGTGAGCCCTTCCCACAAGCTGGTGGAGCTTCCTACGGTGCATTTGCAGGTGGCGCTGCTGATGGTCCAGGTTCAGATTTCAGGGGGTGCAACACCCCAAACTCCATAAAAGTCCCTCACGCTGTTTACCTGCAGCAGTGCTGAAGTTCCTGTGGTCCACCTGAGAAGCTCAAGAAGAGAAGGAGTCTTGAGTCTCTGGGAAGGGGCTCCCACTGGACTAAGAATGAGCTTATTGTGGTTCATTATAGGGTTAGGAAGAGCAGAAATAGTAGCATCTCTCCCCCACCCCACAGCCAACAGAATGAAAGAACAGGATGGGGCACATGCACAGCCAAAGTCTTTAAAATAAGCGACTGTGCTTATAAAAGCGTTATCGTAGAAAAATAATCACAGATATGCATGAGTATTTGGCCATAAAGATACTCATTATAGGAATTATAGTAAAAAATTGGGGACAGCTATAGTTTTAGGATTTTTGTAAGAAAAACTGCCAAATGTATAGGTTTTCCACACCAAGCAATTCTCCAATTCTCTGTGGATAGCAACCTACAATTTAGTTTGATTCTGACACTAACTACTGAGCGTTAGCACAAGTGAAGGGCCAGACCCACAAGGCTGCGCCCACTTCACATACAAATTGCAGGTCCCTGTTTGTCACCTGTATTCTGACCAACTGGCTATAAATCAGGGTTCCCAAACCCCTTCCTCAGGTTTTGTAATTTGCTATAAAGGCTCACAGAACTCAGGGAAAGACTTTACTTATATTTATCAGTTTATTATAAAGGGTAGAATTGAAGATATAATGAACTGCCAGATGGAGCTTCTGTCTCCATAGAGTTGGGGTGCATCACCCTCCCTGCATGTGGATATTCACCGACCCACAAGCTCTCTGCACCTCATCAGTTAAGTGATTTTTTAGTGGAGGTTTCATCAGGTAGGCACGATTGATTACTAACTCAATCTCCAGCCCCTCTGTCCTTCCTGAAGGGTGAAGAGGTGGGCGGTCAGGCTTCTAATCAAAGCTTGCTTTTTCTGGTGACCAGCCCACATCCTGGAGCTATACAGGGGCTCATGCAGAGTCACCACATTAGAACAAAAAATGCTCCTACCACTCATGAAATGACAAGGGTTTTAGGAACTCTGTGCCAGGAATTGGAGGTAAAGACAAAACACATATCTCCTGTTATGTCACAGTATCACAACAGCCTAGTGCATATTATTTGTGTCACACTGGGCCAGTGGCCACCCTGTACCTCAGTTTCCCCACCTGCAACTGGATAGTGCTGCTTTGAACTTTAAGTGAAATGATGCATTTGAAGTGTTGAGAATAATGTCTGCCCTGCAGGAAGTCTATTATTATTGCTGTTGATATGATTGGTTAGACAGAGGGTGACACAGTGACTGAGGACTGAGTTGTTAAAGTGATGCTGATCCTTTGCTGAAAAAAACAAGGCTCACATTTTTAAGTGAAAAGAGTAATTTGATATGAAAGTAAATTTGATAATAAAGTAAAACATGATTCTATTTTCAGACAAACACATGTCTGTGCATATATACTTACTATAAAATATAGTTATATATATTTATTTATACATATATGTATATATACTACATATACATAAAGAGAACCACTGCTAACATTTTATTAATGTTATTATTAATATATATATTGCATACTTTATATAATATATATATTATATATATAAAGACTAAATCAGAACACTGTTAGCAGTGGTTCTTTTTAGATATGGGAAGTAAAAGTGATTTTAAATTTAGTCTGCGTGTTTGCCACAGTTTCCAAATTTTCTATGGTGAAAATACATGTTAATTTTCAATTAGAAAAAGTTCTTAATGTAATATCTGTTTAATTTCATTCAACATCAGATTCTGGAGCTTAGGGCTGAAGCTAAAATCCATTTATTGTGAGAGAATACTGCTCACATATTTATACATAAACATATAGCCTAAATTGTGTCTTCATTCGTGTCTAGTGATGTCACCAGGTCGAAGACAGGAGAGTGAGAGAGTTGGCCTCTTGGAGAACTGGGGCAGGAGTTGGTCTGCATGCTCCTAACCTGCTCAATACTGAACACGTGTTTCCACATCCACCTTGGGGACTGCTGACTCTCACGACTGCGTGGAAGTCCTACAGTCCCAGGGGGGCAGTGTGGCACTTCTGGAGGTCAAAGGGATGTGGTCTAGGTGAGAAGGAGCGTGATGCTGCCTGATCCATGTAATGGGTATTTTTGGTCCTTTGACAGTAGCTTCTTAGTGGTTGAGAGAAGTCAAACGACATAGAAAGGCATGAATGAAGGAAAGTAAGGCACTTAGCATCACTTTTCAAGTTATGCATAAAGCACTGATTCATAAAGCACTAATAAAGTACCCTGTTAATATTTTTTCTTAAAATTCAGTTTGCAGTGTTCAAGGTGCTCAAGGCTATTTCTTTATTTAAAAACAAAAACAACATCTGAATGAGATCTAAAGTTTAGAAATACCAACGTTTTTTTCTCTAAGCTGATCACAGAGGACAGACTTGATTTAGCAGGATGGATGGCAGGGAGGGACAGCGAGTAGAATGAGATACAGGAAATAGGAGTGTAAACAGAAATTTAGCAAAATTAGCCTCCCTGTTGGTTTAATCCTCATTAGATACAGTTCTTAAATAAAGATAATAAAGTAAGAATAGATTTTTTCTCCTCTTCACTTATGCTAACTAATCACATCCTTAATTTAGGGTCACGTGAACAAGATGTAAAGTGAATCAGTGAGAAAAAAAATCAGTGAGTGTGTAAGCATCATTTTATAAAACCTTCTCTGCAAAAAACCCATCACCTTTGAGATCTTCCAAAGGATGTCATTTCTTAAGGGAAAGAATTGACAGATGTAGAACCCCGAAGCACTCATCCTTGGGGCATTGCTCTGGCCAAAGCAGGTTCTTGGTACAGAAATAGCTAATGCATCATGCTTTTATTTTTCTAGCCTCTCAAAATTAAGAGAGGTTGTCCATTAGTTTAAATATTTGAATTTATTTACTTCTCTCACATATTTCTTATAACTATACTCTTTATCCAAGTAACAAATGTTTCACAATTCTCTTTGGTCTCAGTCTGGCTTAAGAGTGATGGTAGCCATAGGCCTCTCCTCAGCACTCATTGGCTGCCACCTCTGTGTGGCCTTTGAGAAGTCAATCTCCTGTCTCATCCTTGGTTTCTGTACCATGAGCTCTTTGGGTTTTCCTTCCGCATCTCTATTGGTCCTTCTCAGGCTTGCTCCCTTCCTCTGTTCCTTATGATGGGGTCTTCTCCAGGACTCCATGCCTGAGCCTCTGGTCACCTCTCTGACATCTCACTTCATCCAATGCAGACAGCTCCCACCTGTGTGGATGGGTCTCAGTTCTTGATTTCTGTCCCCAGTCTTTATCCCCAAATCCAGGCCTGCACTCGTTATCTAGTCTATAACCTCCACCTGGTTCCCACAAGTACCTTCAACCTCACCAATAAAAATGGAACCTATCCATTCTTCTCATCTCTGCTCTTCCTTATTTCTTACCTGTTTATGTCAGTGCAAACATCCTCTGATCCTCCAGAGTGTTACTAGTTGCATTAGTAACAATGATGCTTTTACTGAATGCCTACTATGACGCAGGCCTTGGGCTAAGTCCTCAGGTTATCTGCTTCTCAAGCTTGTGCTTTTGCTAAAACGTTATACAGCTTCTTATTTATGTTTGAATAGGAGAGAATTCTTTCTATCAAATTTCTTTAAATCACAAGTCTCTGCTTTTCACTATTGATGATTAAATTCTAAATACTTGGCTTCAGGTGTTACCTACTTTGGCCCTTTCTCTCCCATCTCACCTTTCTGCTTATTCTATGTTCTGGTCAAATTAAACAGTCTGTTACTCTGCACCTGCCATGTGGGATCCCATCTCTGAGATCTGACTCACTTTTTTTGTTTTTTTTGCCTTTCCACCTGCATGTCTAAATACTTCTTGTTAATCAACATACCTAAAAAGACATTTCCAGAAACTGCTGTCTGATCTTTGCAAATGAGTCTCATGTCATCTGTATGCCATGTTCTTGGAAGCATCAGGACCTCTCTTGTATCACTTGTCAACATCTCCTTGGCATCAAGGAGATTCTCTTGTCTACTTAGACCTAAGTTACTCAAGAGTAGAGTCTGTGCCTAACTCATGTTTTCATTATTGAGGGAGAATTGTCCTCACTCAAGAATTTCTTCAATGAGTAGTACTGAGAAATTATTAGGTTAATACTGTACTTAGGTCATCAGGCTTACCAGTAAAGTGTCTCAAGCCTCCCAAGATCAGACACTGAATTATACAGAAATATAAAAGTATAATGAACAGTTTAAATAAACATATTCTATTTGGGGAAGATACCTTTCATTAAGATGTGGGGTGTATGTTTGGACTGTGAACTAACAAGGTCCACTGATGTGTTTTAATCATGCCTTTCTGTGTTTAAAATAAGAGAACAATTGGAATACAATTGGAACTAGTGTTTTCTCTCTGAGAACCAGCCCTTTACCACCTGTGTTAGGATTCTGAAGCTGGTCTCCATCTCTAACTTTCACAGGTCTGACAATGCTCAGTGTTGATCACAACCAAGACCTGGGACTGTCCTTTGGCTGGTACCTGATTTAACAAAGAAAATATGAAACTGCTGTTCTCACTATTGTCTGTTACCTAATAGTCCCTTTAATGATAAGAAGTGAGGGACTTGATGGGACTAAATTTGCATTTAAAAGAAGAAAATCTTGACATTGTGATTTAATGAGCTTAGTGAAGCTATTACTCTGAGCATTGTTGTAAAAATGCTGTGAAATGAAGTAGAAGTTTGCAGCAAATCTGAATATATTAAATTCATTAAACACTTGTTTTAGCCACATACATGGAGCTATATGTTTAGCCATAAGGACAAAACTATTGATGACACAGATGACAAGGTTAAGACCACAGCTGTGGAGTTCAGTGCATGAGACTGCTGCAGCTTCCTTATTTTGCTGTGTCTCAATTCTCTCATCTGCAAAATGGAACATTAGCATCAACCTTGGCAGGTTGTTGTGATAATTCAACGAAATAGTAAATGGACAGTATGTAGCTCTGTGCCTGGCACATGGTAGGCACTGAAGGAATAAATGAAGGAAAAATGAAAAGAAAATAATATAATAGTTGGGAGGGTCATAGGTAATATCATGTGAGTATAGGCTAAGGGGTTATACATTATCTGACAGACAATGAACAGTCATTCGTGGTTGTTCAGC
>NW_006778536.1:1323180-1374266 GCF_000442215.2 Lipotes vexillifer | reverse complement strand
TTCAGCAGGTGGTGACTTGTTCATAACATGGTTGTATGATGACTAATTTTGTACTAGTATAAAAAAGTGAACTGGAGGGGAAAGAGGATCAAGACTGGACATAATTGCAAAAGTCGATGCATGAGTAATGAATGTGGCAGTGCAAAATCATAACAAAATGCAGATAGAAGAGAATTTAACAAAAGAGATCCCAAAATTGCTTGGTGAAAATACGAGAGGGAATCACTAAGGAAACACTTTCAATTAGGAGAGTGAAAAAGAGTGAAAAATGGAAGTATTTAGAGGTAGAGTTAACTGGAGAAATACTAAGCTCAACTTTCAGAGTGTATTGAGTTAGACATGATTATGCAACATTATTGGAGATGAACAGTAGAAAGTTTGGAGTGGGGACTAATGATTAGGAGAGATTCCAAGGAAGGATATTCAGATTTAAATTTCAACACAACAGTTGAAACCACATGAATAAATGGGAACTGTAAGAGGGAAGAGGACAGAGAAGAGCAGAGGCTAAGAATTCCATGACAACAGTGAAGCTGAGGGGAACCCAGAGAGAGAGAATTGCTAGAAAGGAGGTGGTGCCCAGTACTGTCCAGGCTATGAAAAGAAGCTCAGAAGTGAAGACTAAGGACAGGCCACTGGGTTGGTCAAAGAAAGGATTGGTAGGTTCAGTGACACTCCCAGATGGTGCTATGTTGAAGAGAGAGGCTGAGAGGCCAGGAACTGTCCCAGGTGCTGACCTGGTCTCCAACTGCTGAGGTTTATGGGCATTGGTGCACCTTTTGTTGTAGTTGTGGTGGTTTGTTCTTTCCTACGGGTGAGCTCTGTGACTTTGAAGGGGATACCAAGTGATAAACTTTTTTTTAAAGCACCTATGGAAATATTCCCAGTGCTCTGCTGAATTTCCAAAGTAGGAAAATAGGTTGGGCTCCATTACCCTTTTAGAAAACTGAGCTTGGAGCTAGTTTTTTCACCTGTGATACACTTGGATGAACCTTTATAAATGGACTTTAAAAAAGAATACACTATGAGGTGTGAGGTGTTTTTTTTGTTTTGTTTTGTTTATTTTTTTATTATTATTATTTTTTTAGAACAGTAAGCCCACAAGAGCAAATTCTTTTTAGAATTTAGTTTCAGTCAAGAGATTAATGACTGTGCTATACTGGGACTTGGTTCCTCTTTTTCTCTGAATGGTGATTCTATCTCTCCCCAGAGATGGTTCTCTCCCCTCCCAGATCCAAGAAACTCCCCAGGCCTTCACAGCAGCTGGGGCTCTGTTGGTTTCTGCAGGCTTCTCCCACTCTGTAGTTGTTCTGATGTATGAAGTGCTTCTGTCTTTGAAGTCTGGTTAATAATTTGGATTCATAAAAGCACTGGCAGTGGGGAGTGGGCTATAATTTATTGATAACTTATTCTCTTGATACTTTATAGTAATACTCTCATACTCCTCCTGTGTATGAAGAAGCTAAAAAGACATAAACACCAGGATGAATAATGATACTCATGATTATAATCCTTCCAACAGAAGTGGGACCAAGTACAACTTAGTGGTTGAGGGCTTATGATGCACTTTCATTCCCCAGAAGGCTGAGTGGATTTGGATGTGATCAGGAGGGCTGGAGCCCAGGGAGTACAAGTGTGGGGAGGTCAGAGAGTGCAGTTTTATTTAAAGTGCTCATTGTATGCAGCACAGTAACAAGCCTCCCACCTGATCTCCCATGGGAAGTGGTGCCTCTGGCTTGCTGAAATTAGTAGAGGGGATTGTTGAAAAAATGAAACCCAAAACAAATACCTTATGTGGTGTTGTGGGGTCTTGTTCATACACTAGGTGATCAGGAAAAATTTTCTACTTGACCAAAGATATCCAGAAAAAAGAGAGAAGGATGAACTGGAAATAGCATCCATGTCATGCTGGGATGGTCGTATCACAGAAACCATGCAAAAACAGAGGAGGAGACCAAGGAGTGAGCAAGTGGAATATGACATACATAAGGTATTTCATGTTCTGGGCTCTGCTGACCCTTTCACTTCATCTCTTATTAGTTTCCCAGAGGCATCCTGGGTTTCAAACATCCCAGAATTTGGGGTTCCTTACCATGGATAGAGTTTGCTCCTACTAGTTAGATGGAAATTCCCTGTCTGTTTTATTGCATTGCCATCACAAGGGATAGTTCACCGAGCTGTGCCTACATTTATTACATCATGTACTTCTTGCATCCTTCTAATGTGATTATTTTACAAAGACCCAGACAAATTACTGTGTCCTCCAAAATTCCTTGTGTTGTACTTGCCAACCATATGCTGAGAAGCAACACTTTCTATCACAAGTGACATTACCCAGTGTCACATTTTGCCTTATCTCTGAAGACACAATTGTTCATTGTGGGCAAGATAGGAGCCAGGCCACCATGTTCTGTTACCATGCTTACTACAGGGTGCTTCTGGATGCAGGAAGGGCCATACAGATGGCTGGAATTTCAGGACCAGCCAGGGGATGTCCAGGTGGTATGTAATGTCCATTGGCTGCATCTCAGACTTTTGGTACTAAGAACAGAGTGATGCTGAGAGCAGGCAGGAAAAGCCATCTGTGTGAATTCTGCTTCCAGCTGCCTGCAAGACAGGGGCAACTAGGTGTGATGGAGGCATGTGGACTTTCTCCAGGAGGTCTCTTCCTGTCAAAAGAAGTGGGATGGATATTTTGGTGGTAGGACTGTAAATAAGCAGATATTTTCATGGTCGGGGTAGGAGTATGTCTTGTGAACCTAGCTGGCTTCCTTCCCTATGGCCCCTCCCCGTCACTTGTCCCATGGGCTCCATACTTGTATGCTTCTTTCTGGTCATGACCCTGGTGAGCAAGAGGAACTGAATGATACCAGTTGGGTAGCTCTTTGGGCACACAGACTTCTGTGCGGTTCTCTCCCCACCCCAGGCAGATTAGAGAGAACGATGACCAAAGCCTAGATTTTGGAAGGGTCATTCTCAGTTCTGTCCCTTCCTGGCCATCTCACCATGAGAAAATTACTTAACCTGTTCAGTTTTCTAGTTCCTCACCTGCCATTTGAGAAGAATTCTACCACTATCTTGGTGGTGGTATAGGGATAAATAAGATGGTCCATTTAGAGATGCTTATCCACCATTTATCATTAAAGTAATGTTGTATACTTTAACTTTCCTCCATCTGTCACTCACTGTCCCATTGTCACTGTCCAATGTATTTTTTAAACCTATGTAAATAAAGCTCTACTACCTGGTTGTTTAACTTTTCTAAACTCTCATCATCCTTGACAGTAGCTACTTCAAGACGCAAGACGCCCCCTCCTCCAAACACTTAATCCCAAATGTCAATTCAGTGTTACCACTGAAATACAAATAATACTTCTACCAGTTTGCAATTTTAATCTCATCAGTGATTTTTTTATTTTTAATTAGAGAAGCTCAAAAAGAATAAATTTTCACCACAAAAAAGAAATGGTAATTATGTGACACGATGGAAGTGTTAGCTAACACTATGGCGGTAATCATTTTGCAATAAGTAAGTGTATCAAATCAGCACACGGTACACTTTATTTTTTAATTTTTACTCTTATTTTTTATTTTATTATTATTATTTTTTTATGGTATGCAGGTCACTCACTGTTGTGGCCTCTCCCGTTGTGGAGCACAGGCTCTGGACATGCAGGCTCAGCGGCCATGGCTCATGGGCCCAGCCGCTCCGCGGCATGTGGGATCTTCCTGGACAGGGGCATGAACCCATGTCCCCTGCATCGGCAGGCAGACTCTCAACCACTGCACCACCAGGGAAGCCCCTATTCTTATTTTTTTAAATAAATTTATTCTTTATTTATTTTTGGCTGCCTTGGGTCTTCGTTGCTGTGCATGTTCTTTCTCTAGTTGTGGTGAGAGGGGGCTACTCTTCATTTTGGTGTGCAGGCTTCTCATTGCGGTGGCTTCTCTAGTGTGGAGCATGGGCTCTAGGTGTGTGGACTTCAGTAGTTGTGGCACGTGGGCTCTAGAGCACAGTCTCAGTAACTGTGGCGCAGGGGCTTAGTTGCTCTGCGGCATGTGGGATCTTCCCGGACCAGGGTTCGAACCTGTGTCCCCTGCATTGGCAGAGCAGATTCTTAACCACTATGCCACCAGGGAAGTCCCTATTGTACACTTTAAATTTACACAATGTTATATGTCACTTATATCTCAGTGAAGCTGGAAAAGATACATTTTCTGTCTGTTGCTTGCAAGCCGTATTTGAACTAAAATTAAAAGATTCCCAACAGACTAGAGAAATAACTCAGAGAATAATGGGGTCTTAGAATAGAAAGGAATCCAGGAAGCATACCTGGCTCACTGTCCAGGAAAAGAAGGAATCCTCAAGGCCATAGGTCTTGATCTTGTCTGGATGTTAGAATCACCTGGGAACCTCTTAGAAATCTCAGTGCCCAGGCTATACCCCAGACCCATTAAATCAGAGCAACAGCATTTAAAAGACTCAGATGGTCCCAGTGGGCAGCTGTCAATTCAGAGGCCTGGTGATTCAGAGATGTCTCAGCTGATGGTTACTCTATCCGTGATGCAGGATCCCAGTGGTGAGGAATTCAGCCTCTTACGAGTTGGTTGATTACTTGGTTAGTGTCTTAGAAAGCTCGGCCTGCTATAACAAAACATCATAAACTGGGTGACTTATAAAAAATAGATATTCATTTATCACATTTTTGGAGGCAGAAGGTCAGGGATCAGAGTTCCAGCATTGTCAGGTTCTGGTAAGAGCCCTCTTCCAGGTTGCAGATGGCTGCCATTCAACTGTGTCCTTACATGGTGGAAAGAAAGCTCACTCTCTCTCTGGCTTCTTCTTATAAGGGCACTAATCCCATACTCTTCCCAAAGAGTAAAACACTCATTACCAAAAAACCTACTGTGACCTGCCCTATCTTGCTCTGATCCCCCAGAGCCACCATGCATTAAGGAAACTGGAAGTTACCCATGATCATAGGAAAGGCAGATTCCTTCCATTTAGGCTGACCCTGGGAGTGAGCCTGCAGGTTGTGACTTGAGGTGGGAGTGGGAAGTAGAAGGGGACCCAGAGGACAGGAATTGACCAGCTTGTGTTTGAATTTCTTCAAACAGGGGTCACTTCTTTTGACTTATCCACAGGGTGTCTCTGGCCTGAACTCTGAGAATGCCAATAATTCAGAACACTAATGCTTCCCAGGTTAAAAAAAAAAAAAAAAAAAAAAAAAAAAAGAGGAGCAAGGTGGGGACAGAGCTGAGTGTTGTCTTCATCACAGGTGTGCAGGTGACAGGGCCAGGGAATGGCCACAGAGCTCAGGATAGTGGTTTCACCAGGAGAGTGGGAGAGCCCTAAGGCCAGTGTCCAAGGACCAAAGTGGGATGAAAAGACCGAGAGTCATCTGGCATCAGAGAAAAGAGGAGGAGGTCCAAGGTGGGACACTTGGGAGAGACTAAGGTCACATGGGCAAGTTCCATTGGTTTGGCCATTCCTGTGGCATCTTAAACATTCAATACTTGAAGTCAAAAAGTAATCCTATTATCTTTTTCTCAAAAAACTAATTTGATTCTTTTATTGAGAAAAGATTAAGTAGGAAATGGAAACAGCAATGATTTAAAATTAAAAAAGTGGTTGAAGGGAAAGGACATGAAAAAGGACATAGGTTGGGGAAATAGAAGGTCAAGGAGACACATATCCTTCTCTACTTCTTTCCAATCCTAACCCAAGAATCTATTCTCACATCAGGTTGGACTGGGGCAATGACCACCAGGACAAATATACCTAGTCCCCACTAAAATAGCAATAACATCTTTAATTTGCTGTGTCTTGTTCTGGAAGAATTGTTGGTTAAAGAATGTTTTAAGAAAAGTGAAAAGGATAATTTGAACTAAAAATCAAAGAAGAAGAAGGGTGGGGAAGGGAGGGATAGTTAGAGAGTTTAAGATTGACATGTACACACTGCTCTATTTAAAATAGGTAACCAACAGGGACCTACTGTATAGCACAGGGAACTCTGCTCAATATTCTGTAATAACCTAAATGGGAAAAGAATTTGAAAAAGAATAGATACATGTATAACTGAATCACTTTGCTATACACCTGAAACTAACACAACATTGTTAATCAACTGTATTCCCATATAAAATAAAATTTTTAAAAAATGAGTCCCTTTAAAAAAATAAAATAGATAACCAACAAGGACCTACTGTAAAAAAAAAAAAAAAAGTAGCTAATCTCATGATAAGAAATGTAGCAATAATCCAAATGGAATATATTATGCTTTTGAAATATACATGTGACAGGGGTCTTTCCACTTAAAAAATATCAAAGAAGCAGCTCTTTGCTTGGACAGTTTGGTTGCCAGCCCTCACTGGGAAGTGTGAGTTGGGAGCTAATTTACTCAAATCACGCATTCAGAGTCTTCATCCCATATTTGTGCCTGAGTAGCCCCTACAAGTTTGAGAAGAACTGGATGCTGTGCACAGTGACATGCCCTAGGGACAGTGGGCTTGAAGGGACTTCAAATCAATCCCAAAGGAGCCCTGGGTGTTTGGAACTCAGGACAGATGTTCAGGTGTGGAGAAAGTTTAGGGCAGCTTGATCTGTTGTCTCACACAGCTTCCCAAAGTGTCAGCTCCCGTGGGGAGGTGATTTATCTGTTGTGACGATCTGGCACCAGAACTGTTTGCTGATCCTGCTGAGCAAGGTCGAAAAGGATGCTCACTGGTACATTTGAGATGAGGAGAAGTTTCGTAGTCTGTGGCTAGGATTGAAATGGACTTTGCATTGGAAGAGTTAGGAAAGATGCCTGGTATTTGTCATTGCTTTGAAAGTGAATGGGAAAAATAATGACAACATGGAGCTTAGACTGCCCATGACAGCTCTGGTCCAATTCATTTCTTTTTGGATCTTTTTCTTTGATTAGGAGGACAGTGTGGTTGCTGCTTCTGGAGCCACTGTTGGGAGCTCAGGGCACCAGACAGCACAGTAGTCTGAGGGGCACCACCAAAGACACATTTACAGCCAGCAGAGACTGAGAGTGATGTGTGAGTGGTGATCTAATAGTGAACCAACCAAGAGAGGTGGAGGAGCACATGCCTGATAGAACAAGCCCCTCATTATCTGACTGGTCTCCTCGGAAACTCATAAAAAAGAGAAAGTAAAACACAATTTCCCACTACGCTGGCTATCATCTAATAAAAAATATTGGCTAGGGCTTCCCTGGTGGCGCAGTGGTTGAGAATCTGCCTGCTAATTCAGGGGACACAGGTTCGAGCCCTGGTCTGGGAGGATCCCACATGCCGTGGAGCAGCTAGGCCCGTGAGCCACAACTACTGAGCCTGCGCGTCTGCAGCCCGTGCTCTGCAACAAGAGAGACCGCGATAGTGAGAGGCCCACACACCGCGATGAAGAGTGGCCCCCTCTTGCCACAACTAGAGAAAGCACTCGCACAGAAACAAAGACCCAGCACAGCAAAAATAAATAAATGAATTAATAAACTCCTACCCCCAACATCTTCTTTAAAAAAAAAAAATTGGCTAATGCTTTGTTTTGGTGCCTGCCCCCCTACAAATGGTGTGCAAACCATGAATAAAGTATTGATTTAACTGCAATGGATCCTGTCAGTTGTCTTAGGATTTGTACATGTTAGATAGAGTCTGACACATTCACAATAAGGAAAAATCCTTCCAAGGAGTGCAGGATTCTGCAGGAAGACCTGGACAGGAAGCTGACAGCTGCTCCCTGGTGTGAAGGACTTGGAGACGGCAGGCCAAAGTGTCCTTGTATAGGGGGCAGATCCTTTCCCTAGTCCTGGTGGTTTTTCAGAGATTGATGCAGCTGTAGGGACATCAGCAATTGGTGTCGGGAGCGGGCAGTATCGCTCCCTTTCTGGTCGCCTCCTTTTGGCTCCCGCTGGTGCATTGCATTGACCTTGCACCCATCCATCTCCTATCAGGCAGACTCTGAACAAGTCCATGTAAGATAAAGTGGCCGATGAAAGTGAAAGTGTGTTGAGCACAAGGTGACTAGCACAACTCATTAACTCTGTCATCAGTTACAGCTCGAGCTGGGGAGCCACGTGGTCAGGAACTGGGCTCATGTGACTCAGACCCTCCACAGGCATAGTGCTGGGAGACTCTGGCTTAGGTATCTGACCTCATTGCTTCCCTGTTCTCCCATCTGTGAAGGGGGGAGAGCAATAATTTTCCTGAGTTGTTGAGAGGAGCGACGTGGGACATTGAACTGTAAAATACCAAGCATGTGGTTAGTTCACAATAAATGGGAGAGGCTGCTCTTGTGGTCTGCAGGCTAGAGAAGAGGGTGGTTTCATGTAATGGAGTCCAGGGCAGTGAAGGTGGCCATCTGTGGACATTTTGTGAGCATCTAGGATGTGCCATGCACTGAGCTAAACTGTGGGAAGATGCCCAAGAAGAAGGCTCGAGTGCTGATGTGAGGGAGCTGCGTGTTACCAGACAGCAAGAGGTATACTGTGGAGAGCATGATGCCTGAGATCCTAGGGCTGCCATAACAAAGGACTACACACTGAGTGGCTGGAAACAAGGACATTTATTCTCACACAGTTCCTGGAGCCAGCAGTCCAAGATCAAGGTGTTGGCAGAAGGGTTCCTTCTGAGGGCCATGAGGGAGAATCAGCCCAGCTTCTGGTAAAGGCTCAGCATTCCCATTCCATGGCTTGTAGATGCATAACTCCAATCTCTGCCTCTGTTGTCACATGACCTTCCCCTCTCCATGCCTTCCTTTTCTGTCTTGTATAAGGAAACTTGTCACAGTGGTCACCCCAATCCAGGATGGTCTCATCCCAATATCCTTACCTCAGCTACATCTGCAAAGACCCTTATTCGGGTGATGTTTGGAGTTCCAGGTGGGCATATCTTCTGTGCAGGCACCATTCATCTCACTGCATATGGGTGCAATGGAAGCACCAAGGAAGTGCTGGTTTCTCAGAAAGGCAGCCTCTCAGCTGTGGAAGTCCATGGGGGGTTGACAGAGGTTGGAGAGGGGGTGAACAGGGTGCTCTGAGCAAGGCACACAGAGCATGCAGAGGCCAGGAGGAGAGAAAGGGTGTGGAAGTGAAGCACTCCCCTTAAAACAAATTTTCTCTCCAACACATCGTTGTGGGAAATCTTAGCACTGCCAGGAATCTTGGGAGATCTTATTTTCTACATCTTGGTATTAGATTTGGCTCACACTTTTCTGAATTTTGGGTATCAGCCTGGGATGGTGGCTTTTGGAGGTAGGGAAGCGAGTTTGTACCTAGGCCATTCCTGGGAGAAGTCCGTTGATCTTTCTGAATTGCAATGATATTCTCCTGCAAAAACAGGGATCCTTGTACAAACATTCAGTTTTGTTGGAATATTTCATGTTTTTTTTTTTTTTTTTTTTTCTTCTTCTTGGAAGCAGACAGCCCTCTACCTGGCTACATTTCCAAGGCATAGTGACATAAATAGCTTCTGGGTATACATCTAGAAATGTTCTACCTGCTAACTTAGACTTGAAGGCAGAAAACTACTAAGGGCAGATGGGCACACTTGAGGCTTATGTGTCAAATCCAGCCTGTGGTCATATTTTATTAGGTGTACGTGGTGTTTTAAAAATCATGAACTTTCAAAAAAATATTCAGACTTTGGGCCCAAGAAATGGAACTATATATGAATTCTGGGTCCATATTCCTGCAGGGCAATATTTGCCTAGAACTGTGAAGCTCCAGCTGCCTTGAACGGGGCATATTCCCTTCAGTTTGCCACATTGCCTCCCATTCTCTGTTGCCTCACACTGGCTTTACTTGATTCACTTGTAGTCCCTGGTGGACAGTGAAAACTTTGGAGTTTTGCCTCCCTGAGTTAGAGACTTCAGTTCAACTTAGGCAACACAGAACAGGTGACTCTACCCATTTAGAAATTACTGACTTTTCTTATCTTTCAAAGTCCTCAGAGAAAGCTCACCACTATCTTCTAAAGGTTTTATTATTTTGTTTGTTTGTTTTTTTGCGGTACGCGGGACTCTCACTGTTGTGGCCTCTCCTGTTGCGGAGCATAGGCTCCGGATGCGCAAGCTCAGTGGCCATGGCTCACAGGCCCAGCCGCTCCGTGGCATGTGGGATCCTCCCAGACCAGGGCACGAACCCATGTCCCCTGCATTGGCAGGTGAACTCCCAACCACTGCGCCACCAGGGAAGCCCAAATATTGCAACCTTTAAGGTACAGTTTAAGAAGTTCCTGTAGGGAATGTGATTGACTCAAATCTGTATATCATAAAAAAAGAAAGATGGAAAATTAAAAAACCAAGTATTGAACTTAAATTAGGAGAAAACAATTAGTGGAATAAATTGATGGGAAAAGTAATAAAACAAAGGTAAGAAATTAATGAAATATACAATAAATAACATTACAGAAGGTCAACAACAACCATAAAAATCTGGTGCTTTACAAAGAATGTTTAAACATCAACTAATCTTGGGCAAAATCAATCAAGACAAAGACAGTTGTAAATTAATATTAAGAGTAAAATGGGGACATAATACAGACAGAGCAGAGTTTAAAAATTATAAGCCAATATCAAGAGAAAATTTTATGGTATTGACCAAAAACCCCACAAACCCCAAAAACTAAACCGAAAATTGACACAAGAAGATATAAAAATCCTATATAGGCCCTGAATTAATTCTCAGGGCTACCCGCAAAAATGTATCAGGGACAGTTGACTTTATTGGCAATTTTACAAAACCTTCATGAATTAGGTAACTCCTATCATGTACAAACTGTTCTGGACTACTAAAAGAGCAGGAAAATGTCTCAACAACTTTTCTAAATCTAGGATAGCCTTGTTTCTAAATGAAACACGGAGAGTATAGACAAAGAAAAGAGTCACCAAAGATCATAGATGTAAGCATTTAAATAAAACATTAAAAAACCAAATTCAGTAATGAATAAATAAAAAATGATAAATTAAATATATCTAAAAAAATTTAAAATACATGCATGCATGTGTATGCATAGACACACACACACATATACACATACCCCATTAAAGTGTATTACATATGAAGTATGGTAAATATTAGAAAATTGTGGTTATACTATTACAAATAAGTACATATTTTATTTTATTTTATTTATTTTTTTGATTTAATAAAGTTTTATTTTTTCAAAATGTACAGTTGGTGGAACCTATTCATGCATCTTCACCAGAAGTTGGGGCATCTCCACCCTTGGTGTTTCTGGTGTAAATTACTTGAGCTCTGTGCTTTGAAGCCAGTTTAATAAGTCCTTTACTAAGGAGCTCCTGAAGGGCTGCCCTGGCCAGGGAACCACGAATCTTCAGCCTCTCAGAGATGACAGCTGGAGTTATAAGCTTACAGTTGGGAATTTCTTTACAGAGTTTGTCATATGTTGCTTTGTCAAACAAGACTAGGTTATTGAGCTTGTCCTGAACTTTGCCTTTGGACCACTTCTTCTTTTTGGCCTTGCCCCCAGATTTTTTTCACTGGGTCTTTGTCTTTCTTGGCTGACTTTCTGGCATCTTTCTTCTACTTGTCATCCTTTGGTGACATAGTGAAGTCGGGAGAGCAGCTGCTACCATTGCGCCTCACTAAGGTGTCGGACAAAAGGGGTAAGTACATATTTTAAAACAATCTAAATTTCTATCAATTAGGGATTTGCTAAAGATATTGAGATACCTCCTTGTGATGAAATTTTAATGGAGCAGGTAAAATGAATACATTATATCCACAAATATCAATGCGGATTTATCTAAAAAAAAAGGATGAAAAAGCATTGTTTTTGGAAAACCATATGAAATTTCCTCAAAAAATTAAACATAGAACCAAGATATGACCCAGCAATTCCATTTCTGGCAATTTATTCTATTTATTTGAAGGAAACAAAATCACTAACTCAAAAAGATTATCTACACTCCCATATTCACTGCAGCGTTATTTACAATAGCCAAGATATAGAACAACCTAAATGCCCATCAATGGATGAATGGATAAAGAAGGTGTGTGATGTATACACACACACACACACACACACACACACACACACACACACAACTGAGTATTATTCAGCCATAAAAAAAGAGAAACTCCTACCATTTGTGACAATATGGATGGAGCTTAAGGGTATTATGCAAAGTGAAACAAGTCAGACAGAGAAAGACAAACACTATATAATCTCACTTATATATGGAATCTGAAACAAAAACCAAAAACAGACCCTCTCAAAACAAACTCATAGATCCAGAGGACAGATTGATGGCTACCAGAAGTGGGAGGTAGAGGGTGGGAAAAATTTTTAAGAAAAAGGAAAAAAAATGTTTTTCTGTTCTATTGAAATGGAGAAACACATAGCAGAAGAACACATATAGAATAATTTGCTATTCATGTAAATTTTTTTTTTTTTTTGCAGTACGCGGGCCTCTCGCTGTTGTGGCCTCTCCCGTTGCGGAGCACAGGCTCTGGACGCGCAGGCTCAGCGGCCATGGCTCACGGGCCCAGCCGCTCTGCGGCATGTGGGATCTTCCTGGACCGGGGCACTAACCCGCGTCCCCTGCATCGGCAGTCGGACTCTCAACCACTGCGCCACCAGGGAAGCCCTATTCATGTAAATTTAATGACACACAAGCCCACTCTATCATCTATGTACATGAAAATATAAAATAAAAAAATTAAATATCATGAATGATAAATATAATTTTCAGAATAGTAGTGACTTTTACAATTGGGATCAAAAAGCAGTT
The DNA here is from genome assembly GCF_000442215.2 of Lipotes vexillifer. Lineage (NCBI taxonomy): Eukaryota > Metazoa > Chordata > Mammalia > Artiodactyla > Lipotidae > Lipotes > Lipotes vexillifer. Next base: position 1,361,506 of record NW_006778536.1, on the reverse strand, counting down.
ATGAAAGCTGGTATTAAATATATTGATTTAAAAAAAATCTTAAATAATTATGGTAACTAGTCAATATTTCTTGACAGAATAATGTTAAATGGGTGTTTGCTATCTTTTTTTTCTACCTTTTGTATATTTAAAATGTTCTAATATTTAAAAAAGACAGAGATATACTAAAAGCACCCATATATTTGGGTTAACTTTGTTTTTCCTTTTGTAATAGAACAGTCATTAGGCTGCTCGCGAATCCTTGGTCATATTGACAGTTGTCCTTGGGATCTAAAAATGGCTGAAATTAGCTCAGTGGTGATTTCCACCAGGTACATCACTGCCACATGGTCTCCTCCTTCCCAGCCTTGGGCAGAGGAAAAGCACTGTAGCCTTCATGTGGTGACTGATTTTATGACACTGCCAGCTCTTGGATGAAGAAATGAATCTATTTTGGATGCAGAGTATATATTCTGTGTGTGATGAACTCCTAGCCTTGTCCGCTACCTTTGTATGCTGACCTCAGGAAATGTCTAGACTAAGGTCAGAGGTTTTAGGTCTGTGTCCCTGCCCTGCTGCACAATCCTTACTCCATCTCCTGGTACTGAGGTATTATCCCTGAAACCAGAACCCTTCTACACTGTTGGTGGGAAGGTAAATAGGCACAGCCACTGTGGGAAACAGTATGGAGGTTCCTCAGAAAACTAAAAATAGAACTACAATATGATCCAGCAATTCTACTTCTGGGTATTTTTCCAAAAGAATTGAAATCAGGATCTCAAAGAGATATTAGCACTCCCACATTCATTACAACATTATTCACAGGAGCTGAGATGTGAAAACAAACAACCACAATATTCATCCACAGATAAATGGGTAAAGAAAATGTGGTTTATACATACAATGGAATATTAATTCCAGCCTTAAACAGGAAGGAAGTGCTTCAACATGAGAAAACATGGATGAATCTGAGGACATTATGTTAAATGAAATTAACCAGTTACAGAAACATGAATACTGTATGATTCCACTTAAATGAGGCATCTAAAATAGTCAAATTTATAGAATCAAAGAGTAGAATGGTGGCTGCCAAGGGCTGGGGGAGGGGGGAATGGGGAATTACTAACCAAGGGGCATAAAGTTTCAGTTAAACAGGATCAGTAAGCTCTAGAGACCCATGTACAACACTGTACATATAGTCAACAACACAGTATTGCACACTTAAACATTTAAGAGGGTGGATCTTGGGCTTCCCTGGTGGTGCAGTCATTGAGAGTCCGCATGCCGATGCAGGGGACACGGGTTTGTGACCCGGCCCGGGAAGGTCTCACATGCCACGGAGCTGCTGGGCCCTTGAGCCATGGCTGCTAAGCCTGCGTGTCTGGAGACTGGGCTCCGCAACGGGAGAGGCCACAGCAGTGAGAGGCCCGCGTACCGCAAAAAAAAAAAAAAAAAAAAAAAAAGAGGGTAGATCTCTTATCAAGTGTTCTTACTACAGTATAGTAAAATTTTAAAAAAGGCACTTGAAGGAAATGCGAAGGAGTTGGTGTGGGGCTTGGAGATTTCAGGCTGCAGAGTCTTTTCTAATAGTCTTTCTCTTAAATCAAATCTCTCTGTTGTCATTTTTTCTATTTCACTCATAATGACCTAGGGACCCCGACACAACCCTCTGGTCTTTGATTTGGGTAAATTGAAAACAGATATACACATATACAAATACATCCGAGTCCTGGCTGTCTGGGAGACTTTCTGCAAATATTTCCATGTTTCTAAACCATGAACAAAATTACATAGCTGACAAGTTGTTACCATTATGGTTGACAAGAGAGAAAATAATTTTTAAAATATAATTTAAAATGTTTCTTTTCAGGTTTTGATGACAAATTTCTGGAGATCATGAGGAAAATAATCTTGTCAGTTGGAAATAAGAGCCACTTACTTTTTGGAGAAGATGGACCAAAGTAGATCCGACACCTCAAATGGGACAGAATTTTAGCAAGTGACAACAGGAAAGAATTAAAACAATCCATTTGGACTCTTGGGTAATTAGAAAGCCATTTATTGATGACTCAGTGCTATGTGTAGGCAGGTATTGATATTTTTATGAAGTAATTATGTCATGCTGGTGACTTTAATTTTGCTATCTCAGTTGTTTAGAACATCATTCTGTCTTTTTCTCTTGTGAGTCTTAGACTATTGAGTATTAGAATCAGTAAAACTTTGAGATAAGCTGTAAAAACTAACTGCAAACTCAAAAGTAGTGTTTTTCCTCTTATGGGAGTGATGATTACTAAACATGGACTAGCTTCACACCCAATGACTTAGGTTGGGTTCCTTAAAAGCAGAGCTCAAAACAGGGATTTGGGTGCTCATAATATATTGAAGGAGTGGTCTGCAGGAACATCTGCAAAGAACGAAGTGAAGCAGGATAAGGAGAGAGCCCACCAAGCCTGTGGTCCCAGGCAAAGTCTAGCTTTGGTCTGACCTTGGGGTGGGGCGTGCATTCTGGAGCATAAATCAGATGCTGACTTGTACCCTGTTGAGCCAAGGGTGCCAGATCCTGTTCCCTCATATCAATCATGCATTAGTTAAGGGCTGCACCCGGGAGGGGCTTGTGTAGCTTCCCAGATGGAGCAGCTCCAGTCAGCAGAGGATACGTCCTCAGTGCAGAGGGTAACTGTGAACTATTGGCGGACACATACAGCAGCTAGGGGATGGGAATACAGCCTGATAAGGGGTCTGGTGGGACACCACATTGCCTATGACAATCTACCCTATGCACTACTCAAATTCACTGCCTCCATTAGCCTCTCTCCATCTACGATTCTGTGGTCACAAGTCTCCGGGAAACATAACAGAGTCAGGTTGCTGGAGAAATTGCACCCACCACGGACACTGATGGCCACAGCTGAAAACGTTGAATGAATGATCCTCAGGGGGAAATCTATAAAAGAGTACGGGATTCAGAACAGGGAAGGAGAAACTGAGCAGGGTGTGGCTTCAGGGAAAGATCCAGGTTGGGGGGTGGGACATTGGAACCTAAATAACATCATCAAGTTGCCACCCCTTTGAGGCAGGGGAATGTCTTGTGCCCTGTATCAGTAAGCCATTGACTTTGGACCATGGGGTTGGGGGACATCCCACCAGCAGCAAAACTCACAGCAGCTGGTAGGTTGGTACCAGACTGATGAGGGGAACCTGGGTGAGGCTCCATAGTGCCTACTAAACCCGCGTTGTATACATTCACATTCTAATTACACTACTACTGTTGGTGTAAATTGGGCAAATTAGTTAATCTCTGTACCAATTCTATAAACTGTCACACAATAAGCTCTCAGTAATGCTACGTTTTATTGTTGTTACTTGTTTTTATTGGCATTGTTGCTATTCATTGTTCATTTAATGGAGTTTTCCAAAATGCTGAGTATGAACCAATATTTTAATTCATGGGAAATTAAGAAAAATTAAAAATTTGAGATTAAGAAATGGATGCATTTTTACTATGTACTGCTGAATACTTAAAGGCACAATTAATACAAGGTCAGTTTTAAAATTCCCTATATTCATTTGTTCTTATAAGATGATATAATTACTCAATACTCATGCTAAGTAAAATAATTAATAGCCTCTTGAGTGGAATTTCTCATTCTATACACACAGGAGATAAACATGAGATATAAAAACAGGTCTGGTTTATAGATGAGGAGAGTTTGATCCCATGCCCAGATCCATTCCTGACTCACTGTAAGAAAGACCTTGGGAAGATGACAGTCACCTCTGTCCCCCTGAGGCTGTCATATTAAATGGGGACAGGGAGAAAGCTGACATTTTTGAGTGTTAGCTAAACCTGGTGCTGGTTGGTTGTAAGAAACAGAAACCCATTTAAACTAGCTCAAGAAAAGGGAGATTATTTTAATTGTATTGAGTTCATCAAATCCTGTAATTTGCCATCACGGATGTTTGTTATGATTCTTTGCAAATAAAATTCAAATTCTAAGACTTTCAGTCTCTGTGTCTCTTAGATCAAATCCTCAAAAGACAATATGATTGGCAGCTGATCTGGTCAAATCTGCTGCAGCAGGGAGAGGGTCCATGTGGTGGAGCCTGGCTGTCCTGCTCAGGGCTGTGAATGGGATGTGAGCTGGTGTATGACATTAAACACAGCAAATAAAGTTGATTACCAGCTCTGTTTTGAGAGCATTCTATGTGCTAGTCACTGTGCTGCCTGCTTTCTTCTTGGTAATCTTTCTGGGCATAGGTAGATGAGCTCATTTTACAATTCTGCAGACTTAGGGAGATTAGGTTAATTTCCCAGATCTGCAGTTGGAAAAGCAGAGCTGGGAGAGCTCAACCTGATTTCCTTCAGGTTCTGTGGATGAGAGTCCATGTCCAACACACCTCTTCTAGGATTTACCGATGCTGGTGTCTCTGTGAAATGGGTGAAAATGACTGATCCCCATGCTGTGATAGGAGACTGTCATTACACCAGCCTGTGTGAGCAGGTTTTTTCTTCTGGGTGCCTGGGAAGCTTGCCTTCTGGCTATCAGGAGCCCTTGTTCACTGCTGGAATACACTGAGACAATGTCCCATGTCTCATCTTTGCCTGTTTCATTCTTGGGTCTCCCAAAGCAGATCTTCCCCACATACAGGAAATAGCTCTTCTAGTGTTAACTTGGAGCAAACTAGGGCCCAGTAGTTCAAGATCTAGAAGTGACACAGCTATTCTACAAGTCTTGAATTAAGTACTCCATGGGTGGCCCCAAGATCCCACATTTTCTTTACTCTTGATGCCTCAGAACATGTGGTTATTCTGAAATACTTCTTGGAAAACTCTAATTATTTTAATATTCCTGCTTTACGCTTACATTGCGTAGGGGGTCTTTAGTTCTGTTGGTTTTCCTCGTCAATCTCATCACAGTTGATCACAACTTCCAGAAATTCTGCAATATTCTGATCTTCTCATGAAGTCATTTCATTTTCCATGACCAATATGCATTCATTCTTATTTTGGAATTACTTATTTAATTCAATAGGATTTTGGTAGAGGCAGAGGTAGATTTGTGTGCTTAGCCATCTTGAAGTGGAGGCCCTGGACGTCAGTCTACATTATTGATAAATGCCAGAAACAAAGCTTAGCTCTTCAACACATTCTGAGTCTTCTGTTTATGTGCCACATAATAATTTTAATCAAGTTTTTTCATCTGTTAGTTTTGGTCTTAGGTGTTGGTTGTTTCCATCCCTTTCATGATATTTTTTTTTTTTTTCATCAGTGCAACATCACAAACACAGCCTCTGAAAAAAATGAGACATGAATTTTGGATAGCTGTTCTTTTCATTTTTTTTTAATTGCTCCATTTCTGATTAACAATTGTTTCAAGAAGAAAGGTAGATTCTGTTTCTTCTGCAAAAAAAAAACAGCAAGAAAACACTCTATTTTCTTTGCAAGACATCTGTACATATCAAGTTCCTCAGGTAATGTTCTCAGAGTGAGGAAAGCAGTGGCTCCTTTTCACATGAGAATGTAGTTATCTCAGTAGACAGCAGGAGGTAAGTATTGAGACAAAGCCTCTGGCTTTTGGTCAACAGCTAATTTTATGAATCTCCAGTGTGATAAGGTTGCTGAAAAATAAAATGTGATCTTAAATGGCAATAAACAAAGTACAATATACTTAGAACTTTTCTCTCAGTTTGTCTTTTTAAAAATCATCATAACAAATTATTATAAAGCAAACAGCCAGCAAGCACCACCCAATCAATAGAGCTTGACATGCTCACCTGGAGCTCCCCAGTCCCAGTCACCAGCTCTCCATCCTTTCAGAGGTAATTATTTCCTTGACTTTTATGGTAACCAGGTCCTTGCATTTCTTGATAGTTTATCACCCGTGTGCATATCTAGACGCTGAGGATTTTTATGCGTATTTTATATTTATTTTAGTCTCAGTTTTCCCCACCAGCCCATTCATTTTCTTACCGGTTGTCTCTTTGAAAACAGAAATTCACAGTCTGGAATTTGAGAATTGCATTCTTGTCTTGCAGGTTAACATTCTCCTCTGTCCTTTGAGTTACCTGCAAATAGGCAACTGAATTTGGAGACCTGCAGGAGGAATAATGACCCCGCCCCGAAGATGTCCATGTCAAACTCCTTGGAAGCTGTGACATGACTTACATGACAGAAGGGACTTTGCAAATTTGCTTCAACTAAGGATTTTGAGATCGAGAGAGTACGCTGAATTATTCAGGCGAACCCAACGTAATCACAAGAGTGCTTATAAGAGGGAACAGGAGAGCCAGTCAGAGCAAGAGCTGTGATGACAAAAGCAGAGGTCAGAGTAATGGGGCCACAAGATAAGGGATGTGGAAGCCTCTAGAAGCTGGAAAAGAGAAATAAATAGGATTTCTTCTAGAGGCTCCAGAGAGAAACAGATCTGCTGCCACTTTGGTTTTAGCCCCATAAAACTTCTGACCTCAAGAACTGTAAGTAAATAAACTATGCTGGTTAAGTCACTAAGTTTGTGGCACTTTGTTACACAACCATAGGAGACTAATCGGATCCATCTGGCAAGAGCACAGGACGTGGGTGATATGGTCTGTCAGCAGCAGACACGTAAGGTCTGGGTTCTCTTTTTTTGTCCTGTCAGCTGAGGCAATACTCAATGCTTCTATCTATAATCCATTGGGGTTGCAATATGCTGTTATTCTATTTCCATCATTTTTTTGTTTATGTATTTGTCATAGACCAGCCAGATGAAGAAGACTAAACCGACCAGAGCCAGAAGGGAAGGGGTAAGGAACTGAAACAGCATCGATGAATTGGATCAGAAGGACCAAGATGGTTGCAAGGCAAATTTTATTGTGCTACAGTTGCAGATTATAGAGACTAGAAAAGGGAAGGTTGCCAGACGGTGGTTTATATTATGTAAAGACTGTCTCGGCTCAGGGTTCACTTCCCTGGGAGAAAACCCATAAAGCCAGAATCATCAAAAATAACCTGCACGTGCAGCAGGGAGACTGCTTTGCTTGTCTCATTTTACATTCTTTCTGATCTCTGGGCCCTGGTGATTTATCTCCCATGGAATGGAACAAGGAGGGGAACAAGTAGGGACAGTCTCTTTGAGCAGTGGTGGCATGCCTGGCACGTCCACAGCCTGCTCTCATGGCTGACTGCTTCCCACATGTATTAGCTGGAATACTTCTATAAATAGATGTTTCTACATGGTATTGTTCACATAGGAAAGGAAAGATATATCCTCACTTTTCCCCTTTTACTTACCAGGTTATTAGATAATGAATCATTTCCTTCCAGGCTCTGAAAGTGATCAAGTCAGGTTGTTAATATAAAGGATTTATAAAGAGTTCAGCCCCTTACAAACCTGACCCTCAATGAAGATCAAGTTGCTCTGATTTTGGCCAATGGAAGACTCTCAAAGTGGCTTCTGAGTCTTTTGATGTGACCTTGTCAGTCTTTGATTCTAGAAGGTTTTTGCTTTTTAAAATAACAAGGTTTTCCAGAATCATCTTGTGCATTTTCTGTCCCAGATCAGGAACCTGTAATCTCAGGAAATCTTGGTTTCTTTTAGTGGAAGATGAAATTTCAAAACTACAGTCAAGGATCTAAGTGGTAATAAAGCTATATTACCTAGGACTCTGGTGTATCCTCACAGATGATGATTTGATTGACTATATTTGTAAAATGACTTTTCTAATTTTCTTATAAAAATAATTTTTAGCAATTCCTTTAATAGAAATAAAACCAACTTTTCATTTACCTAAAGAATAATATTGGATTAATTGATACATCTGAGCTAATAAAATTTAGTCAAAATTTTAATAGTATGATTTTGATATTTAATATACACCACGGGGTGTTCTATTTTTTTTTTCTTCTTTTTTTTCGGTACACGGGTGTCTCACTGTTGTGGCCTCTCCCCTTGTGGAGCACAGGCTCCAGACGCACAGGCTCAGCGACCATGGGTCACGAGCCCAGCCGCTCTGTGGCATGTGGGATCTTCCCAGACCGGGCTACGAACCCGTGTCCCCTGCATCAGCAGGCGGACTCTCAACCACTGCACCACCAGGGAAGCCCCGGGGTGTTCTAAAGTTAGGAAAACACATCTTTTTGAACCTGAATTTACAAGTCTTATAACTAACATTTCTATATTATTACTATACCCTGCCTACTGATGAATATTTATTTCTCTAAAACAGGTTGACTATATAAATCCTGCTCATCACTCCCAGCTCCCTGTTCTCCACACCAGTTAAAGTCTAAGTCCCTTGGTCTGGCATTCAAATACCCCAGGGCTCCTTTAGTTTTATTTTAAACAAGCACCTTCAGAGTGTCTCAGAATCCTTCACCAGGACATTGGTTTCGGTGTCTGGCAAATGGGAGTTTAAAACCACATCTGAGTAAAATGGGATGGTTTATAGTCCATGTGAGACTCATTTTCCATCTGAGAACAGCATCCCTCCTGCAGAAGGAAGGGCTGGTTGAGGATTGGATGGAGAAACGTGCGTTGGACATAGTGCTCCACGCAGGCAGAGCCCCGAGTCATGCTAGTTTCACTGTCCTGGCTATTCTCACCCGCTTAGTATCTTCCCCACATTCCCTGCATTAATCCAAGTTTTATCCACTTTTCAAGTCCGGCAAGACTCCACTACTTCCTAAAAGGTGCTGCTCACTTCAGTCCATAAAGGTCTAGCCCATTTCTGAGCAGGCATGGAATGTTCTAGTCCCCACCCCCCAGGATGTAGCTGCCTTAGGATTAACATTTAAAATTAATTACCTTACGTGCATTTAAAATTACACTATTCTCCAGTGTCGCCTTTCCCTGCTTGTCTCCTAATTTTCTATGAAGAAAAGGAAAGATTTGCATTTGCCAAGTAAGTGCTCGCTGTGAGGCTGGCAGTGTGCCCAGGGCTCTGCACACCTGTGAGTGTGGTCAGGTGAGGTGAGCCACGATTAGCATGGACACACACACACACACACACACACACACACACACACACTCACTCCCAGGGCTCTGCACTGTGTGGAGAGGCTATCGTGAAGTGGTAGACAGTGACTTGGGGATGATGATTTAGCTGGTCAGGGAGGCCCTTCCGAGGAGACCCCGGTGCTGAGGATGATGCAGACCCAGGCAGCAGCAGGAGAGGGAGCCTGCCACACAGAAGGAACAGAGAGCAAGGACCCTGCGCAATCTTCTGCCAAAGTGACAGACCTGCTGCTTCGAGACCTGAGAAACAAACTCAAAAGTGATTTGCAGGAAAATGAAAGCACAAATAAAAATCCAGTCTGCTGCAGTCCTACAGAGCAGGTTTTACTGGGAGAGCGGCAGTCTCACTACTACACTATGTGGTTGCTCTGTGCTTCAGCCCTAAGGGTGTGGCTTCCCACCACCATCCTGTCCACAGAGGGCATTTCTCACTGGTATCTGTTAGGACAGCTGGAAAGATATTATTTTACCAAAATAAACTTTTTTGATTAAAAGTTATGACTGCACCTGCAATACAGCCCAGCATGTGGCATGTCAGCTCTGTTGTACATTATATTACTATTACTGTTCCAGGAAAGATCTCTATCAGTGACTGCCTGCAGAATAGGAAAACAAATCCAAAATGGAGCATTGTAACTTATAGCTTAGAGGATACAAAAAGAAAAGAAAAAACATCAACCACAACCTGTGATTCCATATCCTCCTTTCCCTTAGGAGAGGGAAAGATTTACCTGATTTTGAGTAGCTTAGTTCACAAATGTAAGACTATTTTTATGTCTATGAGAAAAGGAAGTGCTGAATCCAAGCAAATTTTAAATGTATTTAAAATGTGGATGGATATTGCCAAATTACATGCTAAAAAAATGCCTCATATATATGACCTCTCAAGTCTTACCCAAACTGCATGAAATTCATCCCCCATACCGGCTCGTGTGCAGGCTTGGGAGGCTTTGTTTTTCCCTATACTTTCTCCCTGTCCAATCCTTTGTCTTTCTAAAGATTTAGCTTAACTGGTCCCTACTTAGAGACACATTTATTCTGTGGTAGGAAGGATCTCGCAGCTCAGGGGAAGGGGAGGGGACAGTGAGGCTGGGGTGTGGGGATAAGTGGGACAGACAGGCACTTCCTGAGGGACATGGAGACCGAGGGAAGGCCTGTGGATTTGAATTTGGTTCTGAACCAGCTGGGAAGTCAGTGGAGGGCAGGACACACAGCCTGATGCTTGCTCTGGATGATCCCTCGGCTGCTCTGTGGCTATGGGCTGAAGGATCAAGGGTGAAGCCAAAAGGCCAGTTAGGGAGCTGGTGGTAACTCGGGCAGTGAATACAGAGTCTGGGACAGAGGGCAGCTCTGGCAGAGATGCTAAGTGAGAGGATTCGGGTTATACAGAACATAGGTGGGTGTGAGAGAATGACAGCCACCAAGGATACACCATGGAGTTTTGGCTGCAGCAGGTGGTAGACTGATGCCGTCTACCAGTGGAAACCACTTCCTTGCGGGTTTGTCAGGTACATTTTACAGGAGCCATCCCAAAGCAGGATGAGGCAGGTAGGAGATGTGGCACGTTTCATCTGGGAGCAGTGCTGCCGTGGGAAGGGGAAGAGGTTGAGGGCATTCTGTTCCCACAGCTCAGGTTCCAGGGGGGCTGGCCGTACAGGAGTGGGGCTGTCCCCCAGGTGCGTTAGCTCTACCCTGGAGAAGGCACAAGGACGTCACTTGCAGTGCTAACCCTGCCCCATTGGGCCCTTTGCCTGCTGGTTGGATGGGAGTGTGTAGTCATCTGTGTATAGTCATGTGATAAGCATGTCCTTTGTCCCATTAGCTCCCCGGGACACTTGTCTAGTTCACATTTTCTTGTCTGGATGTTCCCTCTTCCCTTCTGTGGACCCTACACACCACTGCCTTGTATAACCCAGACTAGTTCAACATAAGACCTCATTTCCCCTGCTTCTCCTTGTCCCAGAATGGAGTCCACCACTCACCTGGTGACAGGTTAGGTGGGAGGTGGGTGGGAAGGAGGAATGACAGGTGAGAAAACACAGAGGTTTGAGAGACCATTTGTTCTCCAAGGCCCTTCCTCGGGAGGAGCTGAGGTGCCGGGTGGGACTCAGGCAGGATGGGGAGTCTGCAGGGCTGAGGTGAGGGCCCACGGAGGGTAGTCATGGCACTGTCTCTGAGCTGTGGGCAGACCACTGACCAGCAGCCTCAAATCTTCCAATGGCTGCCCACCGCCATCACCAGGAAAGCCACAGGTCACCCACCACGCAGGTCCAGGCTTCCTTTTGTCTCAGCCATTGTTCCCAGGTGGGTTTTAGAATGAGCTCCATCGCAGTCAAAACACAGATTTGAAACTCAAAGAACAATTCAAAAAAGAGATTTGAAACTCAAAGAATAATTTGAAACTCAAAGACTCTGGGGACTGGGAACAAATAAGCACACAGGCCCACTTGCCCTGTCAGCACAGAGGAAGGAGTATGAGCCATTTGTGTCCCAAGACACAGCTGTTCCAGGCTGTTTCACTTCCAGGCTTTGTGGGTGGCGGGTGTGGATGTCTGAGGCTGCAGTGTGGCCTTGCTGGGCAACCGGACCTTCTGATTGTGAACACTTCACTTAAAATGTGTTTGCACAGACTTTGAAGATTATAACTACTTGTAGAATTTCCATCTTATTTCAGGACTGTAATAGCCAGTTAGACTGTCTTCAGTACCAGATTCTTGCAGAAAGACGTTAACAATGACATTTTCACTTGTGCTCCAGAAGTTACCGTGAAAATAATTAGGGTGCTGAAGTGTTTGCTAATAATATGTTAGGTGGGGAAACGACCGCTCTTTCAAGGAATCTCTGCACTAGAAAAGTTACTTTTTGCTTTAAAGATTACATTTTCTCTCATCATTTTAAGTTATTTATTCTAGGAAGAATTAGAATCTAGATGGAATAAAGCAATTTTGTTGATTAAAAAAAAAATCCTACTTCCCCAAATTTCTCTAGTCTAGGGATTATAATAGCAGCATATTTTCTAGAAGGTCTCAGCTTGTTGAGGGAGTGAGAGCCAGTAAACCTCATTCCCCTGGAACAGAGGACACAATCCTTAATCTTAGCATCTAAGACTTTTGTGATCAGGTAACATGTCAATTTTCAAATTTCAGGCCTTTTGGAAAACCAGAGGTGCAACTGAGAATGCACTTGTATTGACCAAATCAATCCTCATAGTGTTGGCCTAGAAGAGTATGTCTAAATGGCACCAAACCACATCTGAGGCAGACACAGGCTGCTGGCCTTGGTTGACTGCCCATCACTGGGACTCGCCACCAGAACAAATTACACCAGCTGGTGAATTCCCACAACGCCCTCACTGGCTGCTTGAAAATTATCTGTTGGACAGTGAAAGCAGGACACCATTTCCCTGCCAAGTTTATTGCTGTGTGAAACACTGATTTATCCCCCATCTCATCACACATATCGTTTGTGAAATGAGCTCATAAATGAAGCCGAGCCATTAAAATTTTCCATCATCTAAATACTTTCTATTCATTTATTTATTCAATGAAATGTGTAATATTTTACTAGTGGATGGCCACTAGATGTAAGACATTTCACTTTGTGCTCTGGGTTCGGTGGGGCAAAGGACCAGGTGAGAATCCCTAGTTGTGTAGATGATAAACCTTGTGTCTTCAAGAAACTTACACTCTAATGTGTCTTGTGCTGTGGAAAACCTTTTTGACTTAGCTTTTCAAACACAATACAGATATTTTGTTTTATTTTATTTTGGATAAACACCTAGGAGTGGAATCATCATGTCACGTGGTAAGTGTGTTTATTTATTTGGCCATGCCACTCGGCTTGTGGGATCTTAGTTCCCTGACCAGGCATAGAACCCAGGCCCGTGGCAGTGAAAGTGCCGAATCTTAACCACTGGACCACCAGAGAATTCCCACAATAAGCATGTTTAGTTTTATGAAAAACACTGACAGATCTTCACCCAAAGTGTTTGTTACATTTTACATTCCCACCAACAATGTATGAGAGTTCCCATTAGAACAATTCTTTTAAGCATGTGTATGGTCAGTCTTAATTTTAGCTATTCTAGGAGGTGTTGAGTAGTATCTTTTTGTGGTTTTCATTTGCATTTCACAGATAATGATAATGAAAACTTTTTAATGTGCCTACTAATTATTTGTGTATTTGCTTTTGTGAAGTGTCTATAAAAAATTTGCTCTTCTGATTGGACTGTTCCTCTATTTATTATTGAATGTTTTATTGCTGAATGTTATCTCTTGAATGTAAAATAAGGGTATGTATACCTGGGTTTCTGCAAAGTATCAAGTGTTCTCTGACTCAAGCCTCCTGGTATGAGTTAGAATGGAAGCACTAAGAGCTGCCTAATCAAATATTTTTCATGTGTTCATATTGATTCACTCACAATGTTGCTCATTGTTCCAGAAACCATTTTTGTAGTTCTTCTGTAGGCTGATTCTGAATGTATTTTAACTTGAGAGTTTCAGTTAATTTTTTTTTTTTTTTACTGGACTACTTAAAGATATGAGAAACATGTTTGTTTCACATTAAGTAGTAAAATTTACCAAACAGTAGGCAAAATAGAAATTAATGTTTGAAAATTTTTTTAAAAAGAAAAAATGAATGGAACAAAGATTAGAAATATAAATTATGTTATCACAGTAACCACTTCTAAGTTATATGTATAGCTCATCTTCATTTCTTCCATTTTATTGCCTGCCAGTGCAAAAAATTTATACCAATGCATGTGTACTATTGTGCAATAAGAACTAAATTTATTTTTCAAATCAGAAAGAAAGAGAAAATATATTTGTGACCCGTTCCATTTTTGAAAAGAAGCTTCCTGCTACTAATGACTGATCTGTTCTTGCATTTTTTAAAATTAAAATTGTGATACGTCAAATATATAATCATATGTACATGGAATTATGTAATCATTCACTAATTAAAAGACCTTGGTTTTGATTTTTGAGCACTCACTATGGAATAACATCAAAGTATGGACAGCAAGTGCTTTAAACAAGATGGGAGCTGGGCCTGCTAAGAAATAAAGCAAGAACGCCTTCCTTTGCCTTTGCAGCAAGCCAGCAGCTCTTGTGGGTATCAGCGATGTTGATTTCAAAAGGAATGTTTGGGCTTCATCACAAGAAGCTATTAATCCAGGCAACCTCAACTCTTTCAGGTACTGCAGTGATTTTCCTCACAGATCTATTCAAGATGCTGCCAAACTTCTTCCTGGCATTTAACCAGGCCCATCAGCAGTCGTAAGACTCCTTTTGCATGGCTGGTGTCAGCATCTCCGCTCCATCTCTCAGACCCAAGGAGGGGAATGAGCCCATAAACCCCAGGAACCTGGGTGACTCACAGCAGCAGCTCCAGTGGCTGTGAGTTCGGTGGTCCCTGAAATGTGCGCTTTTTCTAAGATGCAATTTTCTCTAAAGAAAGGTGTGCTGTTGGCTTGTCTGAAGACATTCTGAAAAGGAAGAGTGTAGACTCTGGTCCCTCTAGGAAGCTTTATGGCTGTGATCTGTAAGACAATTTCCCATCACTGGCTAACCCTGAAATAAATAAGAAGTGAAAGCACGTTTCATTCATGTATCGCCATGGTTCCCTGACCTCATTATGCTGGTCCACTGACTCTTCAGATGCCCTTCTTTTTTTTTTTTTTTTTTAACATCTTTATTGGAGTATAATTGCTTTACAATGGTGTGTTAGTTTCTGCTTTATAAGAAAGTGAATCAGTTATACATATACGTATGTCCCCATATCTCTTCCCTCTTGCATCTCCCTCCCTCCCACCCTCCCTATCCCACCTCTCTAGGTAGTCACAGATCACCGAGCTGATCTCCCTGTGCTATGCAGCTGCTTCCCACTAGCTATCTATTTTATGTTTGGTAGTGTATATATGTCCATGCCTCTCTCTCACTTTGTCCCAGCTTACCCTTCCCCCTCCCCGTATCCTCAAGTCCATTATCTAGTAGGTCTGCTCAGATGCCCTTCTTAACGTCACACTTTCTCAGTGCATTAAAAAAGCACTTTTTGTATAAGTTCTAGCAGCCTTGGAAGATAAAGAATGATAACCTCCAAACTCCAAATAATACAGTGCAGTGTATGTGTGGTATTGAATGCATACTGTTTCTGTGGGCGTGATGCTACATTGTTGTTTATGTTTTGAGAAACCTCCTTGTTCCAGGAATCACACACACTATTCTGGAGGCTTCTATGCATCAGAGGAAGTTCTTTTCTTTCCATAAGTCACACCTGGCTTGCTGAGAGTACTGCACCCACAGGAATATTTGACTTTGCATCCACTGCAGTGGATGGAGGTCAGGGCCTTCTCAAAGTTTGTAATCGTAGGGTCTGTCTGCTGTTGTGGACATAGCAAAACAAAAAACAACAAAACAAAACTAAACTAAAAAACAACACACAACAAAACAAAACAAAAGGAAGGATGGGTATTTTTTTAATTTTAATTTTATTTATTTTTTATACAGCAGGTTCTTATTCGTTACCTATTTTATACATATTAGTGTATATATGTCCATCAAAATCTCCCAATTCATCACACCACCACCACCCGCCTCCCCGCCACCTTCCCCCATTGATGTTCATACGTTCTCTACATCTGTGTCTCTATTTCTGCCCTGCAAACTGGTTCATCTGTACTATTTTTCTAGATTCCACATATATGCGTTAATATACGATATTTGTTTTTCTCTTTCTGACTTGTTTCACTCTGTATGACAGTCTCTAGATCCATCCATGTGTCTACAAATAACCCAATTTTGCTCCTTTTTATGGCTGAGTAATATTCCATTGTATATACGTACCACATCTTCTTTATCCATTCATCTGTCAGTGGGCATTTTTGTGAGTGTGGTGCCCCTGACGGTTCAGATTCCATCTGGCTCCACTTAATCCCATCACCTAGTCACCTACTCCTCCAGACACGGGATGTTCCATTGGCCGAGACCTTCTGTCAACCTTCCTTTGTAGCAGGTTTCTATAAAGGCATGGGAGAACAGATAATCCTTTCCCATACACAGCAGCCCCAGAGCATGGAAAGGTCCCCGGGCATGTGAAACCTGATACTTTTTCTTCCCGCTGCACATTTTTATGGCATCTTGGGGGTATGACGTGACTAGTGGTCTAGTCTCTCCCGTTTGTCTCTGCATCTAGGTGTAAGGGGGTTGGTTGCATTGCAGCCTGCTTCGTACAAATACGGCAAATGTTTATTTCCCTTTAGTCTGGAGGATGAAGACAAGGCATTCCAACTGCGGTCGTCATTTGAAACAAACTGGAGCTCATCTCTGGGTCAGGTCTCGCCTACCCCAGGACACCCTTGGGCAGCCCTGACTGGATGCGGCATCAAAGGCAGTGACCAGTGGCTTGGGGCAAGGTCTCCCTTCCTTCCTCCTCCACGTGCTGATGTGGACTCATGGCTCCCTCCTGAAAGCTGCCATCAGCTGAGCCCCAGCAGGCATAGGAAGGGCCACCTGACTGCCTGGGCTCACTGCGTGGGCAGCTCCCTCAGGACCTCTGGCAGTGGGTGCAGTGTTGCCCAGGCCTGGATGGCTTAAAGAATCAACATCTCCTCTTATGATCACACCCTTTGGACTTTCTCAGGGCTCCTCCCTGTGAATCTGCACATTGACCTGAGGTTATGGGTAAGAGTGAATCACGGTGCATGCACAGCCCATATTCCAGTCTCATTGCAGAGAACTTCTGTGTCTTTTCACTTTAAGGAAAGGCAACATGCTGGGTGACAGGGCCCCTGTGAGAGTGGTAATCTCTGGTTTACTTAATTGAATGAGATTTAGACAACATGTATATTATAACACATTCCTAAGGGCATCCTAATTATGTAGTTATCTTGAAATTTAATTGTATTGGACTTTATTTTAAGTAAACCTGTGAGTAAGACATCATAATCCTTGAGTCTTTCCTTGAGAGTTGTGTATCAGCAGGGGCTGATTGGTGGTGGAGGTTGAGCAGATTTGGAAAGGACAGTGTTCTCACTGGACGAAGAATATCCCTTTTGACCAGTGCAAGCTTGTGTAAGGAGGGCAACCCATGGACGATGTGACTGATTATGAGGGGACCATGGGTGTTTTGAGAGCATGTTTAGAGACAGCAATAAACCAAGGAGATGGGAGCTGTCTGTGGAAGGGAAAGAAGCTACATCATCAGGTTTTACAAGCAAGGAGAGAGAAGGGACAGGCATTAAGTGTTACTGAGAGCTCCTGATCGCTAAGAGTTGGCAGGGTGCCTTTGGTCACTTTTGTCCTTTAGTTCACTCTGTGACAGCAGGAGGCAGGTGAGGGAAGCTCCACATTTGAGGCTCAGGAGAGTCTGGCTAGGCACCCAAGTTCATGCAGGCAATGACTGGAGGGTTCCTGCAACTCTGGATCTGTAAATCATTAATTTGCCTCTTTCAGAAGACACATCCCAGAGGCTGCAGCCAAGGATGCCTGCCTGGGGCTTCAGCACTGCCTGCACGTGGGGCTGGCATGGTGGCAGGAGTTGGTGCACAGGGACTAGGGGGATTCTTCTGTCTTTAAGTCAGCCACTTCCAGTCCAGCTCCTGGATGCTGTACAGCCTCCTGGATTCACTCTTACGGGCAGAAAGATGACATGCCTGGGGTCCTTCCCTCTCTGCTGGCTTGGTCACGGTACCCTGAGAGCTGGGTCTTTCTATTTAGGTCCTTTCAATACAGGTAAGTGGACACACTGAATATTTATGGAATGTTGTGTGTGTGTAATGTGTTACATCAAACTCGAAGACTTTCTCACCGTTGCTCTCTGCCTTTCCACTTTGATGGTGGTATCACCATCATTATTACTGCCAATAAGGAGAGAAACACCAACACAGTGTGTTCTGCATTCATGGATTCAATCAACACTGGATCAAAAATATATGAAAAAAATTCCAGAAAGTTCCAAAAAGCAAAACTTTAACTTGCTGAAGGCTGGCAACTATTTACATAGTCTTTTCATTGTACTAGGTATTACAAGTGACCTAGAGACAATTTAATGTATGAGGAGGACATGTGTACACCGTATGCAAATACTACACCATTTTCCATAAGGGATTTGGGCATCCGTGGATTTGGGATACTGTGCAGGTCCTGAAACCAATCCCCTGAGGATACTGAGGGTTGACTGGCCTCATATTCAAATAGTTTACAGTCTACCAAATGCTTTCCTGAATGCTCTCTTTGATATAGAACTCTTCCTTAGATTCTGATCCAGAATCATCCTTCATGATGATTGGTGATTTGGGCCTGAAAAAAATTATCTATAGATTAAAAACTAGACAGAGTTTTAGGGCTGGGAGCAGAACTCTTTAAAAATGTGAGCTCTTTTGATTACTTGTGATCGATAAATGGGATTTATAGGGCTGAGTTTTGGCAAACAATATTTGCTACATTACCATCTTTGCTTTGGAAAATTGGACTTTCTTTTCCTTTCGCACCAAAATGTACAGAAAGAACAGGCCTTGAAAGGAGAATGAATCAGCAGATGAAGCACAGAAAGCAGAAAAATCTTTTACAGCAAGGGCTATTTGGGGAATTTGTTTTTCTTTTTTTATTTTGTGAGGTTAATTTATCATTTCTCTCTCTTTTTCTGCACAGCATTTTGTTAAATGGCATTTTGGTAAATTGGTGGCTTCAAATGTGATTAGAAAATGATTGTTCTGAATTATAACCAGAATAACACCTTTACTGTGAGAGAGACATGTGAATGATGAAGAACCAGCAATTATCGACCAGTAATTATGGCCAACATCAATTTGTAATCCTGCCTTGGCTCTGGGAGAATGCCCACCAGGGAGGTTCATGTCTTGTGTGTCTGCATGTGCTCCCCGATTTCACCTCCCCTGCCCACATCTCTGTGAAGACTCCAGAGCTGAGGAAGCAGAGCTCAGGAATACAGGCAGACTGAAGACTTTCCTGTCTCCTTGAGGGGAACCAGATTCTTGACCGAGCTCCTGGAGCTCTTTCCCAGGCCATCAGGACGTGCACAGACCTTAGGTTCTGTTGGTCCCACCTAGAAGGCTCCTGTCTGGGTGTCTTCCCAGGTCAGGGAGCTAGAAAGCACAGCCACACTGGGAGGACTGTGCAATCAATTGCTTCTTCTCCCTCCTCTTTAAATGGAAATAGGGCTGCGACTAGTTGACAAGAGATGCCCTTGTGTGAACCAGAAGAACAATCTTCTCTAGCACCAGGACAGAGTCCTGTGATGGGCACACAGCCTGTGTACATGTAGGCAGCAGCCCTGAATGAGCTCGGTGGATGCTGGGATGTAGCACCCAGAACCATCTTCTGGACCAAACGACTTCCCATCTCATGTGCTGGACATGATGCTGGGAGCAGCCTCCCATAGTACCTCACCAGAGAGAGCTTCCTTGCCCAGGGTCACACCCATTCTTGTGGTGACCTTCATTCAAGGGCTTAGAGATGTTCCAAGTTTAGGCAACCATGAAGGGCAGTCCCAGCTGCAGAATTCCCTCCCTACAGGTGGGCTGAGGTTTCCACAGGGACCACATTCATCCCAGTTTATCCCTCGGCACAATTCTTCCCATAGGTCAGGGGTCCCCAACCCCTGGGCCTGGGAAACGTACTGGTCCGTGGCCTGCTAGGAACCGGGCCGCACAGTAGGAGGTGAGCAGTGGGCTAGTGAGTGAAGCTTCATCTGTGGCTCCCCATCTCTCCTCATAGCTCACCCACCCCTCCCCTGTCTGTGGAAAAATTGTCTTCCACGAAACCGGTCCCTGGTGCCAAAAAGGCTGGGGACAGCTACTATAGGTCATGATTGCAGGAACACTTGCTAATAAGCTGCTTGTGTGCTGATCTTTACCCAAAGCCATGTCTAGGAAACCCAGCCTACAACAATGGACATGGCTCATAGCATTGCCCCAGCTCTTAGCTCTAGGTCTGCACCTCAAAATATGCAGTCCCCATGTGTTTTCCAAATGTAGCTTAGTGATATTTGTAAAATGCTAGTTCGATCATGTCATCCCTTACTTGGAATCTTTCATTGGTTTATTTTCGTTCTTAGGGACAAACAGCAACCTCCTTCATGTGGCTAAGTAGTTTGATCAAATTTGCCATCCAAAATGGGACAGTTTTGGGAAAACAAGAGAGGAAAAAATATAACTTAATTTAAGTAATTTTTAAATGCTTATTTACTGAATGACAGTTGATTTTATTACATTGATGTGCCTCTAAAATAATTATATTAGACAGCTATGAAAAATTGTGTAAACATTATGATAACATATACACTAAAGGAAAACTTAACCTTCATATTGATAATCTGAACATTAAAATAACATTAGCAGAATTATTATTTTGGTACTTATTCACAAATTTTATTGGTTATTTAGGATATTTGTTTTTAATATTACGTCACTGATATTTTTCTATACAATGTATTTTTTAATATGGTATTATTTTTTATATTTTTAATATGGTAATATTTTCCAAAAATTAGCCGTAATACTTCAAAACTTCATTTTATGGTTAATAAATTTGAAGTTGTTAATGTTCTTAATTGACCCTTCTCTATAACCATAGCATTTTTAATTGAGAAAATATTCTTCCTACAGATGCTGATATACTTGGTAAGTTCAGAGCAAATTCCTTAGCAAAGGACGAAATTCTCAATTCTAATTTTATTTTGAAATATATAAATGTTTAAGGTCAAATACCTTCATAGTTTCTGATTTTCTTCCTCCATTCAGAGTACTATTCTCTGATAAATATTTTTAAGAGACAAAATTTATTAAATATTGATAAATTGTCCTTATTTAGGAATCTTTTAAATGTTTCACCAAATTTTGATGTTGAAAGTTATAGGCCTGATTTCATCCCGCTCCAGTACTAGATATATATTTATGTAATTAAAAGTTCCACCAAAAATCCTTCACAAAAGCTGAGACATAAAGCTTCAAAATTATATTTTGAACACCATATAAGCTCTCATCTTTTAATTTGTTTAGTTGCTCAATTCATCTTTAGGGTTAACATTGTTTTTTTGTTTGTTTGTTTTGTTTTTTTACTAGCTTTTAGATAATATACATTTGCTAAAAGCTTCAAAAACTGAGGTTTTCTTACTCTACGTTAATAAATACTCAGATCTAGAAATTTTCAATTTTGTTCAGAGCACTTCAAAACATTCAATCTTTTTTCAGGACACTGGTGATTGACAAACATAGTGCTTCAAAGGCACAGATCTCTTTTGTGAAAGCTTTTTATTGATGTATGTCATATTTAAAGTGCATAAGTTTTATATGTACAGCTTGATCTTGATGAATTTTAAAGAATTAACACACTTGTATAAACACCCCCTAGGTAAAGGTTTAGAGTACTTCCATCCCCCACTCCTCATAGCCCATGCGTCTCCCAGTCAACATTCCCACAATGGTGTCCCCTATTTGATCTCTATTCCCCCATGGTGGGCATAAGAATGGCTCCCAAACATGTCCACATTCTAGTCTCTGGAATTTGTGAATGTGTATGTCACATGGCAAAGAGGGATTAAGGTTGCCGATGGAATTGAGGTTGCTAGTCAGCTGACCTGGACACAGAGAGGTGATCCTGGGTTCTCCAGGTGGGCCTGATGTCATCATGAAGGTCCCTAGATGTGGATGACTGAGGCAGAAAGTCAGAGTTAGAGGTGCCATGTGAGAAAGATTACAGGCCAGGACCAGCTCTGAAGATGGAGGAAGAGGCTGGGAGCCAAGAAATGCAGGTAGCCTCTAAAAGCTAGAAGAAAATATCTTCTTCCCAAGAGCCTCCAGAAAGGGATGCAACTGTGACAACAACCTGATTTTTATCCCAGGGTGACACATCAGACTTCTGACCTCCAAGATTTATGTTGTTTTAAGTCACTAAATTAGTGATAATTTATTGCAGCGACAATAGAAAACTAGTATACCTTTTCTTAGTCAGTTTGGGCTGCTATAACAGAATAACATAGACGGAGTGACTTAAAAACAACAGACATTTATCTCTCACAATTCCAGAATCTGGGATGCCGAAGATCAAGGTGTTGACAGATTTGGTGTCTGGTCAGAGCCCTCTTCCTTGTTCACAGATGGCTGTCTTTTCAATGTATCCTTACCTGGTGGAAGGGGCAACAGAGCTCTCTGGGGTCTCTTTATAAGGGCACTAATGCCATTATGAGGGCTCCACCCTCATGACCTAATCACTATCCAAAGACCCACCTCCTAACAAACATCATCAAATTGGGGATTTGGTTTCAACATGTGAATTTTGGGGGGACACAAACATATAGCCTATTATATATTCCATATACTAAATCGGTCTGTTTTTGTTACCTTGTTTTTGCTTTCCTGTGTAACTTTACATAAAATGAACAAATTATAAGCTTCCATTTTGATAAGAGTTGGCAACCAGCACCACAAGCAACCACCTGTGTAACCAGCATCCCAATCAGACATAGACTTGTTCCTGTATCTCAGAAAGTCCCCTCAAGCTGCTTTCCAATTAATCCCTATCCCCACCCTCAGAGAGGCCACTGCTCTGATTTCTGTCACCATGAATTATGTTGCCTGCTATTGAACTCCATATAAATGAAATCATCAGTGTGTACTCTTTTATGTCTGGCTTCCTTTGCTTAGCATAATGTTTTATCCAGTCTCTGGTTGGTGGATGTTGGATGGTTTCCAGTTTGGGGCAATAATGAATAAAATTTCCAAGAATATTATTTTACAAGCCATTTTCTTGTCATCATCTTTCTTTTGTCTTAGATACAGGCCTTGCAGTGGAGTTGCTGGGTTGCACAGTAAAAGTATGTTTAACCTAAAGAGAAACTGCCTATTTCTCTCACTGACTATATTTTGCCATGTATGAGAGATCCAGGTGCTCTAAATTCATAAGACTTGGTATTGTCGGTCATTTTAATTATTGCCCTTCTAGTAGGTGTAGAATGGTACTTTACTGTGATTTTAACACACCTACCTCTGATGACTAATGATATTGGTTTCCTTTTCATAAGTTTATAGACCAGCATATATTTTCCTTGGTGAGTTGTCAGTTCAAATTTTTTGCCTCCTTTTAAGATTAGGTTGTTTGTTTTATTATTGATTTGTTGGAGTTAAAAAAATAATATACTCTGGATACTTGTCTGTTGTCAGATATATATGTATTGTGAATATTTTCCCCTGGCTATGTCTTGCCTTCCCCTCTTCTGAAGAGCACAAAATAATAGTATTGATGAAGTCCAATTTACCATTTTCTTTTTGCTCTAGTTAGTGCTTTTATGTCTGTAGTTATTATGAGGATGAAAGTTTACATTTTTTTGTACAAACTCTGTGGTTTTAGCTTTATATTCAAGTCTATAAGCCACATTGAATTAATTTTTTCCTTGCATTTTTTAAAAACATCTTTATTGGAGTATAATCACTTTACAATGTTGTGTTAGTTTTTGCTGTATAACAAAGTGAATCAGCCATATGTATACATATATCCCCATATCCCCTCCCTCTTGAGTCTCCCTCCCACACTCCCTATCCCACCCCTCTCGGTGGTCACAAAGCACAAAGCTGATCTCCCTGTGACATACAGCTGCTTCCCACTAGCTATTTTACATTTGGTAGTGTATATATGGCAATGCCACTCTCTCACTTTGTCTCAGCTTACCCTTCCCTCTCCCCGTGCCCTCAAGTCCATTCTCTACGTATGAGTCTTTATTCCTGTCCTGTCCCTAGTTTCATTGGAAACTTTTTTTTTTTTAGATTCCATATATATGTGTTAGCATATGGTATTTGTTTTTCTCTTTCTGACTTACTTCACTCTGTATACCAGACTCTAGGTCCATCCACCTCACTACAAATAACTCAATTTCATTTATTTTTATGGCTGAGTAATATTCCATTGTATATATGTGCCACATCTTCTTTATCAATCCATCTTTCGTTGGACACTTAGGTTGCTTCCATGTCCTGGCTATTGTAAATAGTGCTGCAGTGAACATTGTGGTACATGATTCTTTTTGAATTATGGTTTTCTCAGGGTATATGCTCAGCAGTGGGATTGCTGGGTCATATGGTAGTTCTATTTTTAGTTTTTTAAGGAACATCCATACTGTTCTCCTTAGTGTATGTATTAATTTACATTCCCACTAACAGTGCAAGAGTGTTCCCTTTTCTCCACACCCTCTCCAGCATCTGTTGTTTGTAGATTTTTTGATATGGCCATTCTGACAGGTGTGAGGTGATACTTCATAGTGGGTTTGATTTGGATTCCTCTAATGATTAGTGACGTTGAACATCCTTTCACGTGTTTGCTGGCAATCTGTATATCTTCTTTGCAGAAATGTCTATTTAGGTCTTCTGCCCATTTTTGGATTGGGTTGTTTGTGTTTTTGATATTGAGTTGCATGAGCTGCTTGTATACTTTGGAGATTAATTCTTTGTCAGTTGCTTCATTTGTAAATATTTTCTCCCATTCTGAGGGTTGTCTTTTTGTCTTGTTTATGGCTTCCTTTGCTGTGCAAAAGCTTTTAATTTTCATTAGGTCCCATTTGCTTATTTTTCTTTTTATTTCCATTTCTCTAGGAGGTGGGTCAAAAAGGATCTTGCTGTGATATATGTCGTAGAGTGTTCTGCCTACGTTTTCCTCTAAGAGTTTTGTAGTGTCTGGCCTTACATTTAGGTCTTTAATTCATTTTCAGTTTATTTTTGTGTATGGTGTCAGGAAGTGTTTTAATTGCATTCTTTTACACGTAGCTGACCAGTTTACCCAGCAACACTCATTGAAGAGGCTGTCTTTTCTCCATTGTATACTCTTGCCTCCTTTATCAGAGATAAGGTGACCATATATGCATGGGTTTATTTCTGGGCTTTCTATCCTGTTCCATTGATCTATATTTCTGTTTTAGTGCCAGTACCATACTGTCTTGATTACTGTAGCTTTGTAGTATAGTCTGAAGTCAGGGAGCCTAAATCCTCCAGCTGCAGTTTTCTTTCTAAAGTTTGCTGTTGTTATTTGGGGTCTTTTGTGTTTCCATAAAAATTGTGAAATTTTTTGTTCACACACACAGCCAACATCATTCTCAATGGTGAAAAACTGAAACCGTTTCCTCTAAGATCAGGAACAACACAAGGTTGCCCACTCTTACCACAATTATTCAACATAACTTTGGAAACTTTAGCCACAGCAGTCAGAGAAGAAAAATAATAAAAGGAATCCAAATCAGAAAAGAAGAAGTAAAAATGTCATTGTTTGCAGATGACATGAGACTATACATAAATAATCCTAAAGATGCTACTAGAAAACTCCTAAAGCCAATCAATGAATCTGGTAAAGCAGCAGGATGAAAAATTAATGCACAGAAATCTCTTGCATTCCTATACACTAATGATGAAAAATCTGAAAGAGAAATTAAGGAAACACTCCCAATTACCACTGCAACAAAAAGAATAAAATACCTAGGAATAAACCTACCTAAGGAGACAAAAGACCTGTATGCAGAAAACTGTAAGACACTGATGAAAGAAATTAACGACAATACAAACAGATGGAGAGATAGACCATGTTCTTGGGTTGGAAGAATCAACATTGTGAAAATGACTATACTACCCAAAGCAACCTACAGATTCAATACAATCCTTATCAAACTACCAATGTCATTTTTACAGAACTTGAATTAATTTTTTTTACACATCATGATGTAGAGGTCAAGGTTTGTTTTTATTTCCCTAGTTATCTAACACTTTTTCACATTTAGCATTATGCTTAACCAAAAAAATATATGGTTTAGTTTCTCTGTGCATATAATAAAAATTTGTATATCTAATAATCAAACTCTTGTTTTGAAGTAGACTATCTCAGCTGTTTTGAATGCAATTATGCATCATGGATGCACTATAATCTGTTCAAAGTGAAATTCTGATTCATGGATTTTTATTTCAGTAAGAATTTTGCTTTTGCCATGATGTTTCCCTCCCCCAAAATTTGTCTTCACATCATTACACAAAAATAATTCTATATTCAGTGTTAAATTTGTAACTGAATATACCAGAACATTAATAATAATGTTTCACCTTCATCAAAATAAACTTCCAAAAGCTTTTTATTGATTTCATGAATTGCATAAAATGTTTAACAGTTATTATAATTATCTTGTTTTCTATTTGAATCATCTGATGACTCTGATATAATACTGCATCATTTAACTGTTTGCAAAGCTTTTCTGTTATGGAGCCAACCTATTAATAGATATTTCTTCACTTTTTTGCCCAGGCATAAGAAAACTTGGAATTGAAAATGGGCAAAATTAATTTAGAAAACAGTCATTCGATTTAAAGTCAAGCTACTCTGAGTGAAAAGTAACTTTACTTTCTTCAGCTGCTTCTGTTAAATTGGCACCTTCAGGCATCATGTTGTTAAAATCACTGATACTCCCCAGCAGTTATGTGTCTTTGGTTTTCATGTGGGCTGGGATGTCACCATTTCCTTCATGAGCATGTGGGTGATAAATATTGGCAGGTATGTCATGCATGGTACACATTTATCAGCAACATCCTTGAAAAATAGGAATAATTTTTCACCAGACATGCACATCTATTTTTTAGCTCATTGCTGCTGGATGCATTTAATAAAACTGGATGCATTTAAAAAAACCAAAAAAAAAAAAGTCAAATAAAATAAACAGATAATTGTAGATTTTTATAATATATTAGGAAGCTGCAGTAGCAAGAGCATTCTGATGCTCTAGGTCATGTGATTCTCCCTCTTCCTGCAACCCTAATCTATGATTTCCCACATTCATCACTAACCTTGCTGATGGTAGGTTGGTGACAGGATGCATCTTGCAGGCTTGGGCAAGCATGTGACAAAACTGGCTAGTAAATCAACAGGTAGCAGGAGCAGCAGGTTTAAAAATGCTCCCATTATGGTTTGAGAGAAGGACTTAGCCACTCCTGGTTGCTTGTATCTAAACATTTTTCCCAGCAAGTGCCCTTCATGTTGCTCTTGAAAGGAGGGTCATGCAAATGTCACGTGCTTTCTGACTAGATCACACCTGTAGCTGGAACTATAAAGAAGAGCCATACAGAACCCTTTTAACTTTATTTTGGTGCAACTAGCAATAGAGATACATTGCTAAAAACTGTAAAATTTGAGACAAATACTAAGTCAAATGGGAAGACAGAGCAATGGACACAATCAGGACTTTCCCTTCCTAACTGGGACCAATGGCCACCCTACATTGTGACGTGGCAGGTTCTGGCCCCTGCTGACTTCATTCCCCTCATGATAGAAGCATGTGTCACCCATGAACTGGGGCCTTCATAGGAGCATTTGATTCATGCCTGTCTGCATTGCTAGCCTTCAGTTCTGAAGGTACAATGATCATGATGGATTTGATTCACCATCGGGTCCCTGTGCCTGACATATGGAGGATGCTAAGGAAGCAAGATGAACTTGCAGATGCATCCCAGAGACCAAGAGACATACGAAGTGTCTTCTTCTTTTACTTTTTTTAAAAATAAATTTATTTATTTATTTATTTTTGGCTGTGTTGGGTCTTCATTGCTGTGCGCGGGCTCTCTCTAGTTGCGGTGAGCGGGGGCTACTCGTCATTATGGTGTGCGGGCTTCTCATTGTGGTGGCTTCTCTTGTTGCGGAGCATGGACTCTAGGCAGGCAGGCTTCAGTAGTTGTGGCACGTGGGCTCAGTAGTTGTGGCTCATGGGCTTAGTTGCTCCACAGCATGTGGGATCTTCCAGGACCAGGGCTCGAACTCATGTCCCCTGCATTGGCAGGCGGATTCTTAACCACTGGCCACCAGGGAAGTCCCTAAGTGTCTTCTAATTACTCTTTTTCATTATTTCACTTCCACTTATTAAATATTTTTGTAATCATAGTACATGAATAGTACTGAATGTAGAGTGTCAGGTTCTAGGGGAAACTTGCTCCAGGTATAATCTAACTCCATGGTCTCCTTCCCTCTTACATCCCAACAAACAGACACACACACACACACACACACACACACACACACAAACACACACAGTAGCATGATGACTTTCTGGACATAATTTCCAATAGACTTAATTACCAGAAACTCTTTTCAAATTACATATATAAATATGCACATATAAATATATATATATATATATATTCAAGTAAAGTTAATATGTGCTACAGTAACAAATTCACTCTGAAATCCCACAAAATCAGATGTGGGCTTTGGGGACTATGTCTATTTAGGGCAGTGCAGAGCTTTGTCAGTCTTCAAAATGTGTGGACCCCAAGTTTCAAACATTCACCTGCTTTTCTAGGCAGGATCATGGTTCATATGGCAACGTAATTCCTGTGGAAACTTAGTGGACTCGTGGTCTGTTTTCTGTAAACATAGTCACACTTCTTTTCTAGCTTGCTATGGAAGAATTGCACTGGGCAGAGTTAAACAGGCAAAGAAGATTTTATTCAGGACTATTGCAGTCAGGGAGAGAGACTGGACTCAATTCGGGATACACTAAGTCCAGCTGGGGATTTAAAGTCCAGGGGCAGACTGGGAGGGTCCATATTTGGAAAATCACTAAGAGGAACTGGTTAGATATCAAGGGTGAGGAAAGAGGAACTTGATTAGATATCAAGGGTGGAAGGGATTCTTGATGAACTGGCTTAGCAGGATTTTTGCTAAAATGGGGCTCAATGGACCAAATACTAGGTCTAGTTAAAAGGAGGGCTCAGAAGAGCTGAGTAGAGTTTGGTCAATGAGGGCATTCTTGTCAGGGCACAGCTCTTGTGTGTACTATATTTCTTTGCTTTATCATCCCAATGAATATTATTTTCCCTAATGGAGGCTACTCTGAGGTTTTATTGTATTTTTACCCCTCAGTCTTTTAAAGTCCCACGTCTTACTCTTTGGAGTCTAGAAATAATCAGGTCATCCAATGTTCCAAGGGCCCCAAATTCTGGACTCATTATTTTCTCTCATCTGTGCTTGCAAATTAGCTAAGTCTTTCTGGCTCACCTGTCTTTCTTGTAATACTCTTTTGAACCCAATTAAAAGCTAGTACACCTTACCCCTTTTCTATTTTGTAAAATGCATCTCCCTTGTTTTAACTTCTAGAATTAGTTCTCTTACCATACACTATCCTACGGTTGAGTCAATGTCATGTATTTTAGGTTTTTATTTCCGCAGCACTCCAGCTTTGCCCCACAGTTTACAGTATTATAATAGCACTGTGGTATTCCATGTTAGCAGATAAATCCTCAAATTACACTGGTTTGACACAATGAAACTTTATGTCTTGCCTGCAGTACACATACTATGCAAATAAGTGAGATGATGCATGGCAGGTTTTGAGGGTCGTCTGTTGAATTAGATTACACCTACGTGGAGCTGCACACGTGGGACAAACAGCCGTTGTAGCAGCCATGGCAGGAGAGAGGGAACTGGAGTTTCTGATGCTTTTGACCGCTTTAGCCTGGAGCTGATACTATCACTGCTCGCACATCCTATTGGCCAGAAATAATTGCATGGCCCAGAGAGACTGGACATTGGCAGGGGACTGAGAACTGTTGTGAAGCAAATGGAATAGGTCTCTCACACTAGGTTTCAAAAATATTATTCATAAATAAATAAATATAAGGGTGCTCTCTTCTGTGTGCTCCTTCTCTTTTGAAATAAGCTTTGTGTACAGGCCATATTTAATCAGTTGTATGCTATCTATCATATTTTAACATGGGTGGCAGATTGCATTTTCTGAGGATGGCCTCAGTAGACTCCCATTGCCATGATGTTGCCCCATCCTCACCCCTCACAAGAGCTTGCCCACCCATACCTAAATATAGGCTGGCCTTACTGACTCACTTGTCACCAATAGAGGGGGCAGGAACGATGCTGTATGACTTTCAAGAATAGATCAGAAACGCCCCTGTAGCCTCTGCCTGTTTCTCTGGAGTCTTAATCTGGATTCTTCCTGCTATGAACTCAATGTTTGTGTCCCTTCAAAATTCATATGTTGAAGCTTAATTCCCACTGTGACAGTATTTGAAGGAGGGGGGCTTTGGGAGGTGATTAGAAGGATGGGGAGCTCCTATGAATGGGTTTCATGTCCTTATAAGGAGATGAAGAGACCAGAGTTCCCTGATCTTCATCATGTGAGAACAAAACAAGAAGTAGTCCATCTGCAAAGGAGGAGGAGGGTGCCTGCTGGCACCATGATCTTGGACTTTTCAGCCTCCAGAAGTGTGAGAAATGAATGCTTGTTTTTCACGTGGCCGTCTTTGGTACTGCCGCTATAAGCAACCTGATCTGACTAAGATGCTTCCTTCTGGAATGATCCCTCTCAGAACCCAGCTGCCATAAGCCACATGGAAAGGCTATGTGCAGGTGATCCAGTCAGCTGTGCTAGCTCAACCCAGCCTTTGAGTCTTCCCAGGCCAGACTCCAGGCCAGTAAAAATCCTTCCCGATTATTCTAGCCCCTGGCTGTCCGAGTCACTTCCAGAAGCTTGAGGCTTCCTAGTTGGGGCCCCAGACATTGTGGAGAAGAAACAGGCCTTCCCTGCTACGTCCTGTGCAAGTTTCTGACCTACAGAGTCCAGGGATGTAATAAATGGTGGTTATTTATATCACTGAAGAGCATCTCTGAAATTGAGATGAGTCTGACATTTAATGGCATCTTACTTTTTTTATTTTAACATTTTAACAACTTTGAAGTTAGAATGCATCTTAGATATGATGAAATATGGTAACAAACGAAAATGAGTATAGTCGAGGTGGAAATGTAATGGGAAGCGTTCCTCTATTTTTTGCTTTTCTCCCCATTATATCATAAATGGCATTATACAACTGTATAAATATACATGTACATTACACACACATTTTATCTATATTATGCATTATTAAGTAATGATATATAAATGGACTGGTGAGTCCTTCTAATTCTTTTCATTAAGCTTCCATATTGGAAAAGCCATTCCTGGCCCTTGCTGGTTCCCTTCGACTGTGACCACTCACAGACTCACTCCACCCCGAGCCCTGGTTCACTAGCAGCTTCTGTGTGGCCGGGGACATGATCTGCATGACCTGCCATGTGCCTGAGAAAGACAAGGCCTCACCCACACAGAGTTAGGGTGCAGGAGGGAGACAGATGGGAAATCAACAAGCACGAAACAATCATGTGGTCACAAGTTTGCCACCAAGAAAAACAAGAGGGGACCCTGAGAAACTGGGGTGGAAAAAAGACTTCCTTTTGGGTGGTCAGGGAGGCCACACTAAGGAAGCCCATGTGGGTTGAAACTTGAAGACCTCTGCCCAGCCAGGGTATGGGAGTCATTCCAGGCTGAAAGAAGAGGGTGAGGGGGTGGCTGGAGGCCAGTGTGGCTGCAGCCATGGAGGGGTTGAGGGTGTGGGCAAGAATATAGCCAGGACATGGAGTGAAATGACACATCTGTGTTTGGAAAAGGTCTTTCCGAAGCAACCAAGATGGCCTTCAGTAGGTGAATGGATAAACTGGTACATCCAGACAACAGAACACTATTCAGAACTAAAAAGAAACAAGTTATCAATCATGAAAAGACATGGAAGAAGGTTAAAGGCATATGACTAAGTGAAAGAAGCCAATCTGAAAAGGCTACATGCTGTACCATTTTAACTATATGACATTTTAGAAAAGGCAGAGCTGTGGAGACAATAAAAAGCTCAGAGGTTGGGGAGGGAGGAACAAATAGGTGGAACACAGAGGATTTTAAAGGCAGTGAAAACACTCTATGATGCTGTAGAAATAGATACACATCAGTAAACATTTGTCCAAACCCACAGAATGTACAACATCAGGAGTGAACCCTAATGACAACTATAGAGTTTGAGGGATTACGATGTGTCAGTCAGTGCAGGTTCATCGATGATAACAAATGTTCCATCTGGTGGAGGGTGTTAAGAGTGGAGGAGGCAAAGCAGGTGTGGTGGGAACTCTCTGTGCCTTTCACTTTTGCTGTGAACCTAAAACTGTTTTCAGAAATTAAGTTGAAAGGAAGGAAGGGAGGGAGGGGCCTTCCCGGTGGCCTAGAAGCCTGAGCAGTGGGAACAAGTAGGGCTCTGGGAGAGGCTTTTTTCATAGTCAGCAATTCTGTGACTTCATTCATTCATGCATTTGATTCTTCATGCCCATCAGAGCCTACAGATACAGAGCCTAATGGCCTTGTACACAGGCCTGAGGACTTTCTAGGACCCACCAGGGCTCCGCAGCCTCACACTCTAGGGCTATTTTTCTCCAGCAATGTGGCTGGTCCATTTTTGATAGGATATGCTGCCTTATCCTGTGGTAAATAACATGCAAATGCACAGTGAGCTCCACCCAGGGACCCCTGGCCTCCTCTGGAATACTGGTCACACACATGACCAGTCTAATGTTTCTGATTATGGAGAAATTTAATTCTGGGTCTTGTACATATCTGCCTTTGTGATGACAATGAGAATCAAGTATTCCAGTTTTCTATTTCAAATAAGTTGTCCATTCTCCTGGGGTGCAGAGATATCAATACATCCTCTGCAAGCTTTCTCTCCTCCTCTGTTGTCCTCTCCTAATTAGACACAAGACAGTGCAGAGGTGTCAGACAGGACTGGCTGTGGAGGGCATGTCCAGTCTCCACTTTCCAAAAGAAAATGCACAAGGCTGAGTCACACATCCCACCTGGCACCTCCTATTTTTTTCTTTTTTTTTTTTTTTGGCACCTCCTATTTCTTCACTGGTGCTGTTCTAGCTTGTTGCAAGGTGGGCCAATGCCACAGGAATCACCACTTAGCAGGTGATTGCAATGATCTAGGGTTTCCTGTAGCCGTTCCTGAGGCCCCAGAAGCACACGAAGAATGCAAACCTCTCAGAGAAGGAGGGTACAAGGGTAGATCATGCAGCGTCCTGGGCTGACCTCAGCTCCAGGTGCTGGACTTGGCTTTGCCCTGTTACAGGGACATTGATGCTGCCTTTTGTTTGTAACTCTGAGGTCCCGTCAGGCATCTGGCAGCCTCCACATCTGGGGAGAGCAGACAAGCTGAATGAATCTTTGCATGTGGTGTAGAGCAGCCAGAAGAAGTAAACAGGGGCTGTTCCTGGCCGCCCACAGGGCTTGGAGGCTGGATCCCTGACCCTGGGGCAGCATCATGCTCACATTTGCACCAAGGTTTAGGGCATCAGCCAACCTGGATAAGGGCCCATTCCAGGTTATCAAAAGTAATAACGCTCATTTCTCTTTAGTCTTCACAAAGACTGTATGCTTCCACCACCTCAGCTTCCGAGCTCAGTAAACAGACCATCTGAAAACTTCGTCTGGCTTTTCTGGTTGTTGCATGAACCCTGCCTACCTCTTTCATACCCTGCTTTGCTGTGAAGGAAGGAGTGATTGCGGGTGGCTGGTGAAGTGGGTCCAGGGAGATCTTCAACACAGAACAGCCTGCACGGGCCAGGACAGGGGTGCTGGTGGTGCAGAGGTAAGAGCAGGCCCTGCCCCCAGGGTCCCCAGGCTGGTCAGGAACAAGACAACACCACGTGCAAGAGCAGAGTGGAGATGGGCACACAGCTGAGGGGCGCAGGGGAGGAGATGGATAGGCCTGCCTCTGCACTGAGACCCTCACCCCTCAGATGCGTGTGTGTGTGTGCTGAGTGTGCCTGTTTGTGTACATGCTCCCCTATGCAGGTGGAGACATCTGGACATGTCTGTGTGCCTATAGGCTGGTGTGTATCCATGTTTGCGTGCTCACATGTGTGAGTGTATATGTGTGCATACACACCTGTGTGCATGGCAGTGTGTGTGCATGCCCTTGTATGTGGTGTGGGACAGTTATACTGAGACCCTGGCTCAACTCCTAGGCTGCTCTGACTTAACTATGAACACAGACACACCAGGCTTCATGGGCTTCCCTTTAGTGACAAACAATAAGGGAGTATATATTTACTTCTTGAGCAGATATGGCATAAAGTGGCGTTCTCATTTACACCTGGAAAAGCAGGTTCAAGAAGCAAAGCCCAGGGCTTCCCTGGTGGCTCAATGGTTAAGAATCCACCTGAAAATGCAGGAGACATGGGTTCGAGCCCTGGTCTGGGAAGATCCCACATGCCACGGAGCGACTAAGCCCGTGCACCACAACTACTAAGCCTGTGTGCTAGAACCAACGTGCCACAGCTGCTGAAGCCTGCATGCTTAGAACCTGTGCTTTGCAACATGAGAAGCCCACGCACCGTCAACGAAGAGTAGCCCCTGTTCACCGTAACTAGAGAAAGCCTGCGCACAGCAACGAAAACCCAACACAGCCAAAAATAAATAAATTAATTAAATTAAAAAAAAAAATAAGCAAAGCCCAGGCACCTTGCAAATCTCCATCTCGCATCCACCTCTGGCTTCTCAGAGCCTGGAGGTTACTGTGTGCTGTGAAAGGCCAGCTGCATGATTCTAGCTCAGGATTAAAGAAATGTTATTAATTGATTCAACACGATTTGCTAGTTTGGAAGCATGACTTCCTTGTGGGGTGCTGGCCTGAAAGGAACCATGAGAGTTCATTGGAACGCTGTCTCTGAGGCTAGACTTTGCCCAAATTGGCCCAGGCAGTGTTTGTTCTGACTTGGCTCTAATACCTGTGGGGGAAGACCCCTCACAGCTCCCCTGGCAGGTGTTTTAGTGGCTCAGCTCTTCTCATCGCAGGGTTTCCTGATGTTCACTCTAAATCACTGTCATCCCTGTGAGCAGTTACCCTCCCAGAATCGTTCCCAGGACTTTTCTCATAGGAGGAAGGAGGAGGGTCTGTGATACCCTTGAGAGGCAGGTGTGGCCACACTCATGCACTCCACAAGGTCACGTCCTTTAGGGAGGCACTCACATCCTGCCACTTTCAAGCACTCTCTCTGAAAGCATGTGCCCCAGAGGGACTAAACGGTGCTGTTTTCAGACCTTCTCTATTCCTAGCAGACACCTCCTCTTAGCAAGCTCATGGGATTGCGTGCTTGACTTTCAGGTTGACAGCTGCTCTTGGCAGTGCCCTAGAATGTCAACCTGAATGTTCAGTCTCTGCAGAATGTGAAGGCACCTTTGAGATTTTAGTTAAGAAAGAAAGGATGACAAGCTGGATCCTAAGGTTGTCACAGTTGTATTTTTTATTATTATACTTTTATTTGTGAAATCTACTCACCATGATTTGATGAACAGTGCAGACTATCTTTTTCCTTTCTTTCTTTCCCCTTTTTGGGACTCCAGGTTCAAAGGATCCTCAATCTCTCTCTCTCTCTGTCTCTCTCTCTCTGTCTCTCTCTCTTAAGGCTCATATCCAAATACAGGTGCCCTGACCTCTACTCTAAGACCCTATTATTGCCTCCTTTTCAATTCTCTTTCTTGGACATTTCTTCATACCCATGGCTTCATTCAACACCCAGTCTCTATCCATCGTGCTCATAACAGATAGCAGGAGAGGAGGAGCTGAGAAAGAACCCTGGGAGTGGCCTGCCTGTGAGAGGGGTAGCAGGTCATGGTGTTGGGAAGGCTGGGGAGGTGGGAGTTATAGCACAAATGGCTCTGAACACAGGTACTTTAGCAAGTCTGGGTGATTGGAAACCTGCAGAGAAAGGTTTTAATCAAGTGATGGTGACAGAAGCCACATGACTTTAGGCCAATGAAGGAATGAGTATAAGATGAGATATAAATGTTGCCTTTCTTCCCCACCGAAATATTGTGGACAGCACAGCTTCAGACCGAGACCCAAGTTCCTGGATAAGGGAGAGCAGCAATGTGAACTCACCAATGTTACCATATGCCCTCCCTGGGAGTAATGGTTCCTGTAGGATGTAGGATGGCCAAATGAGGACACTGTTACAGCAACATTGGGAGACCATGCTCTGAAAGGATGGGCTCTCTTTCACAGCATGTGCTCTGAATCAGAGGATACCTGTATGGAGCCAGCTGCCCATATCCAGAGCCCTGGGTCTGGGAATTCAGAGGAGGATAGGGCAGGGAGTCCTCTCACCGTGGCCCCTGTGATGCCCTCTCGGAATGTCTGCCTCTTGCCCCTACGATGTGACTTCTGCTGGTTTGGAGTCCTGGACCACAAGTGTTCCATGAATAAGAAGTGCAGACGGCCCTTTTCAGGGGAGCTCAGACCCCTGAATTTAGCCGGAGCTTCACACGGGCTGGCGAGGTTGATCCAGACAATAAGGGGGAATTGGGCTGCTGCCTGATGGTGCAGACACGGAGGGTGAAATCTACAGCCCAGACCTCCCCTGGGCACCTTGTGATGTTTTCATCTCCCATGGTAAACCGTAATGGAAAATCACAAAAGAAAGAAAGGGCCAGAGAATCAGACCCTCAGGAATGAAGGTGGTTCTGGATGAGGGCTATGGAACAGCCTGGGCTTAGAAGAAGATGGTCCGAATCAGCCGCAGACCTGGGGCAACTTCAGGGTGTCAATTGTGCATGTTTTCCTTCTAGCTTGTTAGGATTATATGTGTGTGTGTGAACTCATTTCTTCTTTTTCATCCTTCCTTCTTTTGTGATTTTATTTATTTATCATTAGTCAATCATTAATCCATTTAGTATTTAGGTAAGAAGATATTCAGGTGGGACTGTGGAGGAATTTGGGGGGTAATTCACATCTCTCAAGGATGGTTTGCATGACTGTTGCTCAGAGAAGGACACAATACTTCAGGGGACTTCATATCTTCCTCTTCTGGAACACAACGTCTTCATTGGGTGAAGGGTAATTCTGGTTTCTTAGGTGAAGACATAAAGCTGTCAGTGGTGTGCATCCAAGTTCATGCGTGGGAAGAAGGGTATGTGTGGATGCTAAGTCATAGGCAGAGAGTGGACTGGGATTAAGCTGCTGTTGTCAGCTTCAAAACCATCCTCTGTATTCTGTGGGCCACATTTCTCCTGTGTCAGGTGTTTCCTTTCAGGCTCTTCCCAAAGGACAAGAAGCAGCCTGGAGGGCTGGAGGGGGAGAAGCTACTTAGTTCCTTCCTTTCACTCATGGTTCCAGATCTACACTCTGATGCACAGTTGAACCCAGTTTCCAGTTTTTCTTGAAATCTGAGCCCTGTGAGGTCCCTTCGAAGGTTCTGTGGCACCAGCACCATCTGAGATACCCTTTCCTTGGAAACCTGGGTCTCAGCTCTGCAGGACTCTCTCCATGCTTTTATGATCCAATATGGTCAACTTCTTACCTTTGGTTCCCCAGCCCTGCTGGTTGATTCTGCAGTTACCACCCCTGTGCCATCTCTGTCCTGCTGCTTTCTCAGCTCACAGAACTGAGGCAGTCAAGCCCCTGCATTCAATTCCCACAGTGAAGATACCTGGCATGGTGCTGGTTTTCCTGACCAAACCTGACTAATCCAGTATCCTTGTGAATAAATGTGAACTGAAGGTGATACTCAACTGGAGGATACAGTTGAGGGAAGGTTTTCAGTTGGTGATAATATTACTTCTAATAAAACTCAAAAACAAGGACAGAAGGTTTTTGTTGTTGTTGTTGTTTTAAAAGATGTGAAGACCTGAGCATGTTTACAAAGTGAGGGAGTCAATTCCCTATTGAGAGAGAGAGGGTGACAATAGCAAAGAGAGAAGAGAGGATAATTGTTGGATCAAGTCCTAGAAGGCTGAACTCAGCAAAGAGAGGAACAGGAGGGAAGGAGAGGAAGAAGGGTGAAGACAAAAGTGCATTTACAAGTGGGGAGAAGCAAGAGCATTCCAGCTCTTTTTCAGAGAAGTACAAATTAAGGTGGTTTGAGTGAGGCCACTGAGGATGGGGGTAGGGTAGCTGAAGGAAGAGTAACATTTACAGCAGCTGGTGGGAGACACACTATGGAAACTCAGAGTTTGGTAGATTAAGGTCGCTGAGCAGCACTCTGGGGAGGGGAGAGGGAGGGAGCCTTCAGATGGTGTGAGTTTCCAGCAGAACAAGCCAGAGCGACAGGAACGCTTTGGAGCCTCAGGTAGGACGTGTCAGGTGTGGTGACCTGGGTGACACAGAGCCCTAATCTACTCAGAGGGCAGGCCGGTGTGTCACACACATTTTCTCTGTAACCTTGTCTTACATCAAAACTCTCCCAGCCCATTCTCGCAGCTATGTGAGTTACTGTCATTTTGAGTTTCTCTATTTTGTCATCTCAGCAAGTTCCATTGAGTGCTGAACATGCCCTGAGGGGCACTTCCAGAGTAATTTCCTTCCTCACCTAGTATGGGTCACCATGACTCCCTGTTTTGTAAGAATATTTGTATTTAATGATGCTCAGGGGATCCAAGGTGCTTCACTTCACAGTGAAGAAAGGGTAAAAATAGGGATACTTTGGAAATGTGTGTATAAATGAGACTCTTTC
>NW_006778536.1:1315382-1323170 GCF_000442215.2 Lipotes vexillifer | reverse complement strand
TTTCCCTAAATTAAACCCAGATATATTTCCTGCCTACCTGACACTTTTATCCCACTATATTTTTAAACTCCCATCCTGTTCCCCTCCCCCCTCCTCTGCCACCCCTGCATTTGTCATTATATATAATCAAATCCTTAAATGTGAG
The DNA here is from genome assembly GCF_000442215.2 of Lipotes vexillifer. Taxonomy (NCBI): domain Eukaryota; kingdom Metazoa; phylum Chordata; class Mammalia; order Artiodactyla; family Lipotidae; genus Lipotes; species Lipotes vexillifer. The sequence continues at coordinate 1,323,025 of NW_006778536.1, read as the reverse complement.
AAGAGCATTTACCTTGATACTTCAGTGGGTGGATCAGAAGAGATATGAAGAAATCACACCAAAGTTCTCATTTGAACCTTAGATTTAGGGTTATGTCTAGATTTTTCTGAACACTGACACCTGTTCAGGCATTCATGGGTTTGGTCCTGGACTTGACTTCTTTCTTGCTTCTAGTTCTTGCTGACACTTAAACAGACGGTAATTTATTTTGCTCTTAGTCAAAGGAATTAAAGGTTGTGATCAGACTATTAGAAGCATCCATGGGAGATCAATTCTTGGTGAGCAGTTCCTGCCATCTAGCTCCCACTGTCACTGGGAACCCAGAGCTCGCCATGTGCCCTGTGCCTGCAGGGAGGGTGTCCCAGGGCAGATCTTCCATGTGAGAGGGAATTTGTCACCAACCCCTCTCCCAGTCTTGTGACAGCAGAGGCCATGTGTCTGGGTCTGTGTTATCCTTTCAGAAGATCTTCAAAGCTGCCACTCACCTTGGTTCTGGGCTTCTTTTTCATTTGTCCCTGTGTCTTGGTACTTGGTACCTAATAGCTCTGTCTATATTATATTCTCTGCTCATTAGTCATGGTATTCAAAATCCCATGTAGACAGCAAGGGGCAGGATGTGTATACTGTAGTGTAACATCTGGGAGTGTGTGTGTGTGTGTGTGTGTGTGTGAGAGAGAGAGAGAGAGAGAGAGAGAGAGAGAGAGATGGCACCCTGAAATACATCTCGGAAGGCACTGCAGAGGTGAAGGATGCGCACACTCCTCCCCAACACCCCGGGCATCAGCGGGCCTGCCCCTCCTCCAGAGGAAGTGGAGGCAAAGCAAATCATGGTTGTCCAGGCTCTTTGGAAACGTCCTCTTGTGCCCTTCTTCCTTGCCCTACTCTCTCTGCAGCTGGCACACTCTGTCAAAACCAAGCTTGACAGTCTTTGCAGGAATTCACAGCATATGCTTTTATGTGGTAGCTTATTTTCCAGCAGATAGGCCTTGGCTCTGTGCCTTTTGGGAGAGAGCTAGGAAACAAAAAACAGCTTTTTTTTTTTTTTTTCTTTTTTTAAGAGCTGCTGGCAAAACGGATTGAGAGAGGCTGCATGACCACTGACTGAAAGCAGAAGGGGAAATTCTCCTTTCCCTGGACATTCCTGGTGACCTGAGTCCCAGCTTCAAAGGCAGGGCAGGGGGAACCTGAGCTCATGGTATCTCCCACCACCCCTGCTTTCCCACTGCAGAAGCATGGTTGGGGGGCAATGTCAGTTATTCAGTGAATACTTAAAAATCCTCTGGGGAGGATAGCTTATTGAGGAAAGGGCATATCCTAAATCAAGTAGATATTTTCAGAGGCAACCGAAGTCTGAACCCAAGTGAGGACATGAGACTCGTGTGCAGAAAATAGGGTCAATGGAGGCTGGAACAGAGGGCTACTGAAGTGCCCTGTTCCATGTTCACCACCACGACCATGTCCGAAGGGCTCAGAACAGCTAACAGAACTTAACATCAAGGTGCTAAGGGAAAGTAGGGGTTTGAAGTCAGAGAGCAGCCCCACATTCTGCTCAGCCTTTTGGGGTCTGTGCTGTCTTGGACAGGTTATTCCCCTTTCTGATCCTCAGTTTTCATCTGGGGATAAGAAGGCATGCCTGGCAGCTTCGTGATAAATGGAGAGTCATAGATAAACATGAGCCCCCATCCTGGAGCCCGAGTTATGGGAGTGGACACTTTGAAATGGATGGCAGTGCTGATCACATTCCCTCAAATATGATTAGTCATCTTTAAAAAAATTTCTTCTCATAAGGTTGACTTTGGGAGATTTATTTTTTGAGGCTGGAAAGGAGAGCAAACAGGGAGGAACCTGGTCCTGAATTGCTGTAATAATGCTAACAGTGGATGAAGCCACGGGTCAGAAGTCTAAGTAATGGGCTGGAGACTTCCCTCTGCCATTAGATGGGGACGTGGGGCACAGCTGGGCTTCCTTTCACCTTCAGCTTCCCCAGAACCAGAGTGAGAGCTTTAATCTAAACGGTCTTTTATTATTGACACTGATTTAGAACGAGGGTGCCTAACCATGGTTGATTTTGCCATCCAGAGGCACTTAGTAATGTCTGGAGACATTTTCAGTTGTCACAACTGGAGGGTGCTACTGGCATATAGTGGGTAGAGAAAGAGGTGCCAATAAGCATCCTAAAATGCACAGGACAGGCTTCATGACAGAGAATTATCCAACTCCAAATGGCAGTGCCACCAAAGTTGATTAGATGAAGTAAATGAAGCATGTGTGTGTGTGTGTGTGTGTGTGTGTGTGTGTGTGTGTGTGTGTGAAGAAAACTTACTCCAAGGATAGGCATGTCTTAGAAGTTTTGGAACTTATCCTTGACTTAGAAAAAATCTAGAAGATAAAACTTTTGCACATTTTTAAAATAAATATATTTTAGTACATGTTTCAAGATAGTGTCTTATGAAATCTGGACATGCATGAAAGATGCTAAAATTGCAACCAAATGTATCACCTACTTCAAAGGTAACATGTCATTTGAAAGAAGAGATAATTTTGTGTTTAGTTTCAAGACTCTTTTCCACTTACCCCGCTTGGTTTTAATCTAGTCTTATTTGCTATCTAACATATCATTATTGAAAACAACTGACATTAAAAAAATGTCTGATATGAACTCTTCCCTTCTCCATCCTCTCCTCCTTGCCTTTTATATCGTTGTGTAACTATGTTTGGTATTAATTAAGCTTTATCCAGATGGAAGGGTGGATATCTACTTACAGAATCATGCACAGATGCTCCATAAAATCCATCTGGCCAAGAGAAACAGGAAGCTTAGCTGTTCTTTAGGTAAGACTTGTTTTGCTGTGGATACAAAGAAATGTCCTCTTCTTAAGAGTGCTTAGGTTTAATAAATGAAAATGTCCTGGTCTCTCATTTTTATTCCATTTAACTTATGCCACATTTAGTACACAGTGATCAGCTAAGGATGACAGCCAGGTGTACCGGCAATCCTGCACCATGCAGCTGGCCAGATGCTAAGGGCCAGATGAACAATTCTCTATCTCTCACTCTTTCTCCTCACTTGGATTTAGTTGTGTCACATTTGTAGAAATAGGAATGATTCCTGGGAAAAATTCAAGGAGACAGATACCAATTTTTTGTTGTGCCTACATTTGGGTCCCCTCCAAAGAGCATATGGACTAAATTGGTAGATGGACTGTCCTTAGAACCTACCTTAATCTCAGACTAATCCATGAGAGGCTGACTTCTTGCTCATTCCAGAGAATATCAAAGCCCTAGCCAGTCTTTCTAGACCTTTCAGGATTCATTTCCTGTTGAATTATTCCATCAATATTGAGTGCCTACAGCGTGGCAGGTGATGCTTTACATTTTCCACCCTAACCTATTATATCCTCACATATGTGACCTTGATAATTCACTTAACCTCTCCACATTCCAATTTCCCTCAACTACAGAGACACAGATGACATGGAAAATTATGCATTACTTAATGCACATGTTCCCTCTCACCACACGTGCCATGTCTTCGGGTAATGATGGCTTTTCAGAGACCTGCACCAGGCTTATCCTGAGAGTCTGTGAAATTGTATCCCTGGTAGATAAGCACAGTCTACGTGCTGTCATCCTGGGTTATTTTCACCGGTTTTGGCCTCCCAGTGAGTTCAGTTATGTGGGATTGCCTCCCTGAGTACATTATGATCTGTTGGTCTTGACCGCTGCCACATAATTTACATAATCATTCCGGAATTTAATCAAAAACTTCTCTGCATTCTAAAAATAATCTATCCCTTTGCTTATTTTTATACCCCTAAAATGGCTGCCAAGATTTTGCTTGGAGTGAAATATGAGTTAAAACTGATATACCGGAATGGTATTAATTATAGCACTCCAAATAGTAACGAAAAGCTGCATTACAAAAATTACTAGTTAACCACGTACAAATAGTGCTTGCTGTCAGCTTTTTATAGCTAAAATTGGGACTAAGTTGGGCCTAATTTGCCTTGAACAGTGACAGTGTTCAGAGCTGCTATAGCCGCCAAGAAACAGTAACGCAAGTATGTTAATCTAAAGACTTGAAAAGTGAGGACCATAAGTGCAGGTCCCCTGGATTTGAGGTCAAGTTTCCTGTGGTCTCTAGAACATACTGCTCTTACGTATTTGGAAGATCAAAAAGAAAAACACAACTTATAATGCCGCTGGGAGAAGTAGCTGGTTAAAATATTCCAAGTATATTGAGATCTTTTCCACTATAAATAACTATGCTGTTTTTTTAAATTTTATCATTAAGTTATAACAATAGCTGTGGTACAGTTAAGTAACGTTTAGATTTTCCCAGCAATCAAGGCTTTTGACCCTGTTTTTTTGTTGGTTTGTTTGTTTTTAAGAGAAAAGTTCCTTTGTAAAGAAAGTAAATCAAATTCTGGAAACAAATAATAATTTCTTGGTAGGGACAAAGGAAAGACCAACAGTGAGATTGCAATGCAAAAAAAGCTCATTTGAACCAAACCGGTGCTGTCCCTAGAACTTAGGAAACTCCAGTTCTAAAATGAAACTGTTCCCATAATCTAAAAGGTACATAAATTTTAATTTCTTTGTAAAAATGATTGAATAAACAGAGTTCCAATCTGTTTCACAAGCTTGTTCAAATAATATGGGCTTAATTCCTTGCTCTCTACTTTTTTTTATTATATATTATATATATTTTATTTTATTTTATTTTATTAACATCTTTATTAGCGTATAATTGTTTTACAATGTTGTGTTAGTTTCTGCTGTATAACAAAGTGAATCAGTTATATGTATACATATACTCCCATATACCCTCCCTCTTGTATCTCCCTCCCACCCTCCCTATCCTACTCCTCTAGGTGGTCACAAAGCACCACCTTGCTCTCTCTTTTAAAAACTGTGGTTGATTTGGCAAGCACACTTCACATGAAACATTAATGGAAAAAAGTTTGAGAGATTTCCATCAACCACTAATGAAGATACTTTTTGTAATTTTTTTTTACAGATAGTAGCTTTGCCTTTTAAGGGCTATTGGTTTTATTAATCATCCCCAAATTACTAAGCTACCCCATTCCATGCCTAGTAGGAAAACCCTGGTCTTATATAATCCTTTGCAAACTCCAATGGATGAGTTAAATTAATGGGCTCACTAGTAGAAAAGTGGAGTGTGTACAGTAAGTTTCAGACTCCCTGCCTTGATAATCATTGGCTCATGTTCAAGAGTGAGGAGCTTGGGAAGGTAAAATACCTACTTGACTGACACAGATTTTGTTTCTGTGTCATAAGAAAGAAGCACATTAAATTATTTCTTCTGCAAGGAAGTGTAATTTTTTCCCCTACAAAGTGGTTTCCATTCCAGGACCACTGGCCCATTTTCTTTCTTCTGGTACTTCTTACTTCCATATGAACATTTTTGGTCTTTACTATTTTGTGACTTAATAACAATCTCAGGAGGTCATGAAAGGGACCTGGCTTTTACAAAGAAAATGGGTTAAAATGAAGAGAAAACTATCATATCTTCCTTGGATTCTCTCTGTTCTGTAGATGCAGAGGGAATCTCTTCTGATCTGGAGCTCAAGGACATCCTTGACTTCAGGACCAATGTTAACAGTAAGGAGAATTTGACTAGACTTAATTCTGATTCTGTTCTGATCCCCAGTCTCTGATCTAGTCATGTGACTCCTACTGTTTCTCCCATGTCTGTGCCCTCACCTGTTATCATTGTTAAACCTGAGTTCTGGATGAGTGTCTCAGATTTTGAAAAAGAGCTGATATGTTGTAAAAATATTGATGAAGCACCTGTCCAAGTTCTTCAAGAACTTAGGGTCTGCAAAGTTCTGCTACTGAACATTATATCCTGTTTGAAGCTCTCAGTCTTTCTGCTTATTTGATGTCCTGTTCCTGGCTGCCTTGAGATTATCCTGAGATTCCTGGGACAAATCTTATACAGCTGGGATCTTCCTTCTCTGATGATGGGCCTATGAGGTAAGTCTATGTCAGTGCTTCTGGAAGGGCAGTAATGGGGCTGTCTGAGTCAGAATCATGTGGGATGCCTATTAGAAATTCAGACATTCTCCCCTCCCAACAGCCTTCTTGAATCATAATCTTTGGAGATATAGTCCTATAATTAGCATTTAAACAAGCTGTTTAGCATGTTGAGATTAGAATGCACACCAGAGTGTGAGCCAGGGATATATATAGAACATTGCATCAGAGAAAAGGGCACACAGGAAAGAGGTGTTATGGACCACTGACATGCCCTTGTCCAGAGAGTTTTGAGGGAGTAAGTGGATGTTCTTTTGAGATTAAAAACATAGTAGTTTGAACAATGAAAGTGGAAATACATTATAAAAGGAATATTTGCACAAAAATGATTTTGGAGATTTCTATTCGATATAACTCCCAACAGCCACTTGGAGGGTTTGGTTGAAGAGAGCCCATAGAATGTTGGTGGCCATTGGAATCCAAATCCCTCTACATATTTTCAAATAAAATAATCCAGTTCCACAAGAAAAGCAAACAACATTACTCAAAACACACCTATAGTATAATTAGGAGACAGGAATATGATAAACTTCACATAAACAGCCAGATTCAGGATGTGTACTCTGGAGCCCATCCTGAGCAAACTATCAGGTAAGAGTCTGTGGAAAAGTGGAGAGGGAAGAGGATTCCTGGGAGGAGGAAGTCCACTTAGGTGGGGAGATAGTGAAAACCACTTCTGAAAGACAAGTAGGGTGTCTGGGAGTGGGGATCTAGGGATGAAGGAAAGAGGGGAGCAAGAGGTGAAGCAAGAGCTTTATAGAAACACAAGAGAAGCAAGGAGTCATATGATATGCCAATGCCTGCCCCCAGCAAAGGGGGTAGGAAGGAAGGGAGGGAGGCAAGGAGGAAGGAAGTTCATTTAACTGTACCAATGGAAGAGTGTGTGCTTGAATCAAGATGCCCAAACTCCATATGCACTTCTACCTTCAACTTTTATTGCTGGTCTGAGAACAATAACAACAAAAAGATATTTTAAAATAATTGAGAGAAAAAAAGTTAGAAAATACAAAAAATAACATAAGAGAACTATAAAAGTAAAAATGTTTGTCATATATAATTGAGATTCCAGCGAGGCATTTATGAGTGGGGAAGAAACATTATTTATTCAAAAACTGATAAAACACATCAACCCACAGATTTAAAAGTCTCTACAAAAATAAAAAGCAAAGCAAGATAAACAAAACAAACAAGCATCTGGATATACTATGGTTAAAAAAACAAAACAAAACAAAGATAGGATGTAATAAGCAGCCAGAGGGGGGAAATATAAAAGACACACTACCTTCAAAGGAACAACAGTCAAACTAAATGCTGACTTTCAACAGGAACAGTGGATGCCAGAAGACAATGGAATTTCATCTGTATCTTAAAAGTGCCAAAATAAAAATACCAACCTAGAATTAGCTATCAACTGATCATACCCTTCAAAACTGAAGCAAAATATATGTATATTTGTTCAGAAAAACAAAACAGAGAGAAATAATTACCAGCAGATCTTCACTAGAAGAAATTCTAAAGGAAGTTGGTCACAGAGAAGGATACTCATCACAGATGGAAATCTGTAAGTACAGAAAGAAATGTAG
>NW_006778536.1:1307446-1315372 GCF_000442215.2 Lipotes vexillifer | reverse complement strand
AAAGAGTGGATTATGTGAGTATAAATGAATATCAATGGTATAAAACAATAATAATATATGATGAGATTTAAAATATATTTGTGATTGAAACACATGACAACAATAGCACTAAATGTTCAGAAAATGAATGGAACTCTGTCTGAATTCTTAGCATTATCAGGGAATTAGTAAAAATAATAATTTAAATTAAATTTTATAAGGTCCGGCATGCATATTTTAATTTTGGGGTTACTACTAAAAGAATAGTAAAAGATTATGTAACCAAGAAAAAATAGAGGAAAAACAAAATATTTTATTGATTCAAAACCAAGAAAGAAAAAAAGAGGGAAAATAACATATCTACAGTCTGTCTTCAAATAATCCCACACTGCCTTACAACAGTGTATGTACTTCCATTTTTCCTCTCCTGGAATTCATGCTGATACGCATATATTTTTACTTTTATGTATGGTATAATCCCCATGATAAACATTATAGTTATTTTTACTTTAATAATCAGTTATCTCTTTTAGAGATGTAACTAATAAATAAGAAAGAACTCTTTATATTTACCCATGTAATGACCATCCTATATCTTCATGCCTTTGTGTAGGCCCAAGCTTTCATCATGTGTCATCTTTCCCTTGCTTGAAGGACATCTTTAACATTTCTGTAATGCAAGTTGCCTCATGATGAATTCTTTCAGCTTTTGTATATCTTGAAGCAGTCCTTATGTCCCCATAATATTTGAAAGGTATTTTCAGGGAATAAGAATTCTAAGTTGACAATTTTCTTTCAGTACTTGAAAGATGCTTCTCTCTTGTTGCCTAGTTTACACTGCTTCTGATAGAAAATCTACTGTTATCTCTTACTTTGTTCTTCTGTACCTAAAGTGCCTTTTTTCTCAGGCTGCCTTTAAGATTTACTTCTTGGAACTATGGGTTTGTAGTTTCCAGCAAATTTGGAAACGTTTTGGCCATTAGTACTTCAAATGAATTTTCAAATGCCCATCCTCTTCTCTGGAGACTCCAGTCAGATGTCTATTTGAGGACTTAACATAATCTCACCGTTCATTTATTTTAAAATTCTCCTTTGTACCTGAATTTCATTTTTAATCATTTTTCTGTGTTTAGATTCTCGGTTTTTTTCCCCTGCAAAGTCTAATCTTTGCACCACCACCCATTATATTTTTTAATATAATTCCTAGTACTTTTCATCTCTAGAAATTTGACTTGGGTGTTTCTTCAATAACTTCCATGTCTCTACAACACGCTCAATCCTCCCTGTAGGCTCTTGAACGTGTGGTATAGAGTCTTACGCCTGTTTTGACTCTGCTGTTTTTGGCCTAGTGACTTTTATCCTCATTGAGATCTGTGTTTTCCTACTTCTCTGTAGACTTGGTGGTTTTTGGTTGGGTGCCAGATGTGAATTTTACTTTGGGTGATGTATAGTTTTGTATTCCTGTAAGTACTCTCAATCTGTGCTCTTGGAAGCAGTAAAAGTAGCCAGAGACAATGTGATCCTTTCAGAACTTGCTTGTAAGCTGACTTGGGTGGGATCAAGACAGTACTTAGTCTAGTGTTAGTTTCCCCCACTGCTTAGTTGTGACCTTTCTTAGTCTTATAGTAGATGCTCCACACACTGAGATTTTCCACTCTGGCTGGTGGGGAGAGGCACTCTGTCACTAGTACAAGACCTGGGTGCTGTACTCCCCAATCCTACCACATCATCTACCCCTTCTTTCTGGTAGTTTCCTCACATACAGGCTGATCACTGTTCACCTGTGAGCTGACCCTCTGCCCCAAGAGCTCCAACCAACCTTGGTTTCCTTGAACTCAGCCCTCTCTTCAATGTGGGCTCTGCCTGGTACCCTCCCTGTGCTGCAGCCTCAGTGCCTTCTGTGGACAGTAAGCTGAGAGATCACAGGGCTCACCTCAGTGCTCTCTCAGATATTTCTTCCCTTTTGTTGCCTCATGCCCAGTGTTTTAAAATCATTGTTTATATTCTGTAATAACCTATATGGGAAAAGAATGTGAAAAAGAATCAATATATCTATCTGTATAACTGAATCACTTTGCTGTACACCCAAAACTAATGCAACATTAGAAATCAATTCTACTCCAAATTAAAAATAAACACATTGTTTAATATAGTATGTCAGTCTTTTTTCTCCTTGGACTAGAGAGCCAATCCAGGCCCTGTTACTTCATCTAGAATGAAAGCAGAAATCTCACCATAAACAATTCGGAAAATAAGGAAAACCAGGGAAAGTGTTTACAATATATCACTATATCAGAGGAATAGGGTTAATATTCTTCTTACTAGAAAAGCTTTTAGGACTTGTGAAGGCATATTTAGACAGAAAAAGAGACAAAAAACATAGGCAACATTTTTAAATGGTCTTTTTGGGAGAAGCTGAAGTGCAAATGGCCAAAGGGCAAAAACACAAATGCTCCACCTCAATAATGTTTAAGCAAATAAGATGTACATATAAATGAAATCCTGTTTTTCTCCACCTCGGCTTGGTAATGAGTGTGCTGATACCCACTGTTGATGAACTTGTGAGGAAAGAGGCAACCTTACACAATGCTCAGGAGAGAATGATGTGGTACCATTTTGGTTATATGTGTATTTACAGCCAAATATATATGCATATTTGGTGTTATGTATATACATATTTGGTTATAACAATAATGTTTAAGCAAATAAGATGTACATATAAATGAAATCCTGTTTTTCTCCACCTCGGCTTGGTAATGAGTGTGCTGATACCCACTGTTGATGAACTTGTGAGGAAAGAGGCAACCTTACACAATGCTCAGGAGAGAATGATGTGGTACCATTTTGGTTATATGTGTATTTACAGCCAAATATATATGCATATTTGGTGTTATGTATATACATATATTTGGTTATAAATATATATATATGTGTGTGTGTGTGTGTGTGTGTGTGTGTGTGTGTATGTGTGTGTGTGTGTGTTTTAAGTTTTAAAATGTGATTTCCCATTGGTCTAATTTTTCCTACTGGAATTTTTCCTAATGAAAAGAAAACCAAGTTCACATTACAAGGATGACTTTAAAACTTTGTTGATAAAAGTCAATATTAAATAAAGTTCTCTTGTCCAAAAGTAGTACATTCAATAAAGGAGCTGTGGTTATCGATAAAATAATATACTATGTCACTATAAAAATAAAGATGCCTATATATTTGTTTGATATGGTAAAATTCTCTTAAACAATAATGGGTGAAAAGACCAACATCCAAACAAAATTATAGCATGATCCCCTTTACAAATATGGGTATGTTTGTGTGTGTATATGTATGTGACTGTGTCTGTGTGTAACTCTGTGTGATTGTATATGTGAGTGTGATTGTTCATGGGTGTGAGTATATAGTATATAGCATGTCTAAATGAGTGCATTTGTGTGTACGGGACTGTGATATTTATTGTGTGTGAGAACATGTATGAGAATGTGAGAGTGCATGTGTTTTATTAGTATGTATGTTTTTTATTATTTTTATTCTTTGTCTATACTTTCCAAAATGTTTTTATAATGAGCATGCATTTCTTTCTAATCAGGGATAACCATGAAGGTCTTCCACAGGGAGAAAACAATGTTAATACACACAGAACACTGCAGCCATAAGGAGACCTAAGCTTAGTAGTTCAGTGGAAATATAACATTGGAGAGTGATTGGGTTGTCTTGACTCCTAATTTTAAGAAAAAGGGATGGGTTCCAGGAATGTAAGGTGCACAATGGAACACAGAAAATTAGAGAACAAAAGTTTATGGTGGAAGAAGGAACACAGTTCTTGATCTCAGAGGAAGCAAACAACCTTGCTTGAGCACCTGCCTCCCCATCAGGCTGAGGGCAATCTGGAAGAATTTGTTTTTTAGATTCACACGTGTTCAATTCAAGACCCTTGCTACAGGGCTGGTGAGCTGTGCACCCCAGGTCTGGGTCTCCATGAGATGTGATGAGACAACGTGGATTAAGCACGTAGCATGGCACCTGACCTCCAGAAAGCCCTCAGTAATCAGGCACCATCAACACTAGATACAGCATAAGAGCCCAGGGAGAGACCATGGCATCAGCAGACTTTCTGTGCCCAGAGTTTTGTATGGTTTCCATCAACAGGACCTCCTGACTTGTACATTACAGTTTCCGTAGGTGGAGGTAGGCTTATCATGGTTGTCTGGGTGCGTTGAGCAGGTTGAATGGGTCTCTCGGTCTCTCTGTCTTACTCCTGTTCTGCTGCCGCCAGCCCTGGTGCACAGCAGGGACAAGACGAAAACAGGTCAGAATACAAACGTGGGCTGTTTAGAGCCCTCCAAAGGAGGGTTATTTGGTGCATCTTGGTACCGTGTCTGTTCAGCAAAAGTCATTAATCTTGCACAAACAGTGTCTCATTAAGATGGATAAATATGGGCAGAGCTCTCCCTTATGTTCAGAGATTAGCACAATGACACATCTGTTAGGACCATAACACAGAGTGAGCAGAGCATGGAAGATGCCCAGTAAACATTTTATATCAGTGTTCAGCTCTTCTATTTTAAGTCACACAGTTCTGAGCCATGGAGGGAACTGTTATTACCTAAACACCGTCTCATTTATTCCTCCCAGGATCCCTGTGAAGAGTGTGGGCAGTGAACATTGCTATCCCCATCACTCCAGACAGGAGACATGGTGTCAGTCACCTGACATCTTTTATGTCCCAGGGCCAAGATGCTCTTTAGGCGCACAGCTTGGGAGACCACCTGGGACCTCGCCTTCATCTGCCCAAGTACACCCCCATGCTTCCTGCACTATCTCCCACCCTCCTCCCACCACCCATCTGTTCAGGTCACAGGCGGATGAGAAAATCCCAGGCTATCCTTTTAAAATCAGGTGAAAAGTAAGAAGCAGCCCCTCCCAGGCAACACAAACCATGTTGTCAGTCATGTAGGGATTGATTATGCAAAGACACCATGAGGTAATCTACAGAGCAGGATAAATCAGAGAAAAAAAAGGTTGATAAACAGACACTACAAACTCTTCCAATATTTGTCTTTGGGGAGAACAGCTACCAGCCTTTCGGAGCTGCTCCCACCCCTGGAATAGTGCAGAAAGCATTGATGCTTCTTTTCTTGGCAATGACTTCTATTACTGGGCATCTGTTAGAGAGGTCTTCTTCCCCTGTAAATTTATCTTCAGGAGCAATAAATGAAATGAGATTATGTTAATGTCTTTATTGGATGAGGAAACCTTTCTTAAAAGCTAGAAACTAAATGTTTAATGAACTCTGAGAAGGATGAATAAAAGGCATTTTCTATATATTCTTCAGTTATCATTTACTTCTCCTATTTTATAAAAAGATTAGAGAAGATTATAATTAATTATTGTAACATCATTCCAGCCAAAAAATAAAACAAGGTGCTGAGAAGACAGAATTGTAATTCACTGGCTGCAATGTAAAAAAAAAAAACAATAAGATTCTCACCCTAAGCTCTGTACACAGAGGTCCTCACATTCAGAATGAGCAAGGCTACCTAGCAAAGGCTGGGAAGGGGCTGCCCACAGCCGGGGGTGATGGGGAACCCCCCCAAACAAGACGGTCTTTTCTGTTTTGAATAAGAGCAGACAGGTGTCACCTGCCATGGGTGGGGAACAAAGGCTGGAGCAGCCCTGGGTGGACCCTCTGCCTGCCCAGTTAATGAGGTCATCACGAGGATGGACAAAACTGTGAGCCTTGAGGCAAGTCATTGGACAAGGAAATGGGATATCACTCAGCCATAAAAAAGAACAAAATAATGCCACTTGCAGCAACACGGATGGACCTAGAGGTTGTCATACTGAGTGAAGTCAGACAGAAAAATACGAATATGTGATATCCCTTATATGTGGTATCTGAAGAAATGATGCAAATGAACTTATCTACAAAACAGAAATAGAGTTACAGATGTAGACAATAAACTTAGAGTTACCAGGGGTAAGGCAGGGGAGGGATAAATTGGAAGAATTGGGATTGACAAATACACACTAATATATATAAAATAGATAGCTAATAAGGACCTACTGTATAGCACAGGGAACTCTACTCAATCCTCTGTAATGGCCTATTTGGGAAAAGAATCTACAAAAGAGTGGATCTATGTATATGTATAACAGATTCACTTTGCTGTACACCTGAGACTAACACAACATTGTAAGTCAACTTGACTCCAGTAAAAATTTTTAAAAAAGAAGGAATAGACAGTACCCCTCACTGAAAATCCCAAGAACGTTATCCCTAAATCAGAGGTGTGGGGAGGAGGGACGCCTATCAGCAGGTGGAGAAGGCTCTTCGCAGGTGCTGCGAATGGTGCCAGAAGTGCTGCTGATGTTTGGGGGTGGGGAGGCGGGTAGGAGACATCTGACCAGCGCGACCTGGTCCTGACCCTCCTTAAGGTGCGTGGTGGCGGCGGTGAGCAGGGCAGTGACAGAAAGGTACAAGGACAGATCTGGGGTGAGGATTCCTTGTGCCAAGCCTGGCTGGTGAGCCCTAACCTCATCGGCAGTATTGATCAAGGGCCCCTCTGGGCAGACTGTGTGAGCCACGGGGTGCCTCATGGGGACAGAAACAGCTGCCTTGGCTGCAAGGCTGAAGGCTTTAGTCTTTGATCCCTAAGGAACCGTGTGACCTGGGCAGGTGACCTGATTCCTTTGTGAGTCAGGACCCATGTCTGCGACATGGTCCCAAGCCCCATCATAAGTACAGTAAGATGTGAACGTGCTGATAGCAGGGCCTGGTGGTCATAAGTGCTGGGGAAACGTTTGCTGTTACTGCTGTCATTATAAGTACCTGCTTCTTAAGAGCACACCTGCTGCAGTCCCTGGCTTTGCTTTCTCTGTCCTGTGTGACCTTGGTGAGGTTAACTTCTCTGTGCTTCCTCATCTGTGAAATGGCATGTCTGTGATGTCTTAGTCTGAGACACTATGTCTGTGATGCCCTGTTCTCTCCACCCACCCGTGAGCAGGGATAATGCAGGCAGTGCAGACAGCCTCTCTCTAGGGCTTTCACTCCCTCACAAGTTCCCAGAGTGAGACCAGAAAGGATGGGGAAGCGATTTGGACACTGTCACATGTGACTTACCTGCACAGACACTGCGCATCAGCAGCAGGCGAAGAAAGTGGCTGGTGGCGCCCAGGCGCTTTCTACAGCACGCTGAAGCCTCGCATTTCCTCCTATGTCATCACTCATCACCGTGGACCAAGGAGCTCTGGATACATCCATCACCTTCTCTGGGCAAGGCCAGTGAGACCACGATAACGCCGTCCACAATGACTGTTTCCTTCCATCCTAAGTGGGTGACATCTCATTAGAGCAGCCCCGCCATAAGTCCTGTTAATGGGGCTTTGGGGAGTGGAAAAGCAGAGGTGAGCTCTGCCTCAGACCTTTTTATCCACAGTTATCCTCCTACCTTTCTGGCTACACTCAATTTTGTGCGTAAATAGATGTTTTCTCCCCTTTTGTTTTCTTTACTCCAGACGGAGCTGACATAAGCAGTGTGCTCCTTGGTTGATTAACTTCTTTTTTCTTTTCTTTTTTGCGGTACACGGGCCTCTCATCATTGTGGCCTCTCCCGCTGAGGAGCAGAGGCTCCGGACGCGCAGGCTCAGCGGCCATGGCTCACAGGCCCAGCCGCTCCATGGCACGTGGGATTTTCCCGGACCTGGGTACGAACCCGTGTCCCCTGCATCGGCAGACGGACTCTCAACCACTGCACCACCAGGGAAGCCCTTAACTTCTTTCTTTTCTGCTCATGAACCTTGATGTCATTCCCCTCTTCCTTCATCACAGATCACCCCACTCAGGTAGGCTTACCACCTCACTTAGGTCAGGCACACAGGGAGACATCAATAGCGATGATTAGTTATTATTATTTCAACAGAAAGTAATTATGGCAGACCAGAAAGTTGTAG
>NW_006778536.1:1305241-1307436 GCF_000442215.2 Lipotes vexillifer | reverse complement strand
TAGGGAAAGCCAAGAAGATTCAGCAAACTAAAGTTCATTACTAGGTATCTTGCATCCTGTTGGGTTCAGCGTCACGTAGAGAGGATACATTTTAATCAGAGGTCCCACCATGGGATTCTGGCTCTGGTTACTTATGAGATACCTGACTTTCTTAGGCTCTGTCCCCTCATTTGAAATGGGAAAGATGGAACCCAGCACCCAGGATCTGACAGGATAAGGAATTCAGTACCTGGGTCAGAGGAGGGCTCACTTGAAGTCATCGACTGGTCACCCCTGTGTTTAGCCAGAGCTCCTAAAAGCCACCTCATTTGGCATCACACCTTTTGGTAAAAATGAAGATTTTTATTTTGATCAGACAGTGGACTTTGGGAAACAGAAGCTGTTGACTGCAGCTCCTTTGCAGGCTCTGAAGTGTAGCTCGCGCCTATTAAAAGGCTTTGGAATGTCCAGACAGAAGGAGCTACTCACATCATACCCACATTCAAGTGAGGGTTCCGAAGCGTTTGCAGCCAGAGCCCAGAGAACGTTCCTAGGGGTAACAGAGTGACTGAAGCAATAGAGATGATGACTTGCCTCCTGCCCAGGCAAGGGTTAGCAGATGACTCTGCTGTGACAAGGTGATAAATACTAATTTCTAATTTTCAGATGTTTATGTATATACTGCTCATTTTCTTACAGAATCAAGGATAAAATGCATCTTTTGCACAATATTGGGTGTTAACTTAAGACTCTTCTGATTTTTAAGACTCTCCTGCAGGAATGATCAAGTTTTGCTGCAAAGTTCTACAGGCAACACTTATGGATTCCAATTTTACTTAGAAGGATAGCTGGGACTCTTAGAAAATAATTCTTGTGACAGGAAAATTTCCTCACTTTGGTAGAAATTTAGAAGTTGCTATAAAGTATCTTAAAAGTATTGGAGTGCCACACCAGTAGACTCTGACAGGGTACTGCTGACATTTTAGAAATGTCATTCACTCATGTATGCATTCAGTATTCATTCCGTGCATACTGTTAGCCAGGCTGTGTCTCCAGCACTGTGCTAATACGGAAAATACAAAAGTGAGTAAGGAATAGATGTCACCAAAAAGTGTCAAGGTCTAGATGGGAGTGAGAGAAATAAAGCCAGACACCAGTTCTAGAATGCAAGGGAAGTCGGTGCGAGCACTGTGGTATCTCAGAGGAGGGAACCTTCTCCCTCCCTACCTCTCTCCTTTCTCCATCTCTCTGTAAATGTGGCACAGTCCAAGTAAAAGTTATTTAGAAGCACACACAATATTCTTAAAACATTTCTGAAATCAAAATAAGCATTAACTTATTAAATTAAGCATTAAAAACTTTCTACTCTGATGGTAAAACCCATCATTTTTATTTGGTTATCTCTGACAATTCCTTTGAATGAACATCTTCTTAGGTTTTACCTTCCCCTGCATTTTCTCCTCTGTGAGCTACTTACTTTTAGTCATATTTTCCTTTGGATAATTTTGTTTTCCTCCTATATACCTGGATGGTGTCTACATATTAAGGATAGGTACACCTTCTTGTTTCCATCAGATGTGAACCTTTTCCTCATGTGTTTCTCAAACATGCCAAACTCATCCTACTGTCGGGGTTTGCATTACTATTCCCTCTTCCTAGAAGATGTAGATAAATGGATTCCTCTTTTACCACAAGGGCTACAGTCTGGAACAAGTAGAATCTATGCTGGGGAATTATCCCAGACTGGCCAGCAGGACCTCTTTCAAACTGGAACATTCCCATCGTTCTGGAAGAACCAACAGCTGAGCAGCAGATATGCTGAGGTTGAGATGCCCATGAGGACACACATTTGTTTGCCTCTTTTCCCCCTCTCTCCTGACCTAGCACAGTGCCTGGCCCATGGATAAATGAGTGGACACACACGTTGAACTCTTTCTTCTCTTCCCATCTATTCATCCTCCTGGAGAGCCCCAGAGTTCCCCCAGGCAGACCGGATCCTCCCTTGCGAGGCCCCAAGTGTTTATGGAACATACCTCAGTTGTAACACAGGATTGCAATCTAGGCATTGATTTATGTTTCTCTATGATACACTCTGAACATAAGGCCGGCACTCCTGTCTTATCTGTGTTTGCATCACCAGCAAATGTTATAGGACCTGGCATGTTCTATCTCTGGAACAATCACATAAGGAGAAGACTCAGGAGAGGAGCAGGAAT
>NW_006778536.1:1271237-1305231 GCF_000442215.2 Lipotes vexillifer | reverse complement strand
CAGGAATGTGCTGAAAACAGACCCCTTGTTCTGCTCCATGACCCAGGTTGTGGTGCAGATGGGCAGCTGACACTGTTTCTGATGGCCCAGCTCTGAAGAGGGCTGGTGAGATTTGGGGTGAGGATACCTTGTCCTCCATTGAAAACATGGGGGGAGGCCACTGAAAGGAGTGACTGAGGATTGCTCTAAGTGAGAGCTTCTCCCAAGAGAAGGAAGAGTTAATCTGACAGACTTGACCCGGTGCCAAACCAATGGTAGTCATTGGGGTTGGCCATTCTGAGAGTCCCATACCAGTACATTCACCTTGTGTGGACCCCGTGGAAGACATGGCCATTGTTGAAAGTGAAAATGAAAAGTTCTAACAGCATCATCAAGGCATCCTGACTTTGAATCAGAAAGTCTGGTATTCTAGACTCCTGCCTAGAAAATGAAACTGAAATAAAAACCCAGAGGGAGTCATGTTCCTTCTTATTGTACTATTTTTGGTTTCATCCTAATTTCTGGTAAACCTGATTGACAGTGATTTGAGATACTTCTGCTTTTAATTTCTCCTTCTATTTAAAGATCTCAAAATAAACACTTGAGAAGACAATATTTAAGGGAGCCCTGCTGTCTTTTTGTAAGGGGACAACTCCTTTATTATGAAACATAAATTCACCCTTAAGTTGCATTTTGGATAGTCAAGTACTAATATCTTATATTCTGCTTGAAAATGTTAGATGTTCTTCTGTCCCACAAGGGAAAAGGGCAGTTTTAAACAAAGATTCTTTCTCCTAAAGACTGTTTGGAGGACATCAGTTAGCCATCTGAGGGGAACCCTAAAATACAGAAAACACCCTACAGCTTTGGCTCTGGAAGCTTTCAGAACATCAGAGGAGGTGCCAGGTGGGAGCAGAAGAGCCCTGTGGAAGTGATCAGTGAGAGATTGGAGCTCAACGTGAGGACAAGACAAAAATGCTGAGGATGCATGGCTGGTTTGCCTTAGTGACCAGTCTGGGTTCTGAACACTGGGAGGGGCTTAGATTCTGCGAGTTTCTCTGAACCACAGTGATTTCTGGAAATGCGGCCTCCCTGGGACCCACGGGAAGTCTGGCACACTGTCGACTGCATTAGTTCTTAGACATTCGGTAACTTTAGCTCTTATGAGTGTAATTTCTCTTTCTATTTCATTTTGTAATTGGTTATTGGTAAAAACAGAAGTACAATTGATTTTTGTATGTTTATATGTTATACAGCAATCTTGCTGAACTATTCTGTTCCTCCTTCCCTGGCAAAGAAAAGATTATGTTTGTGGATAACTATTTTTGGGTCTTGTAATATTGTAGCTATACCTTCCTATTCTTTTAGTTACTGTCTTTGATTTTTACACTATGTCTGTCTAACAATAATTAGTTATTTATTATTTCTGCCTTCCTCTTAACACAATGTGGACCTTAGCAGGCATTAACTACCATTGGATACATCCGTGTTCTTAACATGGTTTGGAGTTTTATTTTTAACTTTTTAACCCCAAAGCTTGTTATTAATATTTTATATTAAAATAGCTAATTCCATTTACTACATGTTTCATGAATGTTTCTCTTGTATCCCAAACTTTCCCTCAGAGTTATTTTTTTTTTCTTTTTCTAAAGTTCATCTCTTGGTAGCTAGATGGAAAATACTAAGAGGATAATTATTTTCTTTAGGTGTTTTAGTTATTAGACTTTTGCATTTTGGTGTCTTCTTTGATAAGAACAAAATCTGCTAGGAATTTAATTGTTATTCTGAGATAAGTAGTCAGTCTTTTCTTTGGCACATTTAAAGATTCTTTATCTTTGGTGTCATGAAGTGTCTTTTAAAAGCATGATTAGTATATATATCATTAATATATATTATATATTAAAATTATATATTATAATAAATTACATACTTCATGATTATACTGTATAAATTATAAATATATAAATCATATGATTATTGATGATATTTATTGTATATTATTATTTATGTATTATTGTGTATAATATATATACACTTATATATACTTATATACTCAAAGTTTTGAGATTATATAAACAATATAATGTACTGTATATAATGATAACATTATTATTACATGTAATAATATATATATACACTCAGAAATCAGAGTACATTCTCAATCTGAAGACCAATGCCTGTCTCCAATCAAGAAGGGGCTCAGCAGGACCATTTTTTTTTCAGTTTCCTCTACATGGTCTCCTGGAGCACTTATTATCTGTAGCTGGAATCTTCTCACTCTATCCTCCAGGTCACTTAACTGTAAACACACACACACATAACGTACACAGCACATAATCACATACACATTCATTTTCTTGTCTCCAGCCTCTCCATGCTTCATTCTAGGTAAGCTTTTCAGGAATATCTTCTAATTATTATACCTAGTTCTCTCTTTTACTGTGAGATAATCTAACCGATTTTCCATTATTTCAATGTGTATGTTTCATTTTGAATATTTCTAATTAGTTTTTTACCTGTCTCTCTCATCCATTTTATGTCAGTTACTTTTTAAAAAATTTCTCGTTTTTTTAAAAGATGGACTTTTAAAACTACCCTTTGAGCAGCCTGTGTATACTTAAAGACTTAGAATGTTCCAGACGTTAATTTTATTTGGAGTGAATTCATTTTCCAGTTGTTGATTTTGTGGGCTGTATTTCTTAGAAGTATATTTTTTCACATGTTTTGATATTTTGGTTTGCAAGGCCGTTTAGAGGGGAAGGTTTGGGGATTGTTTATGCGTCTCTCCTTCCTCGCCTCAACCCTTCTCATCTCTCTCCTGCTTTCTCTCCCCTCACCATCCTCTAGTTCCTTCCTTCTTCCATCTTTCTTTCCCCTCGCCCCTCCCTTCCCTCTACTTCTTCCGTATTTGAATCCATATGTGTCTTTCAGGTCTCCTCTTCCTCCATTTTACCTATTTCTGTTTTGTGTTTAGAGCAAAAGGTGAGTAGAGAGGAATCTTGACAAGAAATATTTTCCATTATCATTTAAAGAAGAAAAATGTAAGTTGTATTTTCATCATGGCTATTCCTAAGACACTGCGGGAAAGAATATAAGGCTTTTAGAGAAATTTCCTTCCACTAAATACTTTTGAATTTTAAAGACTCTAATTGGGGATTTACAATTTTCTAAGATATGACAAAAAATATATGACAACTTTGTTTTTTTGTAACATAAAATCCATATCTTACATTAAGTCTAAGTGAAAATTTGAAACTTTTCAGGTCATAAGGAAAAATACAGGTTTATAAAGTGCCTTGGGGACCCACTGCCCATCCTGACCTAGGTGTTGTTTTGTTCAGTAAACCACACACTTGGTGTTCCAACAGTACCTCACTGAGTGTGGGTCGGTAGAGGGAACAATTCCGGTGTCTCAGGAGAGCAAGGGCGCTCTCTTGAGTGGCTCCTTGGAGTTGCGAGGTGGAGTTTCTCTCACATGTCCTGGGAGCCCCGGAGGACAGAGCTGAGAGCTTTAAATTGCAGTGCCTGTCCTCATTACAGATGAGAGTGAGGCAGAAGAAACCCTGTAGGGAACTGTGATTCCATTCATTTCAGCTGCTGGCAGGAACTGAGGGTCATCCTGACAGAAGTGGGCAGGGCAATGATATGGACAGTACGAGAATACACACCAGGCAATGAGGTGCAGGTCACAGGTGGGGTGCAGGTGTCTGAGGGACTTTGAGGACTGGATGGGTAGCAGAATGCAGGACTGCATGGCCAGCTCAGGGCTGGTCCTGGGGTCCGCAGCACCTACCCATGGAGCACTGGTGCCTCAAAGGCAGAGAATCTATTAGATTTAATTATCTGCTTCACCACAGGCATTGCTTTTAGTAAAATATTGTAAATCAATAACATATAAACAAAAATGAGTTTGGATAATCTTCACCCCAATTCCCACAATACATGTTTATAAATTAAATCTAATAGAGCCTTAAAAACATGCAGGTAAAAAAGGTGAATTGCTATGTATTGTTCTTATAAAAAAATGGAATGATTTTCCCAATTTCTTGAGAAAATTATTGCGTTTTGTCCTCTAATCTATTAATGCTGGGAACAACATTTACAGACTTTCTAATGTGAAATCCTACTTCAATTCTTATAATAAATGCCTTGTATACATATGGATTATCATATTTGAATATACTGCTGGATTCGGTTTGCTAATATTTTATTTAGAGGATACTGTAGCAGTGTTCAGGAGTGAGTTTGGCCTGTGATTTTTTTTTTTTTTCTTTTGTGTTTGCCTTGTTTCCATGTTCTATTCCTATTTTGGCTTGAATATCAAGGTATACTGGTCTCGTAGAAGAATTGGGGAATATTTTTCCTTCCTGTGCTCTGGGAGAATTTGTTTAAGATTAAAGGTTAGGTAGAACTCTCCTGTAGCACCATGTTAGCCTGGAATTTTCTCTATAGGAAAATTTGTGACCACTACTTCAATTTATTCAGTAGTTCTAATGCTATTCAGACTTTTCTCTAGATTCAGTTTGGCCAAGTTATATTTTCCTAAAATTTCTCCATTTTGTTTAAGTTTGCAGATCTCTTGGTGTAAAATTGTGTTTTGTTTTAATCTGTGTTGTATCTGTAGTTATGGCTACTTTAATTCCTAACATTCTTTATTTTTGACTTCTCTTATTTTCTGGATCAATTTTACTAGATGTTTATCTGTTTTATTAATGTTTTCAAAAACATTAATTCTGAAAAAAAATTCTGGCTCCGTCTACTCTATTGAATATTTATTTATTTGATTTCTTCCCTCTTTATTTTTTTCTTTGCATTTACTTTATTTGGGTCTATTTAGCAATTTACTTTCTAACATTTTAAGTTGGATGTTTAACTCATTAACATTCAGAGTTCTTTCTTTTTAACAAGAGTGTAGAATTAAAATCTTCCCTTTAAGTGTTACCTTATTTGCATATCACAAGTATTAATGGAGGATTTTCATTATCATACATTTCTGAATATTTCTAAATTGTCATTATAATTTCATCTTTGACCCATGAGTAATTTAAAAGTGGGTCTTTTATTTTTCAAGTATCTTATCTTAACTGCTGTTGATACAGGGACTCAAGGTTTCTTTCTTTATTTTATTTATTTATTTATTTAGCATAAGTTTTACCATCATCGTTATATTGTGTAATGACAGTTTTTATTTTTTCTTAAACATCTTTAATGGAGTATAATTGTTTTACAATGTTGTGTTAGTTTCTGCTGCATAACAAAGTGAATCAGCAATACATATATATATATATATATATATATATATATATATATATATATATATATATATATATATCCATATCCCTCCCTCTTGCGTCTCCCTCCCACCCTCCCTATCCCACACCTCTGAGTGGTCACAAAGCAGGGAGCTGATCTCCCTGTGCTATGTGGCTGCTATCTATTTTACATTTGGTATGTATATATGTCAATGTCACTCTCTCACTTCCTCCCAGCTTACCCTTCTCCCTCCCCATGTCAAGTCCATTCTCTACATCTGTGTCTTTATTCCTGTCCTGCCCCTAGGTTTATCAGAAACATTTTTTTTTAATTTTA
The DNA here is from genome assembly GCF_000442215.2 of Lipotes vexillifer. Classification (NCBI taxonomy): domain Eukaryota; kingdom Metazoa; phylum Chordata; class Mammalia; order Artiodactyla; family Lipotidae; genus Lipotes; species Lipotes vexillifer. Next base: position 1,299,663 of record NW_006778536.1, on the reverse strand, counting down.
GATTCCATATATATGTGTTACCGTATGGTATTTTTTTTCTTTTTCTGACTTACTTCACTCTGTATGACAGACTCTATGTGCTTCCACCTCACTACAAATAACTCAGTTTTGTTTCTTTTTATGGCTGAGTAATATTCCATTGCATATATGTGCCACATCATCTTTATCCATTCATCTGTCAGTGGACACCTAGGTTGCTTCAATGTCCTGGCTATTGTAAATAGAGCTGCAATGAACATTGTGGTACATGACTCTTTTTGAATTATATTTCTCTCAGGGTATATGCCCAATAGTGAGATTGCTGGGTCGTATGGTAGTTCTATTTTTAGTTTAAGGAGCCTCCATACTGTTCTCCATAATGGTGATATTAATTTACATTCCTACCAAAGAGTGCAAGAGTGTTCCCTTTTCTCCACACCCTCTCCAGCATTTATTGTTTGTAGATTTTTTGAGGATGGCCATTCTGACTGGGTAGTTTTGATTTGCATTTCTCTGATGATTAATGATGTTGAGCATTATTTCATGTGTTTGTTGGCAATCTGTATATCTTCTTTGGAGAAATGTCTGTTTAGATCTTCTGCCCATTTTTGGATAGGGTGGTTTGTTTTTTTTAATATTGAGCTGCATGAGCTGCTTGTGTATCTTGGAGATTAATCCTTTGTCAGTTGCTCCATTTGCAAATATTTTCTCCCATCTGAGGGTTGTCTTTTTGTCTCTTTTATGGTTTCCTTTGCTGTGCCCAAGCTTTTAAGTTTCATTAGGTCCCATTTGTATATTTTTGTTTTTATTGCCATTTCTCTAGGAGGTAGGTCAAAAAGATCTTGCTGTGATTTGTGTCATAGAGTGTTCTGCCTATGCTTTCCTCTAAGAGGTGTATAGTGTCTGGACTTACATTTAGGTCTTTAATCCATTTAGGGTTATTTTTGTGTATGGTGTTAGGGAGTGTTCTAATTTCATTCTTTTACATGTAGCTGTCCAGTTTTCCCAACACCCCTTATTGAAGGGGCTGTCTTTTCTCCATTGTATATTCTTGCTTCCTATATCAAAGAAAAGGTGACCATATGTGTGTGTGTGTTTATCTCTGGGCTTTCTATCCTGTTCCATTGATCTATATTTCTGTGTTTGTGCCAGTACCATACTGTCTTGATTACTGTAGCATTGTAGTAGTAGAGTCTGAAGTCAGGGAGCCGGATTCCTTGAGCTCCATTTTTCTTTCTCAAGATTGTTTTGGCTATCCGGGGTCTTTTGTGTTTCCATACAAATTGTGAAAAACTTTTGTTCTAGTTCTGTGAAAAAGGCCATTGGTAGTTTGATAGGGGTTGTATTGAATCTATAGATTGCTTTGGGTAGTATAGTCATTTTCACAATGTTGATTCTTCCAATCCAAGAACATGGTATGTCTCTCCATCTGTTTGTATAATCTTTAATTTCTTTCAACAGTGTCATAGTTTTCTGCATACCAGTCTTTTGTCTCCTTAGGCAGGTTTATTCTTAGGTATTTACTCTCTTTGTTGCAATGGTAAATGGGAGTGTTTCTTTAATGTCTCTTTCAGATTTTTCATCATTAGTGTATAGGAATGCCAGAGATTTCTGTGCATTAATTTTGTACCCTGCTACTTTACCAAGTTCATTGATTAGCTCTAGTAGTTTTCTGGTAGCATCTTTAGGATTCTCTATGTATAGTATCATGTATCTCTATAGTATCATGTATTCTCTATGTATAGTATCATCTGCAAACAGTGACAGTTTTACTTCTTCTTTTCTGATTTGGATTCCTTTTATTTCTTTTTCATCTCTGATTGTTGTGGCTAAAACTTCCAAAACTTTGTTGTGTAATAGTGGTGAGAGTAGGCAACCTTGTCTTCTTCCTGACCTTTGTGGAATTGTTTCAGTTTTTTACTATTGAGAACGATGTTGGCTCTGGGTTTGTCATTTGTGGCCTTTGTTATGTTGAGGTAAGCTCCCTCTATACCTACTTTCTGGAGAGTTTTTATCATAAATGGGTGTTGAATTTTGTCAAAAGTGTTTTCTTCATCTATTGAGATTATCATATGTTTTTTAACCTTCAATTTGTTACTATGGTGTATCACATTGATTGATTTCCATATATTGAAGGATCTTTGCATTCCTGGGATAAACCCCACTTGGTCATGGTGTATGATCCTTTTAATGTGCTGTTGGATTCTGTTTGCTATTATTCTGTTGACAATATTTGCATCTGTGTTCATCAGTGATATGGGTCTGTAGTTTTCTTTGTTTGTGACATCTTTGTCTGTTTTTGGTATCAGGGTAATGCTGGCCTAATAGAATGAGTTTGGGAGTGTTCCTCCCTCTGCTATGTTTTTGAAGAGTTTAAGAAGGATAGATGTTAGCTCTTTTCTAATGTTTGATAGAATTCCCATGTGAAGCCATCTGGTCCTCGGCTTTTTTTTTGTTGGAAGATTTTTTATCACAGTTTCAATTTCAGTGCTTGTGATTTTTCTGTTTATATTTTCTATTTCTTCCTGGTTCAGTTTCAGAAGGTTGTGCTTTTCTAAGAATTTGTCCACTTCTTCCAGGTTGTCCTTTTTTTGGCATACAGTTGCTTGTAGCAATCTCTCATGGTCATTTTATTTCTGCAGTGTCACTTGTTACTTCATGTCTTGTAGACAGCATATATATGGGTCTTGTGTTTGTATCCATTCAGCCAGTCTATGTCTTTTGGTTGGAGCATTTAATCCATTTACATTTAATGTAATTATTGATATGTATATTCCTATTACCATTTTCTTAATTGTTTTGGGGTTGTTTTTGTAGGTCTTTTCCATCTCTTGTGTTTCCTGCTTAGTGAATTTCCTTTAGCATTTGTTGTAAAGCTGGTTTGGTGGTGCTGAATTCTCTTAGCTTTTGTTTGTCTGTAAAGATTTTAATTTCTCCATTGACTCTGAATGAGATCCTTGCTGGGTAGAGTAATCTTGGTTGTAGGTTTTTCCCTTTCATCACTTTAAATAAGTCCTGCCACTCCCTTCTGGTTTGCAGAGTTTCTGCTGAAAGATCAGCTGTTAACCTTATGGGGATTCCCTTGTATGTTATTTGTTGCTTTTCCCTTGATGCTTTTAACAATTTTTCTTTGTATTTAATTTTTTATACTTTGATTAATATGTGTCTTGGCGTGTTTCTCCTTGGATTTATCCTGTATGGGACTCTCTGCTAGTTGTTTCACATTGGGTGTTCAGCACTGGAACTTGCTTGTCGTTGAGTGGAGCTGGGTCTTAGCATGGAGGCAGAGATCTCTGGGAGAGCTCTTGCTAATTGATATTACATGGGGCCAGGAGGTGTCTGGTGGTCCAATGTCCTGAACTCAGCTCTCCCACCTCTGAGGCTCAGGTCTGTCACCCGGATGGAGCACCAAGACCCTGTCAGCCACACAGTTTTTAATTATTCTGATTTTCCACAGTTCTATTTCCACCTGTGTTTCAGCCCGTCACACAGCTAGCAGTGTTGGAGGGCCTCCTGCAGAGGCGGGGGTTGTCTGTGGCTCACTGCAGGGACAAGGACACTGGCAGCAGAAGTTCCGGGAAGTACACTTTGGTGTGAGCCATCCCAGAGTCTTGATTATACAGTTTTTATTTTTGCAATAAATCTTTTCAGCAGCAGTGAGCAGAGCCAGGAATATATCTGGTCAACAAAATAATGTCAAACACAGTCTTCTTAAATTCTGACTGCAGCATCAATAAAATAAAATTATAATGATGGAGCAGAAAAGGAAATTAAAGAATTTTCGAGACAATAAGACAAATAGTCAACTGGCAATCAAATTGGAAAACTGAAGAAAGCTGAATATTATGCCAACTGTGGAGAAAGGTAACTTAAGATTCATCAAAATGTCTAAGAATTGATGAAACCCTCTGAAAGTGGGGGGTGAAGAGAATGCTGACACAAGGAGACTGGTTGAAGGATGTGTGAAAAGTTGTTGGGTCCCTATAGCCCCTTTCCTATGCCATATACTTGCACCAGCTGCTCATTCCCCACCCTGGCAGAAGTCTGGAATTTTATTCCCTGGAGAGGGTAAAATGCAGTGTCTCTGTATCTGATACACTTGAACATAGTCACAGATGTATTCTTTCAGAAGCAGAAACACTCACGACTGACTCACACAGGAGACATGAGATTTTCTCCAACAGGCATTCAGAAAAAAGAAAAGAAATATGAGTCTCGACCACTCTCCTTCTACTGACACAGTAAACTCTCACTTACATTGTTTTAAACCACTAATTTTGTTGCAAGTGTTACAGCAGCAATAAGAAACAAATACAAGTGTGTTCCATGGTGTATTATTTAATGTAGCTTTTTAATTTCCCCCAAGAAAGCTGTGATTCAGCTTTTACCTCACAAGAACAGGCATGCCAGAGTGTCCCAAGCATGTGAATTTGTGGTGTATTGATGTAGTGCTGCAGAGACACTGATGCTATGAGGGGACCAACAAAGAAATTAAGCTTTTATTAAAATTTCACAGAGGTATGACATCAGAGTAGCCCCTTTCCAAATCAACTGGATGGAAGGTAGAAGGTGGCAAAGTACGTCCTCTTGGTTCAGACACTATGTCCTCCAGACTTTACCCTTTCACATTTTCCGTGGCTGCTCAACCTTGTCCACATGTGGCATTTCATGGTCATGAATCCCAATCGGCCAATTTCCCAAAACCCTTGTAGTCTCTAAACTTCTAAAGGGCAGGTATTATGTCTTATTCAGTGTTATGTTTTGACTGTAGTGAGAATGATGGAATGGATAATCAATAAATATTGGCTGAAGTGAATTTAATTAAGAAGAGTGGAATGGATTGAGGAACTGAAGACCTCTCAGGGGAAGTTGGTAGGGAAACTTAATAATGTTTTGTGTTCACTATAATAAATAATAAGTCATAAGCTAAAGGAAAATAATATTGGCTATGGTCCACTTTTAAAGAACAAATACTCAACAACTTATATTTATTAGTATTATTGTTTATTTATTATTACAAAATCTCTGCAGACTCTAGGCCACTGGCTCTGCTTCTCTTCAAATTCCAATGTCCACTCTGTTCCTTGTCCCCTCTCCCCTACATAGACCAAATTGTCATTTGAAAAATATTAAAATTGGGCTTCCCTAGTGGCGCAGTGGTTGAGGGTCTGCCTGCCGATGCAGGGGACACGGGTTCGTGGCCCGGTCTGGGAAGATCCCACATGCCCTGGAGTGGCTGGGCCCATGAGCCATGGCTGCTGAGCCTGTGCGTCCAGAGCCTGTGCTCCGCAATGGGAGAGGCCACAACAGTGAGAGGCCTGCGTACCGCAAGAAAAAAGAAAAAAGAAAAATATTAAAATTCAAGTTCTTGTGGATTGTGGGAAATGTAGAGGGAGAAATTTACGTATGCTAGAATTTTTCAAGGAGAAAGTAGTTTTTGTTTGGGAAGTGATATATATAGATACAGATGATATAGATATGATATATGTTCTAGAAGCCTATTTCCTACTTTAATTTTAGGGCAATTCAGAAGGAAAAGTGGAATCTGTAGAGTTCATGATGATGTATCACTAAGGGAATGAAATGAAACAAGAGAGCTGGCATTAGAACATTAAGGCAAAGTGTCCAATGAAGATTGGGGATGGGGGATATTTGGTGGAAGCTAGAAATAAATTAGAAAAGTCAGGTCAGAATCAGGTGAGATGATGTGCAGAACTAGCTGGGGTCAAAACAAGTGTTTGGTCCAAAATTAGGTGGACAAAAAGACCTGGGAACCATGAAGTAACAAGTGACACTGCAGAAATAAAATAAACCATTCTGGAACAGAAGCTCCTGGCCTAGCAAGATGGGGGATGTTCAGGAGCGCTGTGAGGAGACTCAGGAAGTAGAGCCAGTGATGCAACAGATGCCCCTCTCTGGTCTGCTCCATGCTGTTCATGTCTCCTGGGAAGTAGGGGTTAATTTCCACAAGTTGAACCTTGACTCTGATAAAGAAGAGTGAGGAGATACCTGGGAGTACCTGGTGAGGTGACAAGTTTGGGACAAGAGACAGATGTACTGGTAGAAGGTCAGGCAGCAGTGGACAAAGGTCGTGGGATGGGCGTGGCCATGTGGAGAAGGCTTGCAAAGCTCATCTTGGAGACCTGCTTAATCAAAATGTGTGAACCACCTTATGCTGACATTTTTTAGCACAATAAAGATCTCCATAACAAGCAAAGAAACTCTTCAAAATAAGCAGAAAGTTTCCTGGACATATTTGAACATAAGCAACAAGAAGTCATTTAACTAAGACAGAGAGCAAGAAGCAAATAACAAAGTTCTTAATGCAGACTTAAAATAAAATGAATGTTTTAAGGTATCCTTTTTTCTGTAAAACTTTTGGACATTGAATTCCAGCTAATAGAGCAGAAAGAACTAAAACAGTATGGTAAAATGAAACAGATCTCAGGTACCTAAAAATATCTTTGAATAAAATAAGCAGAAAGTCTCTTAAGAGAAGTCAGTGTCAGCAGTATTTACAAGTTGGCACTTATGAGCTCTTTAATAGGACCATTTCTGTGCTGGTTCAGCATTCATTACTACAGTTTCATGGAAGGAGACATAAATAATTGTATCAGACCTGAAAATATTTTGCTTTTGTAGATGTCTACTCATTTTGAAATTGACATATAGCAAATGAAGGCAATTTGTATTAATGCATGCTCTGCCCATAATTTATTTTTGTCAGCTCTTTCTAGAATTAAATGTTCTTAGCAAATTTGTCATCGTAGCATAAGCATTGTAATAGGCAATTCGAAACTACAGTGATTGGAAACCAGATATATTTTAATCATAAAAATTTAGTTTGCATAGCTGAAATCAGGGACATGAAGCCCTATCCCCTAGCCTTCTCCAGCTCCTTTTCTATTTTTCTATATCATGAAAGGAACTGAATTATCGATTCTTGTTCTGGATGCAATAGCCCAAAGGACAGAGTTTTTCTTTTCAATATGCAATGCTTGTTGACAATTGATGCTTCTTTGCCTATGCTCTTGGTCACTTGGACCAGTTATCTCCATGCACAATGCATAAGTGGGGACTTTGTAATATCCCTGTTTGTCTTCCACTGTGGTAATCTTACCGTTATTCTGAACTGAAGGCTTGAGTCAAAGCTAGGACTGACATTTAATTTTGTACTTCATTTAAAGAGCACCTGTTAAACAAACTTGTAGTGGAAGTAATATTTCAAGCAAATACTCAGAGTGCTTAGATGAACACTTTTCAGACACCTCCAAGTGTCTAGAAGCATCTATTGACTGGTAAACACTTGGCATTCTAATTGGAAGTTACTCTTCTTTCTTTATTAAGTAGTTTCCTTACGAACCCCTTTAAGATGCATGGTTTCAAGAGTGGCTCTGTTTGATATCTGCACATATGAAAGTAACAAAATAAGGCTCCATGAGAGTATTTTAAAATTCAACTTCCAACTAGATAAAATGGGGGCTAACTGATTAATGTATATATGTATTAATTCACTCTGTAAATACCTATATGTTGAGGAACTGCTGTGTGCCAGGCACTTGGGCACATGGGGAGGGAAAACTTTATCACCTCAACCTTTATCTGACTTGCAGTAATTCAGGTGTAACATGAAGGTTCCAGTGGAGATGCAAAGATGCAAGTATGAAGCTTTATCTTCCTTCCTCAAGGAGGCCATGATAAATGAGAAGAGTGAAACACGTTTGTACAAATAATTAAAATATGAGCTTTGCTTTATGTTTTGCAAATACCCTTCTAATACTATCTCCAACTAACTAGCAGTTCTTCTGGTCCTTCCCCATCCTGTTGAAGTGGGTACCATTAATATTCTCAGTTTCAAGAGAGTTTAAGGAATATGATGCTAGAAGGGAGCAGGGCCAACACATGTACTCCTGACCTTCACACAAGGCTGTCTGTCTTCATGGAATAAATTGTGATTGCAGAGATGTTCAAGCTCTCTGCTCTCAGGACCCCTTGCTCCCTTAACTTGTACTGTGGGCTCTCTAAATTCAGCTGTGCAAATAAAACTAATGTAAACTTTGCCAAGGAAATACTCATGACCAAAGTGATTTAGATTTTAACTACTACTGCTGAGAATTGCTGTTTACAATATTAGTAAAACTGTGACCTTTATAAAATATTTATTTATGCAGTTTAAAATGGCAAAGTAAAACCATTACATGTTAACAGACGTAATATGTTTTTGTCAAAAATAACTATATTTACTAAAACAACCAAAAATTAGTGAGAAGATGGAATTGTTTTACATTTTTACAAATTTTTTATTGTCCAGCTTAATAGAAGACAGCTGGTTTCTCAAGCTGCTTCTGTATTTAATCTACTGAGATGCCACAAATCATGTAGCCTCTAAACATTTCCACTACACACTTGTGAAAGAATGAGTTTTTTAAAGGCAAATAACACCTTAGTATTATTAAGTTGTTGTTATTAAGGAAATGGTTTCGACTTTGCAGATCCCTCAAAGGTCTCAGAACGGGTTCCCAGGCCATGCTTTGAGAACCATTCACTTATTGATTGCTGCCATGCATTCTTGGTTCCATTGCTACCAAGAGAGACATCAAAAGTCTCAAAAGCAGTGAAAGAAGATTGCCATGGGATTTAATTTTTTCCCAACTTTTTATTAAAAAATTTTCAAACAGTGAAATTGACTGGATTTTGTCATGCATGCCCATCTACCCACCACCCAGGTTCTACCATTAACATTTTACTATTCTTACTTTTTCACACATGTGGACATCAATCCATCCTTCCCTCCATCCATCAAACTATTTTCTTTCTGATGCATGGCAAAACATATTGCAGACCTCAGCACACTTCCCACTAAAAAACTTCAGCATCTATAGGATTAACTCAATATTTGCATACATGTTTTTTTATGTAAATTTTACCGATAATGAAATGCACAAGTCTTCAGCGTACATTCACTTAGTTTTGGTAAACACATGTACCTCTGTAACCCAAACCCCTGTGAAGATATAGAACATAACCATCACCCTAGAAAGCCCTAATGTTGCTTCTCAGTCAATTCGCATCTACATTCCCACAGGTGTAACCACTATTCTGATTTTTTCTACCATCGATTAGTTTTGCCTGTCATAGAACTTCATAGAGCATGTACCCTTGCGTAAGACTTCTTTCACTTTACATGATGTTGTTTACAATCAATCCATGTTATTTCATGTATTACTAGTTTGTTCCTATTTTTGCTCAGCATAATTCCATAGTAGGAGAATATAATTCCATTGTATAAGTGCACCAGAATTTTTTTTTCCCTTTTTTTACTGATGGCCACTTACACTATGTCCGGTTTTCATCTATTTTGAGTAGGGCTGCTATGAACATGTTTTGCACAAATGATTTTGTGCACACATATCCTCCTTTCCCTTTGGTAAGTGCCCAGGTATGGAATGGCTGAGAATGTTTAGTGTGTAAGAAAACTGCCAGAGCTTTTCTAAAGCGGCTGTACCATTTTTCCCACCAATAAGGTATGAGAGTTTTGGTTGTTCCAAGTCCCCACCAACATTTGCTGTTTGGGGTCTTTTAAAAATGTTTGACATTTTAGTGAGTATGCAGTGGTCTCATTGTAGTTTTAATTTGCAGTTTTCTGATGACTGATGATGTTGAAGACTTTGCATGCACTTTTGGTCATTTACTTGGGTTATTTCTGGTTTGCTTTTTCCTGGGGAAAGCTGTGAAGTCTTCACGGAAGAGATGGAAGAGGCTTCCACATGGGAAACCAACCAGGAAGACATCATGGTAGATTAAAAAAAAAAAAAAAGGCAGAAATTGTAAACGACCAGGAGTGTCCAAGGAACAGAGAGGAATTTGGATTTGGCTGGAGAGTCAGGCTGTATATTCCTTACAAGGAAGTCATGAGAAGGACCCTGAAGGATGATTGGTGATCTATGCAAGGTCATCAAGTATGTTAACTGGGGATATTCAGAAGCTTAAGTTTATTTGGTAATTCAGAGTTAATAAAAATTTTGAGCAGAAGAATTAGATGATTGGATTTTCCTGTGCATAAAATAGGTGGAGGGGAGAAAGAATAATGTCCAGCGGCCAGTTAAGAGATTAGTGGAACAGTGGAAATAAGGGAGGTGAGTCGGGAGGTGAGTCAGAATCAGAGACAGACTTGAGTTAGGTGGCAGCATCAGGAATGGAAGGGAAGCAGTGGGTGCAGGGCATCGGAGGAGAGTCTATGACTGTTAAAAATGATTAAAGGACACAATTTTAGTGATGCAAGCAATCTTTTTCAGCACTTCATGCAGCGGAATTCTCCTTTCAGAGAACTGAAAAATGGGGCTGAAGGCAGGAAGCTGTTATAGGATGAAGAATAAAGAACAAGGAAGAGAAAAATAGAATACCTGATTGGCTGGGGCCACATGGTCAATCTTATTTGGGGTGAGAAAGCCCAGAGTTGACTTGCATTTGGGGATTGGCTGACAGGATGCACTGTGATTCTGGTCAAGCAGAGCATTTACAGGGACAGGAAAGTTATCTAATTTTTGTTTTGCTGATGTGGCACCCCAGGCAGGAGTAACTCCATATTGGGTCTAGAAATTTATTTCAACATGACAATGGGTCAGGGCAGCAGAAGGAGACTTCATGACACTCCTAATGAGATGTTTGGGGCAAAGAAAAGGACGTCCCAGAAGTGAATCTGTGGCTTCCAGCCAGATTGACAGGAACGATAATGGTGGCATTGCCATAAGTAAATAGCATACTTGTTCAAAGTAGAAGACCTGATTGAAAGCCAGCTCTCATTTCTGGGTGACTGACCATGGGAAAGTTATTCAACCTAAGAAGACCACAATTTATTCATTATAAAATGAACACAGTGAGATCACCTACTTCATAATGCTATGGGGATTACTTCACTTAATCTATTTATTCCTTTGATAAGTATTTATACTCCTGAAATGCAGAGAAGAATGAGTAATACACTGTAAGCACTCAGTAAATATTAAGTCTCATAATAATACATAGGAAATTGAGACTTGTTGTTGAGCGGGGGAATTCACTTATACACATTCTGCGTTTGAATTACACCTTAACTTTGACGAGGCACTTTTGCCTGTGTTATTCCATCTAATCCTATTCCCTGGGATCTGGGTATTTTTATCCCAATTTAACTCACCTATGGTAGAAGAAAGAGATGAAGTGAGAATCATCTGAAACCATGACCCAGAGGAAGCTCAGCTGGGGAGGGGGAATCATGAACAGAAGATGTGGATGGAACATGGAGAGGTCTGGATCTGGACAGAGGTGTCCAGGATAGGAGGCACACACAATGTCCAGACTCAGACATGGGGCCTCTTGTTAATTAGAATAACCATTCCAGCCCCCATGCTTGATTCTCTAAGCAGGATTCACTTTCTCTCCATTAAGGACCGAGGATTTCTTCTTTCCCGTGTCAATGCCCCTTTTTTAGTTCTCCTGCTTCCTTCTGCCAAGACTGAAATGGGCCACATTGACTCTTCTATGAAGACAGCTGTTCCTACAGGTGATATCTTGACCACGTGGTTCTAACTAACAAAGTAACCAGATAATCCACCAAGTCTGGATGGGTTAACATCATTACCTTACCGGACAATAGACTTAAAACTACCAAACAAAGAAAGTTTTATTCAATATGGGAGAACCTCTGTACATAAAAGAAGCTTAAGTAATCCCCTTGGATTGTGTATAAGACTTGAATTAAAACAGGACTTCTCAGAAAAATAAATAAATTGCCTTCAAAACCATAGTTCAGAACATAAATAAAATAGAACCATGAAGAGGGGTAACCACTGATGATGCCTCAAATGTCCTGTTTATTATAAATGGTTTCTGAGAGCAGAATGTTTTCTACAGCTCAATGTAATGGTCTGAAATGGAATTCTCTGAAAAACAAGCCAGTTAGCGTTTGCCTGGAGATATTGACTGAGATATATACGATATTTATTTGACAGTCCAATCTCTGTACATCTGTCAAGGAGGGATTTTGGACTTACCTCTTCAGATAAAAATAATGTTTGACCTCAATTCGGGAGACTGCAATCTTCATCATTATTTTCTAGGTGACAGTGACCTTGCTTGACCTTCTGCGCTGCAGGGCAGGATGATTCTCCAGGAACCATGTGACCTTTCTTTCTTCTCTCATTCGGTTTCTGAGTCTTGTAATTAGCAGAATAATGATCCAGACATAGATTGTGTGATCTTCCACTTTCCATGCAAAAAAAAAAAAAAAAAATGTGTAGGATTTTTTTTGTTTTTTTTGTTTTTTTGCTTTTTTCAGTAAGCTTGACTTGCCAAATAGAGCTGGCTTCAACACTTAGGATTCTGTAATGAGAGAAACTGGCCTCAAGTTCAAAGAGAAAGTATCTTTAAATGTGTTGTATCGTAAAGGGCTAGTCCAGGCATATCTCCTGGAGGTAACAGAGGATCAAGAGCCAAGTGGAATCCAAAGGTTGTTTTCAACTATTTACGTACATCGCGTCTGCTAACATCCTACTCTGCAGAGCAGCCGGGCAACCATAATCAAGGGGTAAGGAAATTAATGAAATAAACTATACCTTTTTTCTTTTACATCTTTATTAGAGTATAATTGCTTTACAATGGTGTGTTAGTTTCTGCTTTATAAGAAAGTGAATCAGTTATACATATACATATGTTCCCATATCTCTTCCCTCTTGCATCTCCCTCCCTCACACCCTCCCTATCCCACCCCTCCAGTCGGTCACAAAGCACCAAGCTGATCTTCCTGTGCTATGCGGCTGCTTCCCACTAGCTATCTACCTCACATTTGGTAGTGAATATATGTCCATGCCTCTCTCTCGCTTTGTCACAGCTTACCCTTCCTCCTCCCTATATCCTCAAGTCCATTCTCTAGTAGGTCTGTATCTTTATTCCTGTCTTACCCTTAGGCTCTTCATGATATTTTTTCCCCTTAAATTCCATATATATGTGTTAGCATACAGTATTTGTCTTTCTAATTTGGGCCTACTTCATTTTGTATGACAGACTGTAGGCCTATCCACCTCATCAAATGAAGTAGCTCAATTTCACTTTTTTTTTATGGCTCAGTAATACTCCATTGTATATATGTGCCACATCTTCTTTATCCATTCATCCGATGATGGACACTTAGGTTGTTTCCATCTCTGGGCTATTGTAAAGAGAGCTGCAATGAACATTTTGGTACATGACTCTTTTTAAATTATGGTTTGCTCAGGGTATATGCCCAGTAGTGGGATTGCTGGGTCATATGGTAGTTCTATTTGTAGTTTTTTAAGGAACCTCCATACTGTTCTCCATAGTGGCTGTACCAATTCACATTCCCACCAGCAGTGCAAGAGTGTTCCCTTTTCTCCACACCCTCTCCAGCATTTTTGTTTCTAGATTTTTTGATGATGGATATTCTGACTGGTGTGAGATGATATCTCATTGTAGTTTTGATTTGCATTTCTCTAATGATTAATGATGTTGAGCATTCTTTCATGTGTTTGTTGGCAATCTGTATATCTTCTTTGAAGAAATGTCTGTTTAGGTCTTCTGCCCATTTTTGTATTGGGTTGTTTGTTTTTTTTGTTACTGAGCTGCATGAGCTGCTTGTGTATTTTGGAGATTAATCCTTTGTCAGTTGCTTCATTTGCAAATATTTTCTCCCATTCTGAGGCTTGTCTTTTGGTCTTGTTTATGGTTTCCTTTGCTGTGCAAAAGTTTCGAAGTTTCAATAGGTCCCATTTGTTTATTTTTGTTTATATTTCCATTTTTCTAGGAGGTGGGTCAAATAGGATCTTGCTGTGATTTATGTCATAGAGTGTTCTGACTATGTTTTCCTCTAAGAGTTTGTTTCTGGCCTTACATTTAGGTCTTTAATCCATTTTGAGCTTATTTTTGTGTATGATGTTAGGAAGTAATCTAATCTCATACTTTAACATGTACCTGTCCAGTTTTCCCAGCACCACTTATTGAAGAGACTGTCCTTTCTGCACTATACATTCCTGCCTCCTTTATCAAAGATAAGGTGACCATATGTGCGTGGGTTTATCTCTGGGCTTTCTATCCTGTTCTATTGATCTATCTTTCTGTTTTTGTGCCAGTACCATACTGTCTTGATTACTGTAGCTTTGTAGTATAGTCTGAAGTCAGGGAGGCTGATTCCTCCAGCTCCATTTTTCGTTCTCAAGATTGCTTTGGCTATTTGGGGTCTTTTGTGTTTCCATGCAAATGGTGAAATATTTTGTTCTAGTTCTGTGAAAAATGCCAATGGTAGTTTGATAGGGATTGCATTGAATCTGTAGATTGCTTTGGGTAGTAGAGTCATTTTCACACTGTTGATTCTTCCAATCCAAGAACATGGTATGTCTCTCCATCTATTTCTATGCTCTTTAATTTCTTTCATCAGTGTCTTATAATTTTCTGCATACAGGTCTTTTGTCTCCTTAGGTAGGTTTATTCCTAGATATTTTATTCTTTTTGTTGCAATGGTAAATGGGAGTGTTTTCTTGATTTCACTTTCAGATTTTTCATCGTTAGTATATAGGAATGCCAGAGATTTCTGTGCATTAATTTTGTATCCTGCTACTTTACCAAATTCATTGATTAGCTCTAGTAGTTTTCTGGTAGCATCTTTAGGATTCTCTATGTATAGTATCATGTCATCTGCAAACAGTGACAGCTTTACTTCTTCTTTTCCGATTTGGATTCCTTTTATTTCCTTTTCTTCTCTGATTGCTGTGGCTAAAACTTCCAAAACTATGTTGAATAAGAGTGGTGAGAGTGGGCAACCTTGTCTTGTTCCTGACCTTAGTGGAAATGCTTTCAGTTTTTCGCCATTGAGGATGATGTTGGCTGTGGGCTTGTCATATACGGCCTTTATTATATTGAGGAAAGTTCCCTCTACACCTACTTTCTGCAGGGTTTTTATCATAAATGGGTGTTGAATTTTGTCGAAAGCTTTCTCTGCATCTATTGAGATGATCATATGTTTTTTCTCCTTCAATTTGTTAATATGGTGTATCACAATGATTGATTTGCGTATATTGAAGAATCCTTGCATTCCTGGAATATAGCCCACTTGATCATGGTGTATGACCTTTTTAATGTGCTGCTGGATTCTGTTTGCTAGTATTTTGTTGACGATATTTGCATCTATGTTCATCAGTGATATTGGCCTGTAGTTTTCTTTCTCTGTGACATCCTTGTCTGGTTTTGGTATCAAGGTGATGGTGGCCTCATAGAATGAGTTTGGGAGTATTCCTCCCTCTGCTATATTTTGGAAGAGTTTGAGAAGGATAGGTGTTAGCTCTTCTCTAAATGTTTGATAGAATTCGCCTGTGAAGCCATCTGGTCCTGGGCTGTTGTTTGTTGGAAGATTTTTAATCACAGTTTCAATTTCAGTGCTTGTGATTTGTCTGTTCATATTTTCTATTTCTTCCGGATACAGTCTTGGCAGTTGTGTATTTCTAAGAATTTGTCCATTTCTTCCAGGTTGTCCATTTTATTGGCATAGAGTTGCTTGTAGTAATCTCTCACGATCTTATGTATTTCTGCAGTGCCAGTTGTTACTTCTCCTTTTTCATTTCTAATTCTATTGACTTTAGTCTTCTCCCTTTTTTTCTTGATGAGTCTGGCTAATGGTTTATCAGTTTTGTTTATCTTCTCAAAGAACCAGCTTTTAGTTTTATTGATCTTTGCTATTGTTTCCTTCATTTCTTTTTCATTTATTTCTGATCTGATTTTTATGATTTCTTTCCTTCCACTAACTTTGGGTTTTTTTTGTTCTTCTTTCTCTAATTGCTTTAGGTGTAAGGTTAGGTTGTTTATTCAGGATGTTTCCTGTTTCTTAAGGTAGGATTGCTATAAACTTCCTTCTTAGAACTGCTTTTGCTGCATCCCATAGGTTTTGGGTCATCATGTCTCCATTGTCATTTGTTTCTAGGTATTTTTTTATTTCCTTTTTGATTCCTTCAGTGATCACTTTGTTATTAAGTAGTGTATTGTTTAGCCTCCACGTGTTTGTATTTTTTACAGATCTTTTCCTGTAATTGATATCTAGTCTCATAGCATTGTGGTCGGAAAAGATACTTGATACAATTTCAGTTTTCTTAAATTTACCAAGGCTTGATTTGTGACCCAACATATGATCTATCCTGGAGAATGTTCCATGAGCACTTGAGAAAAATGTGTATTCTGTTGTTTTTGGATGGAGTGTCCTGTAAATATCAATTAAGGTCATCTTGTTTAAAGTATCATTTAAAGTTTGTGTTTCCTTACTTATTTTCATTTTGGATTATCTGTCCATTGGTGAAAGTGGGGTGTTAAAGTCCCCTACTATGAATATGTTCCTGCCAATTTCCCCTTGTATGGCTGTTAGTATTTGCCTTATGTATTGAGGTGCTCCTATGTTGGGTGCATAAATATTTACAATTGTTATATCTTCTTCTTGGATCAATCCCTTGATCATTATGTAGTGTCATTCTTTGTCTCTTCTGATAGTCTTTATTTTAATGTCTATTTTGTCTGATATGAGAATTGCTACTCCAGCTTTCTTTTGGTTTCCATTTGCATGGAATATCTTTTTCCATCCCCTTACTTTCAGTTTGTATGTGTCTCTAGGTCAGAAGTGGGTCTCTTGTAGACAGCATATATATGGGTCTTGTTTTTGTTTCCATTCGGCCAATCTGTGTCTTTTGGTGGGAGCATTTAGTCCATTTACATTTAAGGTAATTATCGATATGTATGTTTCTATTCCCATTTTCTTAATTGATTTTTGTTCATTATTGTAGGTCTTTTCCTTCTCTTGTGTTTCTTGCCTAGAGAAGTTACTTTAGCATTTGTTGTAAAGCTGTTTTGGTGGTGCTGAACTCTCTCAGCTTTTGCTTGTCTGTAAAGGTTTTAATTTCTCCATCAAATCTGAATGAGATCCTTGCTGGGTAGAGTAATCTTAGTCACAAGTTTTTCTCCTCCATAACTTTAAATATGTCCTGCCAGTCCCTTCTGGCTTGCAGAGTTTCTGCTGAATGATCAGCAGTTAACCTTATGGGGATTCCCTTGTTTGTTATTTGTTGTTTTTCCCTTGCTGTTTTTAATATGGTTTCTTTATATTTAATTTTTGACAGTTTGATTAATATGTTTCCTGGTGTATTTCTCCTTGGATTTATCCTGTATGGGTCTCTCTGTGCTTTCTGGACTTGATTAAATATTTCCTTTACCATATTAGGGAAGTTTTCAACTATAATCTCTTCAAATATTTTCTCAGTCCCTTTCTTTTTCTCTTCTTCTTCTGGAATCCCTATAATTCAAATGTTGGTGCATTTAATGTTGTCCCAGATGTCTCTGAGACTGTCCTCATTTCTTTTCATTCTTTTTTCTTTATTCTGCTCTGCAGTAGTTATTTCCACTATTTTATCTTCCAGGTCACTTATCCGTTCTTTTGCCTCAGTTATTCTGCTATTGATCCCATCTAGAGTATTTTTCATTTCATTTATTGTGTTGGTCACCATTGTTTGTTTCCTCTTTAGTTCTTCTAGGTCCTTGTTAAATGTTTTTTGCATTTTGTCTATTTCCAAGATTTTGGATCATCTTTACTATCATATTCTGAATTCTTTTTCAGGTCGACTGCCTATTTTCTCTTCATTTGTTAGGTCTGGTTGGTTTTTATCTTGTTCCTTCATCTACTGTGTGTTTTTCTGTCTTCTCATTTTGCTTATTTTACTGTGTTTGGGGTCTCCTTTTTTCAGGCTGCAGGTTCATAGTTCCCATTGTTTATGGTGTCTGTCCCCAGTGGCTAAGGTTGGTTCAGTGGGTTGTGTAGGCTTCCTGGTGGAGGGGACTAGTGCCAGTGCTGGTGGATGAGGCTGGATCTTGTGTTTCTGGTGGTGTGTTTTGGGGTGTCTGTGGACTTACTATGATTTTAGGCAGCCTCTCTGCTAATGGGTGGGGTTGTGTTCCTGTCTTGCTAGTTTTTTGGCATAGGGTGTCCAGTACTGTAGCTTGCTGGTCCTTGAGTGAAGCTGGGTGCTGGTTTTGAGGTGGAGATCTCTGGGAGATTTTCACCATTTGATATTATGTGGAGCTGGGAGGTCTCTTGTGGACCACTGTCCTGAAGTTGGCTTTCCCACCTCAGAGGCACAGCACTGACTCCTGGCTGCAACACCAAGAGACTTTCATCCACATGGCTCAGAATAAAAGGGAGAAAAAGGAGAAATAAAGAATTACTAGAAGAAGAAAGAAAGAAAGAAAGAAAGAAAGAAAAAGAAAGAAGGAAAGAAAGAAAGAAAGGAGGGAGGAAGCAAGGAAGGAAGGAGAGAAAGAAGACAAGAAAGAAAGAAAGAAGATAAAGTAAAATAAAATTAAGATAAAATATAATAACATTATTAAAATAAAAATAATTATTACGAAAAAAATTAAAAAAAAAAAAACGGACGGATAGAACCCTAGGAAAAGTGGTGGAAGCAAAGCTATACAGACAAAATCTCACACTGAAGCATACACATACACACTCACAAAAAGAGGAAAAGGGGAAAAACTCATAAATTTTGCTCTCAAAGTCCATCTCCTCAATTTAGGATGATTCGTTGTCTATTCATGTATTCCACAGATGCAGGGTACATTAAGTTGATCGTGGAGATTTAATCTGCTGTTTCTGAGGATGGTGGGAGAGATTTCCCTTTGTCTTCTTTGTTCGCACAGCTCCCGGGGCTCAGCTTTGGATTTGGCCCCACCTGTGTATGTAGGTTGCCGGAGGGCATCTGTTCTTCGCTCAGACAGGATGGGGTTAAAGGAGCCGCTGATTAGGGGGCTCTGGCTCACTCAGGCTGGGGGGGAGAGAGGGGTACGGAGTGCGGGGTGAGCCTGCGGCGGCAGAGGCCAGCATGACGTTGCACCAGCCTGAGGCGCGCTGTGCGTTCCCGCAGGGAAATTGTCCCTGGATCACGGGACCCTGGCAGTGGCGGGCTGCACAGGCTCCCGGGAAGTTGGGTGTGGAGAGTGACCTGTGCTCGCACACAGGCTTCTTGGTGGCGGCACGGCAGTAGCAGCCTTAGCGTCTCATGCACGTCTCTGGTTTCCGCGCTTTTAGCCGCAGCTCGTGCCTGTCTCTGGAGCTCCTTTAAGCAGTGCTCTTAATCCCCTCTCCTCGCGCACCAGGAAACAAAGAGGGAAGAAAAAGTCTCTTGCCTCTTCAGCAGGTCCAGACTTTTCCCCGGACTCCCTCCCGGCTAGCCGTGGTGCACTAACCCCCTGCTGTGTTCACACCGGCAACCCCAGTCCTTTCCCTGCGCTCCGACCGAAGCCCGAGCCTCAACTCCCAGCCCCGCCACCCCGGCGGGTGAGCAGACAAGCCTCTCGGGCTGGTGAGTGACGGTTGGCACCGATCCTCTGTGTGGGAATCTCTCCGCTTTTCCCTCCTCACCCTGGGGCTCCGAAGTTTCCCCCTCCGCCACCCGCAGTCTCCACCGGCGAAGGGGCTTCCTAGTGTGTGGAAACCTTTCCTCCTTCACGGCTCCCTCCCACTGGTGCAGGTCCCGTCCCTATCCTTTTGTCTCTGTTTATTGTTTTTTCTTTTGCCCTACCCAGGTACGTAGGGAGTTTCTTGCCTTTTGGGAGGTCTGAAGTTTTCTGCCAGCATTCAGTAGGTGTTCTGTAGGAGTTGTTCCTCATGTAGATGTATTTCTGGTGTATCTGTGGGGAGGAAGGTGATCTCCGTGTCTTACTCTTCTGCCATCTTCCCCTCGTCCTGCAGTGACCAGGAGAAGTTTAGCTTGTACCAGGAGAAGTTTAGCTTGGTGCTATGACCAGCACTAATGTAGGGGTGAATGGGGAGGTAGTCCTTCTCTGGAGATTTCTAAGAGCATATACGAAACTCATCACTTAGGAGTCTTTCCTCATAGACAAGTGTGGACAGATTAGATGCCATCTGGATGTTTCTCCAGTCTGAGATTGAGAAATGTTCCAGGTGTCTGGACATATCAATGCTTCTCCTGAAGCCTTTGCTTCGGTTTTGTGTTGTCTTGAAATGTCGACTATGGTATTCCAAGCTTCACAAAATATAACTGTCTTGTCAAATCAATAGGTGAATTTTCAGAGAAGACCAAAATTCTGTCAACCCATTCAGGCTTTGTAAGACTACATATACATTGCCTTTCAATCCTCAACCCAGACACCCAGGATAAATTGAAGGATAAAAAATACTTCCAGGGTAGAACTTACAGGCAGAGGTTATCCTCTTCAGGTCTTTTCATGTAGAAGCGTATATCCGGTTGGTTCTTGGGGCTTTCTCCTCAGGCTGTTAGTGTTGGAGGGTCTCCTGCAGAGGCAGGGGCTGGCTGTGTCTCACTGTGAGGACAAGGACACTGGAAGCGGAAGTTCTGGGAAGTACTCTTTGGCGTGAGCCCTCCCAGAGTCGGCCATTAGCCCCACCCACTATGCTTCTTTAGTGAGAAAAACAAAATTTTGTGTCAAAGGGATTCAATACAGGGAGGGGTGGAGAATGGGAGTGGTTAGTGCTCTCAGCATTCCTCTGTTCACCCTCTGACCAAGATTAGTTACACACCTCTTTTGGCAGGTCGAGTTCCCTGCAGCAGACTCTGAGCAGAGATTTGTGTTCAGGGATTGCTCTCAGGAATAGTCCCTGAAAGGGAGTGAGAGAAAGAGACAGGATTGAGCAGAAGGTAAATTTTAAATGCACTGCATTTGCAAAAGCAGTTGTCTTTCAGAGTTTTCCCCAACTTGAGGGAAAGGAGCTTGGCCTTTCTACCCCTTGGGTTAGACATCTCCCTTCAGAATAATTCCTGAAGATGTATACAGCTGTGAGTCGGCATCTCACACTCAAGACAGTCTAGAGATTTCACTGTATCTGCTTAGTCTCATTTCCTGGGGAGAGTTGAAGGAAGGTTATTAGTGTGACAAACTAAAACTTCCAACACTGCAGTGGGTTTGGGATGACAACCGATACTTTCCATCTATTAGGGACTCAATTTTGTGTCCTGCCAACAGATTTATTTGTTGAAGTCCTCGGTGCCCACTGTGATGGTATTTGGAGGTGGGGCCTTTGGAGGTTATTAGGTTTAGATGAGATCATGAGGATGAGGCCCCATGATGGGATAGGTGCCTTTATGAGAATAGAAAACATAGAGCTTTCTTCTCTCTATCTGTACCATGTCAGGACACAATGAGAAGGTGATTGTCTACAGGCCAGGAAGAGAAGCCTCGCTGTGAGAACCGAATCTGTTGACAACATCATCGTGGATGTCCAGCCTTCAAAAATATGAGATTCCTGTTGTTTCAGCCACTCAGTCAATGGTATTTTATTACGGTAGCTTGAGATTACTAATACATTGTCTCTCTCTCTCCTTCTACCCGTTATATATTCCTTTATTCTGAGCTAGTACCTCTAGTAGCCTAGGTGGCTTCCTGGGAGTGTGGCCCAGACTCAGGGATTGAACCCGGGTCATGGCAGTGAAAGCTCAGAATCCTAACAACTGGAATGCCAGGGAACTCCCATATAACATTTTCTTTATTACTTCTCCAAAAAGGAAGATACAATGTATTTGAAACAATTGTTTTATCTGCTTGGAAAATATTGTTTATAATGTCATAAACACTGACTGAACAGGGATCAGACTGCAGTGTGATTTTCCAAGACACATTTTATTTATCCCTTGATTAGCAGCCATTCCAGCTGGAGTGTCAGTACCTTTGGATCCTGGTCCATATCAAGGAAGGTCCAGTGAACTAATTGGAAAGCCATTCTAGACCACTTATTTTAACATATTTTAAAAGTATGTAGTAATTGAGGAAAGTAGAAATCATTTTGGAATTTGCTGTAGGATGAATACTGGAGGAGCAATAATCCATTTAGGTCTAAGGGGCTCTCAACCTTGAAGGTGACTTAAACCACTTCATATGTTAAACTCCTCAGCTATTCTTATTTCCTTGAAGATCTTAATGCTATTTGACTTCAAAATCCTATTAAAAGCCCATTCCATCTACTCAACAATTTCTCCCATTTCCTTGATTCACAGATGTATGCTTTATCTTTTTAATAATGCCAAAGAAATAATAATCAGGTGAATGCCTAGTAATTTCATAATGCTAAGTAAAACTTAAAACTGTTTTGTGTCTTTTGGAATTACATAGTATTCATTAAAGCCACCACTGATAAAAGGTTTTGTTTGAGATTTGTTTTAAAAATCCATAGGAAGGTTTTAAGAGTAGTTGGTATCTCTATACTTCATTTCTTACCCAAGCTAAAAATCCATTTGAAACTAAAATCCTTGCCAGGGCCAAGAGCACAGGAAAGACCCCAATTAAATAGGCTGTAGGGGAGAAAGAGACTCAGGCTCTTAGGCTGACATTGTGGGGACACAAAGGCATGAAGACAATGGGCTGGGGCAGCAGACGCCATGAAATGAATAGAAGAATGATGGGCCATCTCATCCTCTCCCACTGGATTTCTTAGTCTGTGTTTTATTTTATATGAAATTCTATCTTGCTGCAAAACATGGAAATTGAGCAATTGGAGGCTCCCAGAACAATATTGTTTTGACATGAGTGTACTCACAAGTCATCCTGGACCACGTGGCTCTTACACCAGAAATAAGACCCACAGACTAGACCCCGGACTGAGCAAAGCTAGGAAGACAGCCCCTGAAGCACACTGAAGTCTTTACTCATCAGGGGCACCTTTCAAAAATATATCTTCCACAGAGGCAGAGAATGGACATGTGGACATGGGGTGGGGGAAAGGGGAAGGTGGGACGAATTGGGAGATTAGGTTTGACATAAATACACTACCATGTGTAAACTTGATAGCTAGTGGGAACATGCTGTATAGCACAGGGAGCTCAGCTCGGTGTTCTGTGGTGACCTAGGTGGGTGGGAGGGAGGTCCAAGAGAGAGGGGATATATGTGTATATATAGCTTATTCATTTCATTGTATAGCATAAACTAATGCAACATTGTAAAGCAAGTATACTCATATCTATCTATCTATCTATCTATCTATCTATCTATCTATCTATCTATATCTGCCATCTAGTGTCAAGTGTTCTGTGCAGGGAAACAATGTTGCACAGCCCTCACACTTAACATGTAAGGATTAGTTTGTTTTTCATTCAGCCGTTAATGGTGCTACTCCAAGTTGTAGTCCTCAGTAAGTTATACTAAGACTCTATCTACCTATTATCTTTCCGTCTGTCTATCTATCTGCCTTCGTACTTATCTACCTGACTGTCTAAATATATCCCCTTACCCTTTGGAAATACTTTGTAGAATTTAATCATGTCCTCAGAAACATTGCACTTATATGTTGTAAAAATTATGAAACTCGTAAGCCTAGTGTCAATCGCATTCTTTAAACACCAGTGTTACAAAGTGTTCGGCAATATATGAAGACTGTTATTACGTTGCTTCTTTGCTCTTTGTTTTCTGACTTCAGTAATTCTAGCCCTACCCTGTGATTTCCTATGCAGCTCATTGGCTTTTCCTACTCAGTGTGATGCTTGTACTTACAAGAGCCCTGTGTTCTATGCTGTACAACTTAAAGAATTCAACTCAACAGACACATATTCGGTTTGTGCCAGGCATTATAAGAACACAGAATGACACTCTGCGAGGTAGAAATCCACAAAGCAGGAGCAGAGAGGGAAGAGACAAGAATAAGCAAGAAATGTAGCAGTGAAGGAGCCCCCAGGGCTACGAAGAAAAGTTTACCAGCCCGGGGGTTTTATGAAGCTTAGGCCTTTGGGAGATGAATTGGCTCATAGGAGGCACTGATGGGTAATTCAGGAGAGGCCACCAGAAACAGAAGAAAGACAACCGTGGAACTGGGAATGGTGAGCATTCCCCCAATTAGGGAAGCAGGGCATCCAAAGAGGAGTAAGAGAAGGCGATGTGAAGGTAGGCTTGTTACAAAGGGAAATGGGGTGAGAAAGAAGATAGATGGAAAAAATAGAGTAAGACATTTTCTTTGTCAATTGCTTCATAACTAACCACCACAAACCTTAGTGGCTTAACATACAACAACTCAAACAAACAAATGTTTTACTATGTCTCATGATTTTATAATTGATTAGTCTCAGCGGGGAAACTCTTCTGCTCCACATGATTTCAGCTGTAGACATTTGGAGGCTTACACCAGGCTGGAACATTCAAGATGGCTCGCTGACTTGGTTGATTGTTGTTGCTGCCAGCTGGGAGCTCAGGTGCATCAGCGTGGGACCTCCGTGTTCCTTCTTGCTGGCCTTTTTTTTATGGATGCTTGGGTTGCCTCATGGTGTGCCAGCTGAATTCCAAGGAGGAGAGTTCCAACAGGGCAAGTCCCAATGTGCAAGTGCTTATCCAGTCTCCTGTTGCATCTGGTTGATGCAACAACCAGGGTTTGTCATATCTGGTCATATAGCAGTTGGCCATATCTGGTCACATAGCAATACCCAGTCACATGGGAGGAGGCCACACATGAATGTAGGTACCAGAAGACATGGCACATTACATACTATCAATGTACTGACTACCAGAGGTCAAGTTAAAATCTTCAGAGAAAAAACTTTTTAGGATCCCAAACAGGTGAAGAAAACAGAAAAGGAAAATCTGAATCCAATAATTTGTAAGCTCACAATAGGCTGCAAGCAGGAGTAAAAGGAGTGAAGGTTCTTACTTGGGTAACTGACAAGATGATCATGTAAGTAACATATAAGGTAAGAATTGATTTTGATCAAGAACCTTAGGAGAGTCTACTTATTTATACCCCATTCCAGACAGATGAACATCTGGTCAACCTGTTAAGATATTTTCTCATCTAAATGACTCACAGGACATATAAACCCTTCAAATCTCAGGCTGTAAGAAATGTCATTACTTTTTTGTTTTTCTATAGCTACTCACAACCCCCATTGTGAGGGGATAGCTGAAATATGTCGGTTCAGGTGTCTTCCCCCTTGCAGTGTTGCATCATGGTGCCTATCTTCCAAGTGCTGACAGATGGTACTGGCTGGTCGGGATCTTCTGCTCCTTGGTCATCACCAAGCAGGGCTCAGTCATCTCATCTGATTTGCCTGCCCTTCATTCAGGCTTTGTCAGTCTACTCCAGTGGAAATGACCCTCACCTGGGGTTATCTTTCACATTGAGTGACGTTGAGCAAGTCCTCTGTCACCAATTTATCAAGTGAGGGAACTTGACATGGTAATTTCCAATCTTCCCTTGATGGAAATCTATGATTTCAGTGTAATAAAACATTATAAGTAATCACTTAATGCCAACTTCCATGTCTGTATAAAGTTAAAACAAACAAACAAAAAGAAACATGAACTTGACCAGGAAGACTAAATTTAGTTACCCCAAATAAAAGTTTTACTATTTATAACACTGCTAATCATGCATCATGTTTAGGTGGGAAAAGTTCATTCACAATGAAAATGTGTATATTAGCAGCCAGTTTTGGTCTCTATGGATTAAAATTCCAGATAGGGATTTTCCCCATCCAAATCATTCAGCCCACTTCCAAATGACAGTTATAATAATATAATGGCATCTGGAATGAACAGAGTATTTTCCTTCCTGTAAACATAAAAATCTCATATGAAATGATGGAAGATTAAAATCTATAAGTGGCCAACATAGCAAAACATGCAGGTTTTCTCTTTGAGTTTTTGGGCTGCCTCCTAAAATATGTTGGATGACATTGTACCTGAGCAAAAGCATTGAAAAGCTTTGAGTTTTTTCATAGGTAGAAGCAGAAATATATAATATTTTCTCCTTTAAACCTGAAAACCGAATCTTTTTAACCTTGTTCTTTCCTTCACCCTGATTGATTAATTAGGGTCATTGAGGAAACAAACAAACAAACAAACAAACACTGAACATAAAAAAATAAACTGTGGACACTTTCAAATTATGTCTCTGGGAAATGGCTCCATATGGCACCTAGACCCTATGAAGTAGTCAGGATTTAGATTGTTATAAATATTACAAACTTTTGGAAGAAAATGGAGTCTATATAAGGGAAGAGAGCTTTAACAATCTCAATGTCACTTAAATATAGGATAGATAGATAGTGATCCATTCTAGGACATATTCTCCTTAATTTTTAAAATGATACCAAATTACTCTTATAGTAATTATTTTTAAGTATCTATTTTAAATGTGATACACTTAGATCTCATTTAAAGGAGTACTTGGAAATGACTGCTGAAACACTGCCTCTGGGTAAGTAATGAAGTTCTAATCTCAAAGAATATAAATTATATTTTCTTTTTTCACACTTCTCTTTATTTCTTAAGATGTTTATGGTAGAAGTGCAGAAAACAGTAGGACAGGAACACATACAGAATTTAATACTTTATACTAAGGCTTGAAGTAAAATTGATTAGAAAGAAATAGTTGAAGTTACTGAAGCAAATACCAAATGTCTAAATTCAACACTCCTTCCTCCCCAAATTAGAGCAAAATAACAGGGACTCAAACATAGAACTCAAGCCAAAATTAAAATAATTCAGCTCACAGTCTCCATTTTGCATGCTTTTGCTGCTTAAATTCTCTCTCCTCCCCCATTAACATTTATAATGTAGCAAAAAAGTGCCATTTTCTTATACAATAATGGGAAAAAGAGCAAATAATCCATTTTAAACCTAGAGAAATTATGTTAAACATCACAGAAACAAACTCCACATTGACAAGGTTTGGTCACCAAGCTTATTGAGTTTTTAGTGTCTTAACAATTTATTGAATTGCAGAAGGATGGGAGGCTGTATCTAATTCTGCAGGGCAAAGATGCTGCTGCTATGACCCCTGTTCTCTCATCCAAGGTCAGCCCTGTCTACTTCCACATACTTCCACCCCAATGTATCATATTCCAATAAAGCAAGGAGTGCGATTCTAAAACAAGAGAGTTATCTAGAATTCACTAGGATTTTTGAATTATAATTTCTTGAATGTGTGTGAATGCATGTATGATCGAACAATGTTGAGAAAGTTCTCCTTGGAACGCCCTTTATTTCACTGTGGGCAAGGACTCAGTACCCACTTCCTTCTTTATGTAGCAGTTTGTTGTGTGATGCAACATCACATTGTTTAATGTGATATCAAAATTAGAGGATATAAAAACACTTCCTGGGATTTGGAATGCTGGAAGTCTTCAGCTGACATTCTCTAAAGTCAAGTCTTCACACCGAAGAGAACAAAAGCCCAACTAGAAAAAAGCATGGTGAAGGGGCAGAAGACTCCTCTTCCTTCTGGTATTACCTATTCCCACTGTCCCTGTGAGCACCATCAACTGGATCCAGACCACTTGTGTTCCTAGAATGACTCAGACCATGGACAAATGACCTCATTTCTCTGCCTCTCAGTTTCTTCTTCTGTAAAATGGGGTCACAGCCTGAGAAGGTTGTTATGGGAATTCAACTAGGCAACACGTGTAAACATAAGAGTTCCTGTCACAGTAATTACCTTGTACCCCCGCTTCTGAGTTCCCCATTGCCATCAAAGACCTGGTCGTCTGCTAAAAAATCCAGAATACTCTCTCTGTGGCCCTTTTCTCCTCTGTCTGCTGCCCTGGAAAATGTATCCCCTTCTTCTGGCTCTTGGATCTAAGTCTCCAGCCCACAACTCTCCTGGACTCCTGAACTTTTCATGTAGTAACTTACTAGACGTCTCCACCTACATCTCTCTAAAGATCAAGTCATTACCTAGCACCGCAGAGTCGCTCATTCTCCGGTGTAGACCTACGTCATCACCAGAGCCACTGTACCGTCACCCAAGATAAAAATTAAGGTGCCTCCTAAACCCTTTTCCTCCCTCCCTCCACTCCACCATCACCAGCGGTGACAAACTAGTCCTAATATTATCACTTCCTGCCTGTCCTCTCCCCACTGCTGTGACCTTGTTCAGGTCCCCTTAATCTCTTGCTTCCATCATGGGACCCTTCCAGTCCAGCCCTCTTCCCAACTAACAGCTACAGGAATATCAATATTTTTCTCTTGAAAAGTTATATGATTCAGAAGGGTAATAACAATAATAATAATAATAAATACCCATGTATAAACCAGCCAAATTAACAACTATTTCTCATTTTACCTTCATAAATTTTAATAAAGTTTGTGTCCCTGTCATTTCCATCCCCTGTTCCTTTCCTACCTCCCCCTTTTCAGAGGAGTCTGTCTTTCTAGTCTATGATTTTATACTTTCAGCACATAGAAGTATATCAAATAATTTAAAATATTATGTTGTGATTTATTTAATTTCTAAATAGCATATCCTGTTGAGCCACTTGCTGTTGTCACATAATGAGCATCCTAAAGGAGAACTGTGTCATTTGACATGAACATCAATAGCTTCCCCAGAGCTGGAAAACTTAGAACAATGCTTAAGGTCCTACATGAGATGTCCTGTGCCTACTTCTTTCTGCACTTTATACACCCCCCCCCC
>NW_006778536.1:1236765-1271049 GCF_000442215.2 Lipotes vexillifer | reverse complement strand
CCCCCCCCCCCCCCACACACGCACACACCACCTGATGCTCCTGCAGCCCTGCTGAGCAATGTGAAATGTCATAATGCATCGTGTGGCTGTTCTCATTTTTGTTCTGTGATCACTTTTCAGTTCTGTACAGAAAACCCTGTACCTCCCCTGGTCTGAACAACAACCCACCTACCAGCTCCTCTGCGTGTCCATCAATATCCTAACCCCATGCCACTTGCAGGGTCAGCGACCCCTCATCTACTGTCGATTTAGCACCTGCTGTCGTTGCACACCTGTTTACCCATCTCTCTTTCCTTGCTAAAATGTATGCTGCCACAGGCTGATGAGCCCCATCTTGGTTGTTCTTTTTACTCCCAGCTCTTAGATAAAATCAAAAGATCCATACACAATGGTGCAAGATCATTTGATAGACCATGACAGGGAGGAAGGTCTCGCCCCTTTATTGCAGATGAGTAAAGCAAACTCAAAAAGCCTTGCTGACCCAGGCTCAGCACAGCAAAGTGGATGGATTAGACATCAGTTTAAAGTCTAGGACTTCCTATTAGTCTGTTATTTCAACTAAGTGTGAAAACAAAGTCAAATGTGCAAACATAATGTGCAAACATTTCCTTGGGGCTTTGCTAAATGTTACTTGGCTGAAATTACAATGAAAACAGAAAGCTTATATTTCAGGCACAAAAAAATAAAGTGATTTAAAAATCCCAAAGATTTGCATCTTATAAAAACAATTTGTATCTGTATACCTAAATACAAACTATATATTTTAATATACCTTTAATATAGTCTTATCCTGTTATTTAAAAAGACCTTGAGGGAACCCCATGTGTGAAGGTTTCTCTCATGCTAACATACTTGAGGCTATTTCTTAAACACCAGAGACACTCCCCTAAAGCATGTCAACCTCAGGGCCTTTGCACTTGCTGTACCCTCTGCCTGGACAGCTCTTCCTCCTGATAACCACACAGCTTTTTCCTCATTCCTTGGCCACCTTATCTAAAACTGTAGCCCTTGTCCCAATGCTTTTTCACCATCCTTCCCAGCTTTACAGTCCTCCTTTGCATTGTCATAATAACGTAAGACACACTCTGTTTATCTTGTCCATTGTCTGTCTCACCCAATAGAATGGAAGCCCCATGTGAGCAGAAACTTTTATCTGTTTTGTTTTTTGCTATATTTCCAGTACCTCAAACAGTGCTTGAGGTGTAGTAAGTGTTCAACCAATATTAGTTTCAATGAATAAACCTAGAAAGATCACTGGCTTTAGGATACAACAGAGCTGGGTTTGATTCCAGTATCCTCTACTGACTGCCTCTGTGAACTTAGATACATTGCTTAACCAGCTCTCTTTGCCTTAGTGTCCTCATCTGTAAAATGGGCTGAGAACACCCATATCCCTGTGTTGTAAAGGGGAAAACCAAAATGTGTGTCCACATGGTGGTGGGTCTGCAACAAGCATTAGCTGTTCTCCTCTTACCCAAGAGGAGACTCACAGACATTTCCATCAGGAAATCTAACAAACACATGGCAATAAATGTCCAGAAAAAAGTGAGGTTAAAAAATGGACCTAAAATGTAAGCTCCACAAATGAGCAGAGTGTAACACATGCCCAACATGAGCTCAGCGGTGGAAGCCCTCAGGAGTGAGGTTCTGCCCTCCAGAGGTACCAGTCCAAACCACCCAGTGAAGAAAACACATGGTATCCCAAGGGATTCTGCTTTGTCTTTGGAAATCACCGTGCCTTGAAATGTTACTATGTGAAAAGATGCCATGTGAGTGACTACACAGCAGCATCAGAAGTTGGGCCCATGAGCTTTAATTATCTTCTGCTTCTCCAGGTACCCTGGACACCATCTTTTACCCCATTACCCGCTCTGACACAGTCTACTTCTCTGTGGTCCATCTTCCTCTGCTGTATAAATAATCACCAAGCAGTGACACTAGCCCATGGGGGAGGACCAGCCAGTTCAGGTAGAAAGATCCACCACTCACTGGCCTCAGAGTTTCCTAAGGGTCACTGCCATGTGATCCCACATAATGCACATGGCTGTTTTCCCAGAACCCTTGTCTCTCCTAAATCATGAACTATAGAAAATGTTCTAATTTGAAAAGGTCAAGTTACCAAATTTGTATGTCTGCTCTTATCAACCTGATCATATGTTCTCGCCAGCACTGAAGGTTTCCTGCACAAGGAGAACATTACTGACCTTAGCTTTTCTCTTAAACTCTAGTGGGCCAGAACAATCTCAAGAAATACCCCTTTGGCTTGAGGACCCACCAGACTCCAGGAGTCTAATACTCATTCCTTTTTAAATGAACAAATTTTGGAAACAACTCAAATGCCCATCAACAGGTGAAAGTATAAACAAACTGGTGCATCCATACAATGAAATACTATTGAGTAATAGAAAAGAATGACCTTTGAGGTATACCACAACTTGGGATAATCTCAAAATAATTGTTCTGGGTGAAAGAAAGCAAACCAAAGAAATGCACATGCCACATATGATTCCACTTATATAAGACTGTGGAAAACACAAACTAATCTAAAGTGACAGAAGGACAGAAAGTGTCTAGATACAAGGGGTAAGGCAGGGGCTGGGAGGGTCAGGAGGGACAGATAGCCAAAGGGCATGAGGAAACTTAACAGTGATGGGATGTTCATTATGTTGATTATGGTCATGGTTTTACAAGCGTATTCATATGTCAAAACTTCATCAAACTGTACACTTTAAATAGATGCAGTTTAATGAGTATCAGCAATATCCCATAAGGCTGTTAAACATAAATAAGTACTGCACATAAACATAATTTTTGTATAATCTATATTATTTTTTGCTGGCCAAATTTAGTGTTCACTTTTTGTAGACTTGGGGAAAATGAAGAAAGAGCAGGGAAGAAAAATGAAAATAATCAAAAATGACTCCAAAATAACCACCTTTAGAAAATTGTATATCCTTTCTTTCCTTTGGTTGTATATATATTTTTCTCACAAATTTCATATTGTAAGGTAAATACCGTTATGTAACCTGTTCTTTTAACTTAGTAAACTAATCTATTTGACCACATCATTAAGTCTTGTCCTACAATGCAGTTTTTAATGAGTTCCTAATGCACTGCTATTTATTAAACCAGTGTCTTGGTAGGTCTATAAATTGTTTCTAATTTTTCTTTTTAAAAATACTGTAACAAATATCTTCATATAATTTGGAGCACTCCTAATTATTGTCTAGCATAAACTCTTAAAAACTTATTTTATGTTTAGAAAAAAAAATTGCTTAGTCAAAATATGTATCATGCTTTAAGTCTTTATCTCTGTGTTCCAAAATTCAGGAAGGTTTATTTTTAACAAAATAACCCTTTTACTTATTAAAAATTAATGTATGTCCATCATTTCTATATTCAGTGACACACACATATCCAGGAAAAATACAAAAAATTATTTTTTAGCAAAATAAAGTAAAATAATTGATTTAGATTCATTTGGGATATATTATTATCTAGTGAGAATCAAGATAATATGTTAGAAGAATCAACTATTTTTTTAAAAGCAGCTTAACATAGACTCAAATCCCAAGAAACAGTTTTGATACTGAGTTGTCTTTCTTGCTGTATTTTTCCATAGTGCTGTGAAGCACCCAAAAGGCCTCTGAGTGACTTTTGTTAAAGGTGTCTACTGACAAGTGGCCGGGAACAGTGAGCCGATTTCCTTTAGTCAGTGGTGATTTTCTTAGGATCAGAAGAAAGTGATAATTGATCCTACGGTGAGCACAAGAAGAGACAGCAGTGGGGCACACAGATAAATTAACAGCAGGGCCACAGGCTGAGGTGCTAATTGGCTTAGAGGCTGTTTCTTCTAAACTTGATCCCTCAGATCTGACTTCTCCTGGCCAGACATCAGAATCCCTCAAGCAAAACCCTTGCCCCAGGGAGAAGGGAGAGCCATCACAACACCCCCTCTCTCCTTCTTGAGTCATCTTTAATTTGGTGCCTTTGTTTGACCTGTCAAGAGGCAAAAAGAGGGAAGGGATGCAGGAGACAGAAAGGGCGAGTAAAGCCCGGGTCTGACATAGCCACCTGCCCCACTTATTGCCATTGCTCAGGCCTTCTAGAAGATGCCATGAGCACCTCAGAGGAGCCTGGGAGGAGATCACCTCCAGTGGCATCCTGGAGACAGCATACAGAGTGGGTCCTCCTAGTGTGCCTCCGCCCCTCAGCTGCTCCTCTCCACCCCAATGAGGTTGCCCACTAGGGCCCCCAATGGCCCAAGAGCCTTCACTCTACTGTCCTGGGACACACTGGGCAGAACCTGGGCTGTACAAAGGGTTTGTCTAGTGTGCATGGGTTCATCTGTATCAACTGAGCAGTTTCCCAGACTATTTGTGCCTGTGACATAATCCAGTTTGCACCTGATCCCTGCAGCTGACAATTTAGGACAGAAGGAAAGAGGCACTGAGGATGGGAAGGTACAGAAGGTCATTTATGGGGTAAAATAAAAGCGAGTGTCCAAGGCTAACCCAAAGGTGATATGAGATGACTGCTTTGCTTCTATCACCTTGGAGCAGGAGTGAAGTTGAGAATCAGTTTGGGGAGGGTCCCAGGTGGGATCCTGCAGAGACTCAAGATGGGTACTCTTGGGCCAGTCTACACACCAGACTGGGAGACTCTTGTCACTGGTCCTGTGCAGGGAACACAGCACCATTTATCAAGGTTGTGTCTTAATAGCCAGACAGTACCCCTTCTTGCTTTGCAGTAAACAGAGGATGGGGAAAGCAGATCTTCTCCTTCCTCCTAGCAAGGCTCAGGATGTCTGCGGAAGGCAGCCTCCAGATACAGCTGTTAGGCTCATGGTGTATGTAGATTTTCTCCCAGAAATGATCACTTTGCCGGTGTGGGCACAAGAATGTGTATTTGCATCTCCCATTCTCTGCAGTCCACGTGGGCATAGACACAGGATTCTGTGTGCAATTAAGTCAGAAGGAAACAAGCCCATTCCCTTCAAGCTGTGTGTTTAACCTTTATACTGAGCACTCAGAAAGGAGCTGTGATTTTTTTTTTTTTTGATCATTCTGCTCTGGTTGAGCTCATTTAACAACTTTATCAGAATCTTTTATTGAAGGTGAACTAGACTTATTACTTAGGCAGTTCTAATAGCCCAGAATCAGGTTTTTTTCTGAATTTACACTTGAAAAGATGTACAGAAAGTTCTTGCAGTTCTATAGAAGCTTCTCATTGTATGAGCTGTGCAATTACAACACAAGAAGATTTGAAAGGAAATCCAAAACAGTAGTCCAGAAAGACTTCTGTCTGAAAAGACAAAAAAAAAAAAAAAAAAAAAAAGAGGCATGGAGTAATTTAAACACAGCAAACTGCCCAACTCCTTATTTATAATGTGGAATCAAAAGCTCAGATGCATTTAAGTGGAATAAAGTAGGCCAAATGCTGCCCTTAGGTATGCATGCCCCGTTACCACTAATGTCCTAGAAACCCTGTTTATTTTGTTCCGGCAAATTCATGTTGAATTGCTTGGCTCTGAACTGGAGCACACTGGCAGACAGTCAGTGCCCAGACCTCCAGCACTTGACCTGGACCACTTCTTGGTTACCATCTCCTGCAGCACTCTGCACAGCTTGGTTGTTACAACCACCGAAAAACTGGAGCTGAAACAGACCGCACATTTAGTGCCATCTTTATCATCAGCTAGGAAATCTGTTACTGTCGGGCCTACCCTGGCCCTTCTGCTACTGTGGCTCCTCATAGCTGGGTCCCAACACCAGGTTTAAAATGCTTCCCTTCACTCTGCTTCCTGACTCAGTCCTGCCTGGGGGAGAAAATACATCGGCAGCCTTTGTCTTTGTATCAATTCAGACCCTGTGGGGCCTCGATTTAATTGTCTGCAAGTGAAATTTATCATGGAAGTGACAGTAAAGAGGCAACTATCTTTTTTTCTTTTTCTTTTTCAAAATTTTTATTGGGGTATACTTGATTTACGAGGTTGTGTTCGTTTCAGGTGTACAGCAAAGTGAATCAATTATACATATACATATATCCCATCTTTTTTAGATTCTTTTCCCATATAGGCCATTACAGAGTATTGAGTAGAGTTCCCCGTGCTACAGAGTAGGTCCTTATTAGTTATCTATTTTATATATAGTAGTATGTATATGTCAATCCCAATCTCCCAATTTCTCCCTTTCTTCAAGTTTTATCTAGTTTCCCAGCCCAGCCCTCTGATTGTAGGGGTTTGGAGGCTTGAATTCAATGTCATGCCTTCCTGACCCCCTACTGAAGCCCTCTAGTGGAGACTCTCCCCAGAGCTCCACCCACCAGCATTGCAGGTATTTCCGCCAGTCTGGCCTGATTTTCTGGTTGGATTCCAGGCAGAATGTAGTTCTTCAATTGTGGTCCCGTTTCTGGACTGGACCTTTGGAACCAGTGTTAACCTCACAAAAAAAAAAAAAAAAAAAAAAAAAAAAAAAAGAGGCATGGAGTAATTTAAACACAGCAAACTGCCCAACTCCTTATTTATAATGTGGAATCAAAAGCTCAGATGCATTTAAGTGGAATAAAGTAGGCCAAATGCTGCCCTTAGGTATGCATGCCCCGTTACCACTAATGTCCTAGAAACCCTGTTTATTTTGTTCCGGCAAATTCATGTTGAATTGCTTGGCTCTGAACTGGAGCACACTGGCAGACAGTCAGTGCCCAGACCTCCAGCACTTGACCTGGACCACTTCTTGGTTACCATCTCCTGCAGCACTCTGCACAGCTTGGTTGTTACAACCACCGAAAAACTGGAGCTGAAACAGACCGCACATTTAGTGCCATCTTTATCATCAGCTAGGAAATCTGTTACTGTCGGGCCTACCCTGGCCCTTCTGCTACTGTGGCTCCTCATAGCTGGGTCCCAACACCAGGTTTAAAATGCTTCCCTTCACTCTGCTTCCTGACTCAGTCCTGCCTGGGGGAGAAAATACATCGGCAGCCTTTGTCTTTGTATCAATTCAGACCCTGTGGGGCCTCGATTTAATTGTCTGCAAGTGAAATTTATCATGGAAGTGACAGTAAAGAGGCAACTATCTTTTTTTCTTTTTCTTTTTCAAAATTTTTATTGGGGTATACTTGATTTACGAGGTTGTGTTCGTTTCAGGTGTACAGCAAAGTGAATCAATTATACATATACATATATCCCATCTTTTTTAGATTCTTTTCCCATATAGGCCATTACAGAGTATTGAGTAGAGTTCCCCGTGCTAC
Organism: Lipotes vexillifer; assembly: GCF_000442215.2. Classification (NCBI taxonomy): domain Eukaryota; kingdom Metazoa; phylum Chordata; class Mammalia; order Artiodactyla; family Lipotidae; genus Lipotes; species Lipotes vexillifer. The sequence goes on along the minus strand of NW_006778536.1, from coordinate 1,263,795 downwards.
AGAGTAGGTCCTTATTAGTTATCTATTTTATATATAGTAGTATGTATATGTCAATCCCAATCTCCCAATTTCTCCCTTTCTTCAAGTTTTATCTAGTTTCCCAGCCCAGCCCTCTGATTGTAGGGGTTTGGAGGCTTGAATTCAATGTCATGCCTTCCTGACCCCCTACTGAAGCCCTCTAGTGGAGACTCTCCCCAGAGCTCCACCCACCAGCATTGCAGGTATTTCCGCCAGTCTGGCCTGATTTTCTGGTTGGATTCCAGGCAGAATGTAGTTCTTCAATTGTGGTCCCGTTTCTGGACTGGACCTTTGGAACCAGTGTTAACCTCACCATCACTTCTGAGGCATCTGTGTCTTCTACTGCCCTGATACCCACTGCAAAGGCAGTGCCCAGGCCATGGACCTCCACCCCTGCCATTCCAGACCTCTCCCCTTTACTGGCCTTGCTGAGGACCTAAGGGAGCTGGGCAATGATTGTACCAAGATGATAGGATTTAACCCTAGGACACTAGGGGTCTTATATAAATACAGCCTTGGGGACAACAAGCCACGCTTTGCATCTTCTCCCTCATTTAGTTGGTTACCAAGCCCTGTTAGCTCCTCTTGCAAGCTGTATCCCATCAGTTTCCTCTTTTTTATCTTGACTTTATTGCCCCAGTCTTAGATCATTTACTTATAGTGTGCCACTTTAACTATTGTAATGGTCTTAAATAGATCTCTCCCATTCTATACACCGCCACCAGGATTATCTTTCCAAAATTAAATATGACACATCTGTATTCAAAACTTTTCAGAGAATCCCCTTCCCATTCTTCAGAATAAAACACATATACCTTGGCCTGGTCTTAGAAACACTTCACAGTGGGGTCCCAACTCAAAACTAGAAAGGGCCAATGACCAATCTGAAGTGGGTTTGGTAATCTTTTTTTCTAATTTTTGTTTTAAGGACAACAAATATTTATTGGGTGCGTCCTCTGTGCCAGACTCTATGCTGAGTGCTGTAAATACTGTATGCTTTCTAGTATTAAATAAAGTAAACTTTTTATTTTTGAATAATTTTAGACTCACTGGAAAGTTGTACCAAGTTTGGGTACCCCTCACCCAGCAGTCCCCGTTGCCAGCATCTAACATCACCACAGCACATTAACGAAAATTTTAAAAAAATACAAAATACAAAATCAGCACTGGTACATTATTATTACAGAAATCCAGACTTCATTGGGATGCCAGCAGTTTTCCATTCGTCTCCTCTCTGTTCCAAGACACCATCCATGCTCCCCCATCACATTGACCTGCCATGTTTCCTCAGTGTCTTGGTGGGTCACCCCGTGATGGTCTTGAGGGTTCCGGTCAGGTCTCCTTTGGAATGTCCAGTGTGGGCTTGTCTGCTGTTTCATCATTAGACTGGGCTGATAGATCTGGGGAAGGACATCACTGGGTGAGACCCCATATCATCACTTCATGCCAGGGATGCATGGTGTCCACGTGACACACCAGCCATATTCACCCTTATCAGTTGAGTGGTGTTGCCCAGGTTTTTCCACTGCAGCTTACTCTTTTCCCCTTACCTGACTGTGCTCTTTGGACATGATACACCTTCTGTTCAAGGTCTTGCCCAGCAAGCTTATGATTGCCATAAAGATGCCAAATTAACAGCATGCATCAAACTCCTTGCCCTTTTTGGGGAAGCACTTCCATCTCTGCCTGGGTTTCCATAAGACCCTACACTGGCCTGACCTCCTGCCCCTCTTACTCTTGCCCATGCTGGGTTGGACATGGCTGAGTCTTACAGCAGGACTGTGTGGACCCTTGGACTTCCACAGGCCCTAACAGGATAGCACATCCCCATGAGGGGGTAGGTCCTGCTGAGAAGCCCCTGGCACTGTGTGCACATCTACCCCTCCCCCCAGCTCTCTAGGAAGGAACACTGGCATTGGGGTCTCTCTCTGACTTGCTCCTTTATTCCCCTTCTCTTAGCTTTGAACAGTAGTGGGAAAGAAGCAGTGTGGATTCAGTGTCCCCTGGAGCCCAGCAATCCTTTGGACTCACGAGTCCTACTTTAGTAATTTCCCTGGGGAAGTAGGAGGACCTGAGTTGGAAAATGCCATTCAAGCATGCCTACTTCCCAGCATTGTCTATAATACGTAAAATGTGGGTGCGTCTCCCTCTACTTCACACCATCTATTCACCGAATTACTGAATCCGGGGACTGTGCCCTCCCAGGGGTGTGTTCTCCCATTTTTCTTACCTAGCTATGGCTATCTTACCACTTCCCCTTTTGTCTCTCCCTGGGTCCCTGTGGGATCCCTGCCTTCAGTTTCACCCCTTCCCACCCAAGCTCCACTTGCAGGTGTGGGACCTTCCCAAGCAGCATCTAGTTATGCCTCTGCCCTGCTTCACATCAGCAAGGTTCCCATTGTCTAAACACCCAGAGACCAACCCCTGGGGCGTGACTTATGTGGCCCTTCTTGACCCAGTCACAGAGTGAGACCAGCCACAAATCTGTTTTCCTAAGTATCTCTCTTGACCAGGAGTGACTATTGCAGGAAAACATTAATAATGATAATGTTTTGTGTTAAAGATTGATTATATGTTCTTCTGTACATTTTCTTATATATATTTCCTGTATGTTTTTCTCATTTTTTATAATGAGCTTTGTAGTAACTGCTTTTATAATAATAAAAAGAAAATATGTTTTAAGAGTTATTGAGACCTATTTTGGGAGAAAATAAGGCATTTTTTCCACTTAATCACATTTTAACAGAAAGAACAAACACCTTTGCCTTTTTGTTCCATCTTAGCAGGTATTGCATTGGATCAGGAAGTCCCAGGGGTAATTACAGAAATCACAAGGTTGCTGTTTCACATGCAAATCATGATTCTCCCAGCGAGGGTGACTCAGGTCTTAACTTCTCAGATGGAATCTGTGCTCTCCTCACCCAAAATATCTTCCTATCCGTTCATTCATTGTAGTAAAAGTGGTGTGTGTATCACCACCCTTTTCTCTCTCATGGCCCCTCTGGGTTTTATTTTGTTGTTCTGTTTCTTTTCTGCTTCCAGAGGGTTTCCAGTATGGCCAGCCCTCACCTGTGGCAGCCTTGGGCCTCATTTGCACCCTCCAGGTCATCCCTTAGATCTTTAGCTTTATCTGCTGCCCATGGAAGAGCCCTTTGTCCACCTGAAGGTTGTCCCTAGATCCCATCCTCTCATTCTGACTGCCCACCTGCAACACAGGCCAGTGGTAATCCAGGGCCCCAAAGGGACCTACACAGAGGCAGATAGAAGCTACCAGTGACAAATGTGTCTAGGTTCTGTCTGCACCCCACAGGGAAGTGTCCTGTTCCATATTCTCTACCTTTATCAGAGGGCAGAAATAGCTGGAAGAGAGATGTCAGCTGGAAAAACGTTTTAAAAAGCACAACGTAAGAACAGTGAATTTTAGTTTTATTTAGAGACTTTACTGAGCAAGAATCCTATTACAGTTTAGCAAAAAACCCGTACCCTTGTTGTCTCTTCTAAGTACTTTTCCATCCACTGACCCCTCACCCTGGTCCTTGGCTATAAATCCACAGCTGTGTTTGCTGCGTATGGAGCTGGGCTCAGTCTTACTGAAGCCCCTCCTACAACAGCACTGAGTGAAGCCTGCCTCTGACTAGTGTCAGTGCTCTTCCTCTTCACAGCAGCCCTCTCACCCTTTCTGCCTTCAGCATCTCCTTGGATTGGACAGAGACAGCCTGGGGTTGGGGCTGGGGGCATCTGGCATCTCTTCTAGCCCAGCTCCCTCCTCTGGGCAGCTGACATTTTCTGTTCCCAAACCTTCTTCTTCCCCTTGAAGACCAAGCTCCATGTTCCAAATGCCAGCCTGGTGTCCATCCCTACCTGTGTTTATAAATCCTTAAGCAGTCCTCTGTTCTCTGCCCTTTCTGAACTATTCTATGAAACTGAAGCTCAAATTTTAAATGTTTATGGCCCCTTATTGAATAAAATTTTGTTTACCTTATTCTTAAATTGTTATTTTGTTCTTCTACTTCTCAGAGAAACAGTCTCAAATAACATTAAGTAACTCAACTTATAGTTGGTCTCCAATTTTTTTTTTTTTTAATGTGGATCAGTAAGCCTAGATTGAAAAAAAAAAATGTTGGAGTCCTAAGAAAGACATATGAAAAATAAAATTGTCATAAGCTACAAAAAGAAAGAAACTGGATTCCTGATATTTGCAAGCATACCAACTCAACCTGTCATTACATTTAAAAATAATATTCTATTTTAAAGTTATCTACAATTCTAATCCCTAAAACATTAGCATATTCATGATGGGGACAAATGTTTCCCCTTCAGCAAATATGACAGTAAACTCTATCTCACTTTTGAGGCAGGATGTCAGTGCAGAGCAGACAACCATCAAAAAGTATTTAAAAGGTGGAAATGAGAAAAGGAGATTAAAACCTGCACATCTTATGACTATTACCTAATTAGCTGACCAATCTTGGGATGGTACAGATCATTAGGAACAATTAACACACTCTATTACAGGTAGAAATATAAAACTTGCCATATAACAGGAAAAAGAATTAAGGAATTCAGACATAATACAAGAAGAAGGGGGAAAGAAGAAACAAAAATAATAAAACACCAGGTCTTAATGTATTACCAGGAGTCTTTCATTTAAAAAAGAAATATAAGAATTTTCAAACAGCAAATTGCTAAGTGCATATAAAGAAGGGTATTAACATATTACATTAACACTCTACTCTGTATAATATGGAAAGTACTTATTCTTGAGAAAGCGGCAGACTAGACCATGATCACGGTAACTGATCAATTTTACTTTTATGTATGTTAAATGAGATATTAAGAGATGGTTATGCACACAGAATTAGTAACAATGACCTATGAAATACCCACACAGAATCTGTAAATTTATATAAAAACTTATATAATACAACAGAATAAAACAGCACTATCTACACTTTAAGACTGTGTTGAGCTGGTGTGAAGCTTAGCTTGTAATTATGGAAAACTCATTGCTCCTTTACATGGCTGAGACTATGCCAGCCTTTTAAAGATTTTCTAGTTGGAGGCCATGAGCAGCTGAGATTCACCTATATAAGCATTTACTAAGCACCAGCAATAGACCAGCTTGTACAGTGGCTCCAAAGGACTTGAAAGCATAGTTTCCAGAGTTTATAATCTAACAGGTACCAGCATAGGAAGATATCAAAAGTGAAATAACCATGCAGTTTGAGTAAGGTCCTTTGGGGGTAGGATGGATTCTGCAAGACAATTCTGCCTACAGGACAGGTCAATGGAAAAGCCTGTGGGGACTTCTGTGGGAAATGGTGCAGCATCTGGGCTGCAGGAGGGAATGGATTGTATGCAGTGTGTGTGTGTGTGTGTGTGTGTGTGTGTGTGCACATGCTATTCACCTGTCTTCATGGGGGTTGTGTTACTGGGTGGTGGCAAAGAAGTGAAGGCCCCAAAATAAGACCTGAGCTGATTCCAGATTCAGAGAGGGCAGTAGAATGAGCTATCAGTGAATTGCCTCATGAAATTTCAAAAAAGAGTCATGGGACCCCATTGCTAGAAAAAGGTCAAAGTGGAGTATTCCATGTACCCAGGCAAGAACCAGGGAAAGGAGTTTAATCGTAAAACTGTAAAACAGAGGGAGAGGGCCAACAGCAAGAATAATCTCTAAAACAAACCAACGATCTCCAGAGGAGCAGTTCCTATTTAGACGAGAATTTGGAGGTCAAACACAATGCATTAGGATTGGTCTATAGGTCAGTTCAATGAAATATTTCTGAATAGAGTAAGGAAGTTGGGTAAAGCCAGGAACTGATGTCTTCTTGGAGGGGAGCAAGAGAGTCCTCAAGAAACTACAGGGAGGTTTAGTAAGTAGAAGTGCCAGGCTGCTATGATATGGACAGAGGCAAGCAGCAGAGACACATAGAAGTCCTTATGGGGCAGGAGGTGGAGTTCTGCCATCTGAACAGAGACATTGGCATTGGATGTTATCAAACTTGAAAACAAACACAGAGGTAGGAGCTTCTGGAGAAGCACGCAGCAAACAGGAGCTGAGAGGAGATGGGGGTCATCAGAAAACGAATCCTGGAATAAGCATTTACTAAACCCAGGTAAGGAAACCAGCTATTGGTTAGAGGGGTTAGAGTAGTGTCCCAGGCCTGGAGTTGGACTCAGGCCCTGCCATTTCCAGTGCTGAGCTCCTGTGAGTAACTTAACCTCTGAGCTTCCATTTACTGGGATAATAATAATTCTGCTCATAGTGTTATTGTGAAGATTAAATGCATCTCTGTTTGCACAATCCCCTCCCATATTCAATGCTCAATAAATTCAGCTCAGAAAGAAAATCTAGCATAGGAACAGAATTGATGGCCAGCGGGAAAGAGAATGTCCAGGGGATCCAGATAGAAGCCCAGCCCAACTGACTCACATTTACCCCCAAGGGCTGGTACTGGCTTCCGCCACAGCCAGACTATCCCTCTTCTGCAGGACTGAATGCAGAATTTGTAAAGCTCAGTTCAAAATGAAAATGCCAAGCCTCTTTCACAAAATTATTGAGAATTTCAATACAGCAGGAAGACAACTCCAAAAATACAATTAAATAGAGTAAAAGTAAATGAACTAAACTCAACAGTGAAAATTAGAGATTACCAGAGATTAGAAAATTGAAGTTTTAAAATCCAACTATATGGTATTTATAAGAGACACAACTGAAATTATAGACACAGAAAGTGTGAAAGTTAAAAGAAAAAAGGGTAAACAGACAAATGCTATTCAAAAGAAAGCTGGGATGGAGGACCTTCAAGATGGCAGAGGAGTAAGGTGTGGAGGTCACCTTCCTCCCCACAAATACATCAAAAATACATCTACCTGTGGAAAAACTCCTACAGAACACCTACTGAATTTGGCAGAAGACCTCAGACTTCCCAAAAGTCAAGAAACTCCCCATGTACCTGGGAAGGCAAAAGAAAAAAGAAAAAGCAGAGACAAAAGAATAGGGATGGGACCTGCCCCTCTGGGAGGCAGCTGTGAAGGAGGAAAGGTTTCCACACACTAGGAAGTCCCTTCACTGGCGGAGATGGTGGGTGGCAGAGGGGGAAGCTTCGGAGCCATGGAGGAGGGTGCAGCAACAGGGGTGCAGAGGGCAAAGTGGAGAGATTCCCTCACAGAGGATCAGTGCTGACCAGCACTCACCAGCCTGAGAGGTTTGTCTGCTCACCTGCCTGGGCAGAAGGGGGCTGGGAGCTGAGGCTCAGGCTTCAGAGGTCAGATCCCAGGGAGAGGACTGGGGGTGGCTGCATGAACACAGCCTGAAGGGGGCTAGTGCACCACAGCTAGCCGGGAGGGAGTCCAGGGAAAAGTCTGGAACTACCTAAGAGGCAAGAAACCATTGTTTCCTGGTGCGTGAGGAGAGGGGATTCAGAGCACTGCCTAAACAAGCTCCAGAGATAGGCGTGAGCAGCAGCTATCAGTGAGGACCCCAGAGATGGTCATGAAATGCTAAGGCTGCTGCTGCAGCCACCAAGAAGCCTGTGTGCAAGCACAGGTCACAATCCACACCTCCCCTCCTGGGAGCCTGTGCAGCCCACCACTGCCAGGGTCCCATGATCCAGGGACAACATACCTGGGAGAACACACGGCATGCCTCAGGCTGTTGCAACGTCGCGCTGGCCTCTGCCACCGCAGGCACGCCCTGCATTATGTACCCCATCTCTCCACTAAGTGAGCCAGAGCCCCCTAATCAGCTGCTCCTTTAACTCCCTGTGGTCTGAGCAAAGAAAAGACACCAGAGGGCAACCTACATGCAGAGGTGGGGCCGGATCCAAAGCTGAACCCTGGGAGCTGTACAAACAAAGAAGAGAAAGGGAAATCTCTCTCTGCAGCCTCAGGAGCAGTGGATTAAATCTCCACAATCAACTTGATGTACCTGCATCTGTGGAATACCTGAATAGACAATGAATCATCCCAAAATTGAGTCAGTGGACTTTGGGAACGACTGTAGACATGGGGTTTGCTGTCTCCAACTGACTAGTTTCTGATTTATAAGTTTATTTTAGTTTAGTTTTTAGCATTTGTTATTGGTATATTTGTTTACTGGTTTGGTTTCTCTCTTGTTTTTTTTTACATTTTTATTTTAATAATAATATTTTTTTAAGTTTTAATATCTTTATTTTATTTTATTTTTTTTATTTCCTTCTTGTTTTTCTTCCTTTTCTTCTGACCCTTGTGGCTGACAGGGTCTTGGTGCTCTGGCCAGGGGTCAGGCATGAGCCTCTGAGGTGGGAGAGCTGAGTTCAGGACATTGGACCACAAGACACCTCCCAGCTCCACATAACATTATTGTGGAGAGCTCTCCCAGAGATCTCTGTGTCAATGTTAAGACCCAGCTCCATGCAATGACCAGAAAGCTCCAGTGCTAGACATCTCATGCCAAACAACAAGCAAGAAAGTACAAAACCCCACCCATTAACAGAGAGGCTGTCTAAAATCATAATAAGTTCACAGAAACACACCACTGGAAGCGGTCCTGCCCACCAGAAAGACACGATCCAGCCTCATCCACCAGAACACAGGCACCAGTCCACTCCACCAGGAAGCCTACATAACCCACTGAACAAATCTTACCCACAGGGGCAGACACCCAAAACAATGGGAACTACGAATGGGCAGCCTGCAAAAAGGAGACCCCCAAACACAGTAAGTTAAGCAAAATGAGAAGACAGAGAAATACACAGCAGATGAATGAGCAAGGTAAAAACCCACCAGAACAAACAAATGAAGAGGAAATAGGCAGTCTACCTGAAAAAGAATTCAAAGTAATGATAGTAAAGATGATCCAAAATCTTGGAACAAGAATGGAGAAAATACAAGAAACGTTTAACAAGGACCTAGAAGAACTAAAGAGCAAACAAACAATGATGAATGACACAGTAAATGAAATTAAAAATTCTCTACAAGGAATTAATAGCAGAATAACTGAGGCAGAAGAACGGATAAGTGACCTGGAAGATAAAATAGTGGAAATAACTACTGCAGAGCTGAATAAAGAAAAAAAAATGGAAAGAATTGAGGACAGTCTCAGAGACCTCTGGGACAACATTAAACACACCAACATTCGAATTATAGGGGTTCCAGAAGAAGAAGAGAAAAGAAAAGGGACTGAGAAAATATTTGAAGAGATTATAGTTGAAAACTTCCCTAATATGGGAAAGGAAATAATCAAGTCCAGGAAGTGCAGAGAGTCCAATACAAGATAAATCCAAGGAGAAACATGCCAAGACACATATTAATCAAACTACCAAAAATTAAATGAAAAGAAAAAATATTAAAAGCAGCAAAGGAAAAGCAACAAATAACATACAAGGGAATCCCCATAAGGTTAACAGCTGTCCTTTCAGGAGAAACTCTGCAAGCCAGAAGGGAGTGACAGGACTTATTTAAAGTGATGAAAGGGGAAAACCTACAATCAAGATTATTCTACCCAGCAAGGATCTCATTCAAATTTGACTGAGAAATTAAAACTTTTACAGATGAGCAAAAGCTTAGAGAATTCAGCACCACCAAACCCATCTTTAAAACAAATACTAAAGGAACTTCTTTAGTCAGGAAACACAAGAGAAGGAAAAGACCTACAATAACAAACCCAAAACAATTAAGAAAATGGTAATAGGAACATACATATCCATAATTACCTTAAATGTAAATGGACTTATTGCTCCCACCAAAAGACATAGACTGGCTGAATGGATACAAAAACACGACCTGTATATATGATGCCTACAAGAGACACACTTCAGACCTAGGGACACATACAGACTGAAAATGAGGGGTTGGAAAAAGATATTCCATGCAAATGCAAATGAAAAGAATGAGTAGCAATCCTCATATCAGACAAAATAGACTTTAAAATAAAAACAATGACAAGAGACAAAGAAGAACACTACATAATGATCAAGGGATCAATCCAAGAAGATATAACAATTGTAAATATTTATGTACCCAACAGAGGATCACCTCAATATATAAGGTAAATGTTAACAGCCATGAAAGGGGAAATCAACTGTAACACATTCATAGTAGGGGACTTTAACACCCCACTTTCACCAATGGACAGATCTACAAAAATGAAAATAAATAAGGAAACACAAGCTTTAAATAACACAATAACCAACATAGACCTAATGATATTTATAAGACATTCCATAAGACAAACAACAAAATACACTTTCTTCTCAAGGGCTCATGGAACATTCTCCAGGATAGGTCATATCTTGGGTCACAAATCAAGCCTTGGTTAATATAAGAAAATTGAAATCATATCAAGTATCTTTTCTGACATCAATGCTGTGAGACTAGATATCAATTACTGGAAAAAAAAACTGTAAAAAATACAAACACATGGAGGCTAGACAATATGTTACTAAATAACCAAGAGACAACTGAAGTCATCCAAGAGGAAATCAAAAAATACCTAGAAACAAATGACAATGAAAACACGACGGCCCAAAACCTATGGGATGCAGCAAAAGCAGTTCTAAGAGGGAAGTTTAGAGTAATACAATCCTACCTCAAGAAACAAGAAAAATCTCAAATAAACACCTTACACCTAAAGCAATTAGGAAAAGAAGAACAAAAATACCCCACAGTTAGCAGAAGGAAAGAAATCATAAAGATCAGATCAGAAATAAATTAAAAAGAAATGAAGGAAATGATAACAAAGATCAGTAAAACGTAAAGCTGGTTCTTTGAGAAGATAAGCAAAATTGATAAACCATTAGCCAGACTCATCAAGGAAAAAAGGGAGAGGACGCAAATCAACAGAAGTAGAAATGAAAAAGGAGAAGTAACAACTGACACTGCAGAAATACAAAGGATCATGAGAGATTACTACAAGCAACTGTATGCCATAAAATGGACAACCTGGAAGAAATGGACACATTCTTAGAAAAGCACAACCATCCGAGTCTGAACAAGGAAGAAATAGAAAATATAAACAGACCAATCACAAGCACTGAAATTGAAACTGTGATTAAAAATGTTCCAACAAACAAAAGGCCAGGACCAGATGGCTTCACAGGCAAATTCTACCAAACATTTAGAGAAGAGCTAACACCTATCCTTCTCAAACTTTTCCAAAATATAGAAGAGGGAGGAACACTCCCAAACTCATTCAATGAGGCCACCATCACCCTGATACCAAAAGCAAGCAAAGATGTCACAAAAAAAGAAAACTACAGGCCAATATCACTGATGGCCATAGAGGCAAAAGTCCTCAATAAAATACGCAAACAGAATCCATCAGCATATTGAAAGGGTCATACACCATGATCAAGTAGGGTTTATCCCAGGAAGGCAAGGATTATTCAATATATGAAAATCAATTAATGTGGTATAACATATTAACAAATTGAAGGATAAAAAACATAAGATAATCTTAATAGATGAAGAAAAAAGCTTTTGACAGAATTCAACACCCATTTATGATAAAAACTCTCCAGAAAGTAGGCATAGAGGAACTTAACTCAACATAATAAAGACCATATATGACAAACCCACAGCCAGCATCATGCTCAATGGTAAAAACATGAAACCATTTCCACTAAGATCAGGAACAAGACAAGGTTGCCCACTCTCACTACTATTATTCAACAAACTTTTGGAAGTTTTAGCCACAACAATCAGAGATGAAAAAGAAATAAAAGTAATCCAAATCTGAAAAGAAGAAATAAAACTGACACTCTTTGCCGATGACATGATACTATACATAGAGAATCCTAAAGATGCCCCCAGGAAACTACTAGAGCTACTCAATGAATTTGGTAAAGTAGCAGGATACAAAGTTAATGCACAGAAATCTCTTGCATTCCTATACACTAATGATGAAAAATTTGAAAGAGACTTTAAAGAAACACTTCCATTTACGATTGCAACAAAAAGAATAAAATACCTAAGAATAAACCTACCTAAGGAGACAAAAGACCTGTATACAGAAAACTATAAGACAGTGATGAAAGAAGTTAAAGATGATACAAACAGATGGAGAGATATACCATGTTCCTGGATTGAAAGAATCAACATTGTGAAAATGACTATACTACCCAAAGCAATCTACAGACTCAATACAATCTCTATCAAACTACCAATGGCATTTTTCACAGAGCTAGAAAAAAAAATTTCACAATTTGTATGGAAACACAAAAGACCACAAATAGCCAAAGCAAACTTGAGAAAGAAAAACATAGCTGGAGGAATCAGGCTCCCTGACTTCAGACTCTACTAAAAGCTACAGTAATCAAGACAGTGTGGTACTGGCACAAACACAGAAATATAGATCAATGAAACAGGATAGAAATCCCAGAGATAAACCCATGCACATATCGTCGCCTTATCTTTGATAAAGGACACAAGAATATACAATGGAGAAAACAGAGCCTCTTCAGTAAGTGGTACTGGGAAAACTGGATAGCTACATGTAAAAGAATGAAATTAGAACACTCCTTAACACCGTATGCAAGAATAAACTCCAAATGGATTAAAGACCTAAATGTAAGGCCAGACACTATAAACCTCTTGGAGGAAAACATAGGCAGAACACTCTATGACATAAATCACAGCAAGATCCTTTTTGACCCACCTCCTAGATAAATAGAAATTAAAACAAAAGTATACAAATGGGACCTAATGAAACTTAAAAGCTTTGGCACAGCAAAGGAAACCATAAACAAGACTAAAAGACAACCCTCTGAATAAGAGAAAATATTTGCAAATGAAGCAACTGACAAAGGATTAATCTCCAAAATATGCAAGCAGCTCATGCAGCTCAATATATAAAAAACAAACAACCCAATCCAAAAATGGGCAGAAGACCTAAATAGACATTTCTCCAAAGAAGATATACAGATTGCCAACAAATATATGAAAGGCTGCTCAACATCACTAATCATCAGAAAAATGCAAATCAAAACTACAATGAGGTATCACCTCATACCAGTCTGAATGGCCATCATGAAAAAATCTACAAACAACAAATGCTGGAGAGACATGGAGAAAAGGGAACCCTCTTGCACTCTTTGGTGGGAATGTTAATTAATACAGCCACAATGGAGAACAATATGGAGGTTCCTTAAAAGACTAAAAATAGAACTACCATATGATCCAGCAATCCCACTACTGGGCATATACCCTGAGAAAACCATAATTCAAAAAATTCATGTACCCCAATGTTCATTGCAGCACTATTTACAATAGCCAGGTCATAGAAGCACCCTAAGTGTCCATCGACAGATGAATGGATAAAGAAGATGTGGCACATATATACAATGGAATATTACTCAGCCATAAAAAGAAGTGAAATTTATTTATTTGTAGTGAGGTGGATGGACCTAGAGTCTGTCATAGAGAATGAAGTAAGTCAGAAAGAGAAAACAAATACCATATGCTAGCACATATATATGGAATCTAAAAAAATTGATACTGTTGAATGTAGTGGCAGGGCTGGAATAAAGACGCAGACCTAGAGAATGGACTTGAGGACATGGGGAGGGGCAAGGCTAAGCTGAGATGAAGTGAGAGAGTGACATTGACATATATACACTATCAAATGTAAAATAGATAGCTAGTGAGAAGCAACTGCATCGCACAGGGAGATCAGCTCTGTGCTTTGTGACCAACTAGAGGGGTGGGATAGGGAAGGTGGGAGACAGAAGCAAGAGGAAGGGGATATATGTGTACATATAGCTGATTCACTTTGTTGTATGGCAGAAACTAACACAACATTGTACCACGATTATACTACAATAAACATGTTAAAAGCAAAAACAATATAAGTGCATGATCTTATAGCTCTGGTGGTCAGAGGTCTCACTGGGCTAAAACAAAGATATTGGCAGGGCTGCCTTCCTTCTGGAGCCTAGGGGAGAATCTGTATTTTTGTCTATTCCTGTTTCTAGAAGCCACCTGCATTCCTTGGTCCATGGCCTTCCACCTGTAAAGCCAGCTTCATCGTCTTTAAATCCCTTTGTAACTCTGATTTCTCTTCTGTCTCCTTTTTCTACCTATAAGGACCCTGTTGATTATATTGGGTCCACTAGAAAATTCAAGTTACTCTTCCAGTTTCAAGATCAACTGATTAACAACCTTAATTCCATCTTTACCATAATTTTCCTTTGCCATATAATCTGACATGTTCATAGGTTTTGGGGATTAGGATGTGGACCCCTTTGGGGGAAGCATTATTCTGCCTACTACAACATTTAAGGATTCTTCTTCTCTTTAAATGTTCCAACATCCCAAATGCACATCTGGTTTAAAAACCTGTATATTTTCTGCTTCTCATGATGCTGTAGTATCTTCTTTCAGGTTAAGCTGCTACTGAAAGCAATCAGAAAATCTTGAGAACAAACACTCAGATTTGCTTAAGTGCAGCAGAGAACTACTTAGGCAGCCAGAAATGACCATACATTGTCCTAGAGGAGCTCACTGAGATGAGTCCAGCATCCTGTGATACTTTACTGTTTAAGGAATTTGTTAATTCGTAAGTATTGCAAGCCCCAGAAATTTAAGATCTTAGCAAAGAGCAGCGAACAAAAGTCTGGACACCTAAACTAAGTTTTGCTGCTGATACAAAACTTGGAGTTTGGGGTTACCAAGGCATCCAAGCCTTGAGGTGCTAAAATCATGGAGAAAAGTGAAATGCATTCAAGTGAACATTCCTTCCTGTTCCCTTCAGACACTTGCCGATCTTTAAGCAGCTTTAGGCAGAGAGACAAAGGAAGGAGGTCAACACTTGGCCTTCAAAAGAGAAGGTGGCCTCAAAAACCCTTCAGATTCTTAAGAAGGACCCCAGGACCAGAAAATGAAAGCTCAGTGTTGACCAGCTTAATTCAAGTCTGGATTGAAGTGATCCACTAATCATCCAAATGCCTTCTAAATAAAGAAATGCACATCTTTATTAGAGGAAAATAACCACAGCAAGAGACTCACATATTTCTACATCTTTTCCATACTCAGTGTCTAGCATTGTGCAAACAATTACCAGGCCTATCATGAGGCAGAAATAAGTGACTAAAAACCAGGAGGCGAAAGAGAAAGTGAAAATAGATCCAGGGAAATCCTTGCTTTCTTGGATGACTCCCTCTGGGGAAAGCTAGTGATGGGCTACTCAGCCTCAAGGACAGGTCCAGGGGCAGGAACTGAGTCCCCAGGTTGATAGGCAACAGCTCCTCAGCCCCATGCCAGCCATGACTTCTGGTGTCTTCAGGCCCAGCTGGCAGCTGACAGCAACCACAGGAGAGACCATGAGCAAAAACTGCCCAGTGGAGCCCCTCCAAAACTTCCATCAATCAAAACCACGGAGACAACAAAGGATTATTGTTCAGCACACTGAGCTCTGAGGAGATTTGTCATGTAGCATTAGATAAGTAATACAATACCCAACAATATGTCCACATATGTCCACCAAAAGACCTGCATGGAATGTTCATAGTAACATTATTGGTAATAGCCCCAAACTGCAGAAAAACTCAAATGACCATCAACAGTGGAATGGATAAGAAAATTGTGCTACGTTTATGCCAAGGAATACTACAAAGCAATGAAAATCAGTAAACTACTGCCACATGCAACAATATGGATAAATTTCACAAATACAATATTAAGCAAATACTACATACTAAATTATTCCATTGATATAAACTTCAAAACATGCAAAAGTAATTGATGGTGATGGAAGTCAGGATAGTGGTAACCTTTTAGGAGGAAGTCTGTGGCCATTGAGAAGGGTATCAGGGGTATTTCCAGGATATTTTAAGATTCTATTTCTTTATCAGATAGTGGTTGAAAGGAATTGTTTACTTTTTGACAATTTATCAAGCTCTTTAATTTCTTTTTAGAAACATCTTATAATATCCCTATACATTTATGACAATGCTATTGAAAATACACATAAGCAAAGAAATCTCAGAATATTTTGAATAAGTAATAACTCTTCTAGAAATGTCTCCATTTAAAAATAGAGTAGCTTGCCTGAAGTTATAAACCTGCATTTGATCAGAGAGCCTGGGTCATGAAACAGAAGGAGTTATCGTTTATTTAGCAGACTCCTCACACCTGCAGCCTTCCCTAAGAAGGAGGCAGACAGCAGATGGTGATAAGGGAGCACCTCCATCAGGCTCTGTGTGATGCACTGTAGACCTGACAACGCCTCTGGCTACTCAAATCTGCAAACTAAACACCAGTGATGCCCCAAGGCAGTAAATCTCTTCCAAGCCCCAGAATTGCTGATAAGTGCTCAGAGCAGCTGATTCCTGTAACCCTGAGGAGGAGGCCTGGCAGCTGCCTGGCAAGCAGAGCCTCGTGGCACAAGGACCTGAGGACCGTGGGGCCTTTCGTGCTGCAGAATCTTCTCATGATTTATGTGAAGGTTGTGGAGGTAAATGGATGTTTCTGAAAATTTGTCATGAAAAAATGTTTTCAGTCTGTTAACCGAGAGATAACCAGCCAGCTTTCGGCAAATTCAGCTCTGCCTTGGATCAGAACCGAGGTTTGGCCTGGTTTCTGGGCATCTGAAAAGCATAATCAAATAGCACAGCTTTCACATAGAAAATCATAAAACAACAACTCCAACACTTGGCTGATTATGAAAACACCAACCTTAAACTTACTTTATCTGCTTTAGGGATAAATTAGTTTGTTTGAGCCCCATTATGTTCCGTTTCCCCAAATTAAATTGCTCTCCCAGTCTCTTTTGCTCTTAAAAGTTATGCAAAAACAGGGCTTCCCTGGTGGCGCAGTGCTTGAGAGTCCGCCTGCCGATGCAGGAGACGCGGGTTCGTGCCCCGTTTCGGGAAGATCCCACATGCCGCGGAGCGGCTGGGCCCGTGAGCCATGGCCACTGAGCCTGCGCGTCCGGAGCCTGTACTCCGCAAATGGGAGAGGCCACGACAGTGAGAGGCCCGCATAACGCAAGAAAAAAAAAAAAAAAAGTTATGCAAAAACAGTTCTTTGTCCTGGACGAGGTTCATGTGATTTTATTAATCAAGAGGGAGATGGTTGAAGCTACTCCTGTTGAGAATATGGAGCCTCTGCACACTGCACCATGAACAGCGCAGTCCATTAGCTAACAGCCATTTGTTCCCGCAAAAAAATAAAAAATACAGTAAAAAATGCTAGGGGAAATTGATTTTATCAACTCTAAAAAATAGTGTTTATTTTCAGTGCAGCTATGTGAAAACATCAATAACCAGCAATTAGAACTATGCTTTTTATTCTGCTATTGTGGCCAGCATCCAACATTTTTTAGAGATCAGGGGAAACTTCTGTTTTGATTTCTTAATTTTAATCTCTTCTCCTGTGAGAAAGGGCAATAGAAATGTAATGTGTACCTAACTGATTTGTAGTTCACATCTAAATGCAGTGACTCTTTCTTTAGGAAGTGCTTATCCTTAAACTCGGAACTGCAGTGCAGGACAGCCTTCTACTAACTCATATAACATAAAAGAGGAAATATTTAAAAGGTTGAGTTCCTATTTTTCTCTCTCCAT
Organism: Lipotes vexillifer; assembly: GCF_000442215.2. Taxonomy (NCBI): domain Eukaryota; kingdom Metazoa; phylum Chordata; class Mammalia; order Artiodactyla; family Lipotidae; genus Lipotes; species Lipotes vexillifer. The sequence goes on along the minus strand of NW_006778536.1, from coordinate 1,246,234 downwards.
TTCTAACTTTAGTTCACTGCGAAAGAGTATAAGGCTTCACAGCCCAACTCAAAAAAAAAAAAATCATTGCAATAAAGTTTCTGTTCATTTCACCACATTTTGAATGATTGATATATGGGCCAGAAAATGCACTGATCCTGGCAATATAAACACGGATGAAACTGCCTAGTTCTTAGGGCAAGTTCTTCAAACACAACTGGACGTTGTATTTTCTTGTATTATTGAAAAGTAGATAATTTGATCCAAAATGTAGACATTCTATAAGAATTGGGAAGCTTTATTTGATTGAGGGCCCTACACACACACACACACACACACACACACACACAAACTACTTTCTTCATCATGTAAATAAAATGGTAATTTAGTTCTGTTTGCTGTTTAAGAGAGAAGTAAAATAATCCTTCTTACCTGGTTTTCAAATTAGTAATGGGAAATAGTAATTTCCAGTTCAATGAATACAATATTTTAAAATTTAGTTCAGTTGCATAGAATATAAGACAGAGAAGGAGGAATGTGTTGATGAGGAAAAAACACATGGACTAGGCGGATAGAGGGTAAGGCTGCAAACGTAGCACAGGTGAGAGTCCCACTGTCTGCTCATGCTCTGAGGCTTAGTTGATGCAGTGCATGTGGTCCCCCAGACGTTGGTAGACATGAGGGTACAGTGAAGGAACAGCACACTCTCTTGGGGCATTTTAGAATTAAAGGTACACACTCTTACTGTTATGGTATCTACATATCCATAGGGTCAACCTTACACACACACCCTCTTAAATTAGTTTAGAAACAAATAACATCATGAATGAAACACACCCACATCAAATCTGAGTTTGTGAATCCTTGTTTAATGTAATATCATATATCCACACACCAACACCCAGCAACCGGAAAGCTGAGATTTGATGGAATCGGGCCCAGTACCAGAAACCCATAGGAGTGGATCCAGTGAAATAACCCTTCCCACACCCTGTGTGCCCGGGTTTCAGTTCCCAACAGGCCTCTCAGTAAGAGCCAGGGTCTCAGATCACAAGGACAAGCCAGACAAGCCTCCAAAGCACCAGCCGTATCATGTTGGCAAACTACTTGGGGGCCCTGAGTGTTCCCTTTCAAAAATTGTCTTTGCTTCTTGAAGAGCAAATAACAGTCTTCTGTTATGGCTTCCAAAGTGAGGCTAGATCTCTGCTAAATGGACTTTCTAGAGCACCTCCCCCAACACACATGTGAATACACACAGGCAGGCACACACACATGTGAATATACACAGGCATGCACACACATGTGCACATACATAGGCAGGCATGCACAGATATGTATATATACAGGAACACACACACGTTCGCATACACAGGTGCACACACACATAGGCACACACAGTTTTATCTCAATTCTAAAAATCAGAGCATATCCAGGTAACTGATGACAGGAAGGTAACTTGTTTGTGTAACATATGATCCACACAGCTTTCCCTTCTGTGCCCTTGTATAGCACTTTCAGAGCAGTGGCATTGAATGGGAAAGATTTACTTATCAAAACAAGGTTGGTACGTTCTTCCCTATGCTAATATGTGCATATGAATGTACCAAAGCTCTGTCTTTGTCTTTAGTTCTAAAATGCCATGTGCTCTACATGGTCCTATAAGCATCACTCACTCTAAATGTCCTAGAAAAATAGAGTGGAAACTTTATTCTATTCCTCCTCGAGGACACTGATCTCCATCTGGGAGAGGAGCAACCAGCATTCCTGATGCCACATCAAAGCCGGTCCTGGATTCTCTAAGAAGTCTCTGCAGTTTGGAGTTGGGCAGTTGCATCAGAAATGTGCTACCCTGACATCCAATGCAAAAGGATGTGAAAGGAAGACTACATCTTTGTTCCTTTATGAGCATTTTCCTTCCTACTGTTTTATTAAATTCTGTTCAAGGAGGCTGAGGTCAGGTATTAAATAAGATGAGAGCATCAAGGATCAATTTCTTTGCATCTTGGTAAAATAATTCAGGATCCTTTACCTTCAGAGTGGGTGCCTGGGATCCAAGGAAGGAAGTGTTTCCAGGCAGAGAGGGCAACCTCTTGCTACTGGGGGTAATGAGGTGAGGTCAATACGGACTGGTAGACCTAAGGTGAGGCAAGCATGGATGGGCAGGTTTAGATCATCAGTGACCCTGACAATGGCCACTCTGTTGGTGTGCTGAGAAGTCTTGGTGAGATGGACAGACAGCTTGTCCTAACCACAACTGCTCCACAAAGTGTGGAAACACATGGACCTAACTGCACATAGATTCATGAAGAAAAAGTAAATAAAACAACATCTGCATGATGATTTAGGAGAATATTAAACTACCTTCTGAGCATCCTCCCCACCTCCCCTTCGCCCCTTCCATTCACACTCCACACAGCACCAGAATGGTGCTTCTGAAAAGTCCATTAGATCATGCTAGTTGTGCTCAAAACCCCACATGGCGTTGTCCTCAGAACAAAAGCAGGCCCCTTACCTCTCTGAGCTCTGCTATCACCTGCCCACCCCTCACTAATGTAGCCTCAGCTCTCCCAGATGTTCTGAGTATCACCCCTGGCTAAATGATGTGGATTTACGTTATCAAACTCAGGTCTGGTTGCTCACCACTTGAATGTCAATACTTGAGAAGCAAGTGTTGGTAGAAAGGAAAGTTTGCTTTATTCCAGAGGCTGACAACCAGGGGAGAAGGCTGACTCATGTCCACAGGCCAGCTGCCTGCTGCCAATCAGTTGGCAAGAGCTATGAAAGGGGAGTTTCAGGGGTTTATGGGAGGAGGGAGAGGGCTACAGGAAGAAACAGCACAGTCGGCTCTGACGGTCATCTTGAAATTGGTCATGAAGTGGTCTAATCAGTGTAATTTTGACTGTTTTAAGTACAGTTAGTCTTCAGTTCCAGGGTCAGTTTGTTCCTATTTCCTTAAGGCCAGTTCTCAGAATTGTGACAGCTTATGTCCTGGCTACAGTCTGGTCGTCATGTATTAATAGTTAACTTCTTCCACCTGACGGGTGTTTCAGAATCTACCAGACAGCTCACAGGATATGGCTCAGAATATTATCTATAGTCCTTGAGGAGGAACTAAAGGTCCCTGACTTTGTTTAATGACTAAACTATTATTATTTTGTCCTGTTTGACTACTTTCCTTTGCTTCTGCATTTTCTCACTTCTCTGGTTAAATTTATTCTTTGACTCAAGTTTTTCTACAGACAAGAGGCAGGCAGAGGACATAGGGGACCCCAGGTCTGTCCTGGGAAGACCCCATAGGGTCTGGCTCTGTTTCATATATAGGAGACAGTAAAAGTGCTCCTATAAATATATAAGAAAAAAAGACTGACAGCTCAGTGGGAAAATGGGCAATGAGATGGGCAAGCGATGCACAGAAGAGGAAATACAGTCAGAAATCTTAACATCACCAACATGTAGGAAAATGAAAGTTAAAGCAATAATACCTTCATATTTTCCACCCAGCAGACTAGCAAAGCATAGCAAGCGCTGTATCTTTCAGTCTAGAGGAGGATTCAGGAAATAAGATGAGCAGCCATTGCTGGTCAAGATGAGGACTGCTACAGCTTTTTGAGATGTATCTCTGATAATCTGATAGACACACACCCTTTGCCCCAGCAACCCCATCTTTTTAAAGAATATATCCCATTACAATGAAAGAGCCAGAATATCAAAGTAATTGCATAAGAATATTTTTGAAACAATAATGTTTTGGGGACTTCCCTGGTGGCCCAGTTGTTAAGAATCTGCCTGCCAATACAGGGGACATGGGTTCTAGCCCTGATCCAGGAATATCCCACATGTCATGGAGCAACTGAGCCCATACGCCACAACTACTGAGCCTGGGTGCCACAACTACTGAATCCCACGTGCCTAGAGCCCATGCTCCACAACAAGAGAAGCAATGAGAAGTCCGCGCTCTGCAACGAAGAGTAGTCCTTGATCGCCACAACTAGAGAAATCCCACATGCAGCAACGAAGACCCAACGCAGCCAAAAAATAAATTAATTAAAAAAAAAGTATTTTGAATATTTTTGAATATCAAAAAAACCTGGAAAATAGTCTGAAAATCCATTTATAGCTAAGGTTTAGTTACCTTCCTACTATGAGATGTTATGCTGCTGCTTGCTTCAGTTGAGGCCAAGTTTCCCCTATTCTTGAGGACATTAAATGCACATTCTTCAAAAATGTTTCTGCTTTCTGCTTTGGCTCTGTTTTCTTGCCATTTCTTTCTTCCACCTCTATCCAGTATGTGGCTTTCACTGACTCTCCTGTTTCCATGCAGCACCCCTGTGCTAGGCTGTACCTGCAGCCCTTATGGACAGAATCCCACATGCTGAGGAGGAGGAGGGGGCAGCTTCCAGATGTGGGCTGGGCTGGGCAGTTGGTGGCCACACTGGTTCACCGTCACACTCAGTGGATGTCCATTTTCCTCCCCTGCCCTCAGTCCATGTTAGGGGCATCCCAGCTACAGCTCCCCAGTTCCCGAGTCACCATGGGGTCTAAGGCACAGAGCGACTTGCTGGGGACCCCCAATGCCAACTTAGGTTTCACAGCTGTTGTTGCTAAAAAAGTGTTATTCATTCACCTGCTTTCCAGATTCCAAAATAATGACTCTCACCTCTGTTTCCATTCTCCTTTTTCCTGTAGTTTATACATCTTAACCCCTTTACTATGATTTAAGAGGATATTGGGAGGGAGCAAGGTAATCACGTGTGTTCCACATCTTTTACTGAAGGCCCTGTATTAGTCGGCTCGAGCTGTTGTAACAAAGTGCCACAGATGGGGTGGCTTAAACAACAGACATTTATTTTTTCATGGTTCTGGAGGCTGGAAGTCCAAGATCAAGGTGTGGGCAGGGATGGTTTCTTCTCAGGCCTCTCTGCTTGCCTTGTGGATGGCTGTCTTCTTGCTGTATTCCCACATGGTTTGTTCCTCTGTGCCTATGCATCCCTGGTGTCTCTTCCTCTTCTTATAAAGACACAAGTTATACTGGGTTAGGGCCCATACCAACAGCTTCATTTAACTGAGTCACATCTTTAAATGCCCTATCTGAAAATATAGTCACAGTCTAAGGTACTGGGGCAGTGACTTCAACATATGAATTTGGAGGAGGGATCATGACTCTGCCGATAGTCTTGAACATGTTTCTCCAACTACAATTTTTCACAATAAAACAGCCCCTTGATCAACATTTTCTAAATGGCATGTTGTAGCACATAAATGGATTATGAAGATTTTTAATCACAGTCTCCATTTCAGTGCTTGTGATTGGTCTGTTTATATTTTCTATTTCTTCCTGGTTCACTCTCGGCAGGCTGTGCTTTTCTAAGAATGTGTCCATTTCTTCCAGGTTGTCCATTTTATTGGCATAGAGTTGCTTGTAGTAATCTCTCATTACCCTTTGTATTTCTGCCGTGTCATTTGTTACTTCTTTTTCATTTCTAATTCTATTGATTTGAGTCTTCTACCTTTTTTTCTTGATGAGTCTGGCTAATGAAATGAAGCTAGTGGGTCACAATCCAGCTTGGAAAATAAAATTGAAATAGAACAAAAACATGTCAGATTGAGGAGGAAATAATAAAAGTTAAGAGTCAGGATTTTTTAAGTTGCATACAACTTTGGTTTCAATGTTGAGTGTGGTGAGTGGCATGGATTGAAAAGTATCATAGGTTCTTCATGTGGGACTCATGGCCAATGAACATTTAAAAGCTGCCATCCTACATAATCCATATTTCCTGCTTTACAAATCAGAGGGAGTTCTTTCTACCGAGAGAAATGGTCTAGTTAGTGCCTCCACTAATTTGTTTCTTCTTGAAAAAAATTGTATGGTTGCTGTTGTTTTTTTTTCCTTCTAAAAATAATGAGAGTAAAAATGCAATTAGATATTTTAGATTAAATGATAGAAAATATTTCTTAAGATGGAAGTAAAAATAGAGTTTAGAGGCAGCATCAAAACATATAGAGATGTTAGAGAAGTGGTTAAGGTGAAACTTTTTCCACCCCAAACTCCTCTACTCCCTATAGATAATATTTAGTTCAGTTTGACAAATACTAATTGGAGCTTTCAGCTTGACAGCTCACATTAGGTACTTATTCTGTGTTGTGTGTTTGCGTGTCCTTATGCACGAGTTCAGCATATCAGCCATGAGGTAGCAAAGTATTTTGAGCTCCGATTTAAAAACAAGAAATGGCTTTTAGAAAATCACATGGCATGCTGCCGAGGACAGAGTTGCCTGAAGCCAGGATTCATAGCCCTGCTCCGGACTACTTGCTCTTCTGACTCACACCCAGGGTAGCTACAGAGCTGTGCAGCCCAGGCATAACGAAAATGCAGGGCCCTTCTTCATAATATTAAGTTCAAGAAGGCCACAGCAGAGTACAAAGCAAGCACAGGGCCCTTCAGAACACGGCCCCGTGTGACCGCTGGGTCCCTCACCCACGGAGCTGGCTGTGCTCCCACCAGGAGTTTCTTTCTCCCGCGGAGAAGGAGGATGACCTGCTTTTCCTCCAAACTGCTCTGAGCATAGAGCTAATTCTCCTGTGTCCTGCCTGCTGGGTTGTTCCTGGTTCTGAGTCGTTGTTGTCTCCAGACAGGGATGTTGAAAACTCAGCCTCTGTACACACCGGTGCTGCATCTAATCTCAGAGAGAGCTTTGAGTGAAGTAGGAAAAAACAGCTTTATTGCTTTGCCAGGCAAAGGGGAACATGGTGGGTCCCTGCCGTTGAAAACTGTGCATCTCAACCTGGGAGGATTTGATGAGGGGTTTTATAGCAATAGTTCAAGGGCGGGGTTGCTGACAAGATTAAGGTGTGCAGGGCCTGTATTCTTCTAATCTGGTGAGCTTCTCTAGTCCCTTTAATCGTGGTTGCTTGACTGAGCCTCCCTCGATTAGCAACTTTTCTAATCTGCCCTTTGGACATTGGGGGAGGTCACAGAGGCTGGGGTCTTGCCCAACAAGAAACAGAGGACAGAAGGTTTCTGTGCCCAGGAGCCTCACAGGATCCTCCTCAGTTTCAAGAGGGGCAGAGGACGTGCAGCCTGGGGCCAATGTCACCCTGCCTGGCTGCCCCACCAGGCTCAGGTGTTGACTCCCACTTGCTTAGGGGCTGGTGCTGCAGCTCACGTGTTTGTCTGTGAGGTGAAACTCAGAGTGAAATGCCTCTCAAGTTCTTTTGTTCTTTGGTAAAAGAGAAAAACAAAACTTGTTCTGATGACTTTTGGAAAACAGTTTGATTTTGTGTTTAAGTGGGTTATTTTGCTGTTGCTCTTTTGACTTCTGAAAAGCCCTCTTGGCATAGAGAGGAAAGGCAGAGTAAAAACCAGGTGAGGTCTGTGGAGGTTTTTTAGCGTAAGCACTTGCTGTTGGACTGCATTGTGTTTTTATGTCACTCTTTGTATTAAGTGAGATTTAATGGAATAGGTGTATTCCAGCAAGGTGAGCTTTATTCTTATTTCTGTTTCTTTCATTTTGTTCCTGACTGGACTAACTGCAAAAGCTTCTGTTCTTACCACATGCCCTAGGGGTTCTGAATCACGCTGAGTACGTACATACAGCAGGCAAAAAAAATGGAATTCATTTTCAAAGTGTTTTAGGTTGTCAAGGCACCAGACAATATGTTTCTTACTGAGCCAGGACTCTTGTCACAGATGGGGAGAGAAGACTGTTGACAAAAACTCCCTTTCTCAGGCATCTATGGAGGTGGTCATGAAGAAGTCTTAGAACTGCCATGGCTGGGAGGAGGAAGGGAGGGACAGACAGGACAACTGTAAGTGGGTTTTACTCATTTCAAAGCAGATGATGTCTCAATTTTGTTTTTTATCTGGTTGAACTCACATATTCTATTTAAATTGAAAGTGAAGGACACAATAATTTGGATCAGAATTTCCATGCCAACATTCCAAAAAATAGAGCTCCTGAAACCTTTTTAAGGCTTACATATATTTGAAAAATGTTTAAAAAGATGAAAAGAGTAAGAAAATTCAAGAGAAAATAATACTAAACATGTATATATATTACCAAGAAAAAATGGATGGAAGGAAAATCTGGCTAAGTATCTTGTGTTACTGAGAAATGAAGTCGAATTTGTCATGTTTATTTTCAAGAAATTGAATAAGAATTCTTTTCTGCGATTCTGCCTGTTGCGTTTTCACATGAACATTTTCGTCTGCCTGTTAGGTTTTCATTTGAATATACAATAGGAGACCAAATTAGATAACCGTTGGAAGTGATAACTTTTTAAAGTACTTGGATCAAAGACATCAGATGGTCTTGAATACCTACCACATGATACCTCGGTGAGTTTGATTTGATATTTCCAATTAACTTGTGCATGGGATCGGGTGTTACTCAAGTGAGAAGAGGAAAGAGAAGTGTGAAGTAGCAAGTACAAATATAGATACTATATTTCAGAAGACTCTTGCTTGGTTTTATAACCTGTATAACAAATTTTTCTGATTTTTATTATGTAAGTTTAACTTTTTTGTAGCTTGTTATGTAATTATTGTCAAAGCTTTCTTTTTTAAATTTTTATTTATTTATTTATTTGTTTGTTTATTTTTGGCTGCATTGGGTCTTCGTTGCTGTGCTGGGGCTTTCTCTAGTTGTGATGAGCGGGGCTACTCTTTGTCGCAGTGCGCAGGCTTCTCATTGTGGTGGTTTCTCTTGTTGCGGAGCAGGGGCTGTAGGTGCATGGGCTTCAGCAGTTGTGGCATGTGGGCTTGATAGTTGTGGCACATGGGCTCAGTAGTTGTGACACATGGGCTTAGTTGCTCTGTGGCATGTGAGATCTTCCCAGACCAGGGCTCGAACTTGTGTTCCCTGCATTGGCAGACAGATTCTTAACCACCTTCTTAGCCACCAGGTAAGTTCCTGTCAAAGCTTTCTTAAGGAAAAAACTCATCCCATGATCAAAGCGTGTACAAATCAATGTCACAGATAATGGGGGTGAGGGACATGCCAGAGGGAAGATCCCTGTTAATCTTGACTAGTGTCTCAACGTAATCTTTATCAGACTCCTTTTGTAAGAGCACTTGTATGGATAACACTTCTAGGTGTGATTCTCTATGCTTTCTATTGGATCTTCATGATTATCCACTTTGACAGAAATGGCAAACAAACAGAGCAACCAGGGATTCCCTCCTTCCTATTCTTAAAGGTGGTGTGTCCTTCCATTTGCTTTCAAATTTTAAAACACAGAAAACAATAAACTAGAAAAGTATGATAAATGTGCCCTAAGAGAAGGAGAATACACCAAATTATCCCAATACCTGGGAGCAGATGTCCCGGGGCTGTGTCTGGGACACATCCTTGCCTGCAGTCTCCTGGTCCACCTGGCAGCTGCTGCAACTCTCAGGAAAATGAGCTCCTTCAAGCCCCTCCTACTTGTCCCCAGTGTGTGGTGGTCACCAGCCCTGGACCTGCCCCTCACCTGTCTTTCCCTTTGCTCCATC
>NW_006778536.1:1209072-1236755 GCF_000442215.2 Lipotes vexillifer | reverse complement strand
GCTTTCCTTCGTTGGGGGACTCTGGTACGTGGGTCTTTGCAACAATATCCAGTGTCCCCACTGTTTTACCTGACCCCAGTCCCATCCGCATCAAGCCACTCTGCAGATGACAGTCACACATTTGTTTGCTCTTTTCTTGTGCCAGGAACTTATTTAAAATGCTGTCAGGGCTTCCCTGGTGGCACAGAGGTTGAGAGTCCCCCTGCCGATGCAGGGAACATGGGTTCTTGCCCCGGTCTGGGAAGATCCCACATGACGCGGAGCGGCTGGGCCCGTGAGCCATGGCTGTTGAGCCTGTGCATCTGGAGCCTGTACTCCACAACGGGAGAGGCCACAGCAGTGAGAGGTCCATGTACCACAAAAATAAATAAATAAAATAAAATAAAATAAAATAAAATGCTGTCAATCACTCCAGCTTCTTATTGTAGAAAGTCTAACTCACAGGCTTGTCTGTGAGGTCCTCTGAAATTCTCCTCTTCTCGACTCCACCGTGCTACTTGAAGTTGACCTGGATTACCTGAGTTACACATTATCTGAGCCATCAATGTAATCACAGGGCCCTCCTAGGGGAAAGAGGGTCAGTGCTGGAGAGGTGGCAATGACGGTGAGGCAGCCAGAAGCAGAGGAATGGGGTGGCTTCCAGAAGCTGGAAGAGGCAAAGACTGAGTTCTCTCCCTACAGCCTCTAGAAGGAACCAGCCTTACCCAAACCCTGACTTCAGCACCTTAAGACTCTGACTGCCACAACTGTAAGGTAGTAAATGTGCATTTTTTTAAGCCACTAAGTTTGTGGGAATTCCTTAGAGCAGCCATAAGAAACAAACACATGACTCAAAGGTAGAAATTATTCACTCAGTGTTGACCCCCTTGTTCACTGTAGTACAACTACTTTGGAGATGTTGCTGTGTCCTCTGAACTCAAGTTGTTTTCATGCAAACCCAGGGCCTGTCCTTGGTGCCTACAGACTATCTTGTGTTCTTATTTCTCAGAATACTCCAAAAGGAATACTATTCATTTTTCTGACCAAGCTCACTCCTCCCTTCCAAAAGCCTTCTGTATGTCCAGTAATGTCTACCCCATGCTTCTAATCTAACAGTTGAACTACATCATAGTTATATCTGCAACATGCCGTTCAACCCCCTTTTGCACTGCTAATTCTCTGAAGCTGGTTTTGCCTCCCACAGTGGCCTATCAGCTCCTGTTAGGCAAGGTCCTCATGATAAAAACAACCACAGGAGCAGCTTCAGCAGCAACAACATCCCAAATGCCTGTCCTGTGGGGAGTTCACTCTGCTGCTTTGCAGCAAGTATCTTCCATCGCATTTCTTGTGCAACCTCGCTGCTCTGGCACTTTGAAGAACTCTTTGGCTGTGGGTTTGCCTGACATTTCCTCCTGGTTAGATGGAGGTTCTGCATTTTTGGCAAGAACAGAACAGAAGTGGTGTGCCCCTTGACTGTCTCCATCCCCAGGAGACTCAGGCAAAATGTGTTCTTGTCTAGAGAGGAAGCTTGTGGCTGCCTGTGGAGAGGAACAGAGAAGTGTGGTCTGGAACAGTGGATGGGCTGCTGTTTCCAGCACCTTGTCCAGTAACACAGCTCAGGGCGCTTTCCATCGAGGCAAGGATCTTGAACTTGTATGCTTTCAAGAGTGGCTTCTAAAATACCTTTGTCTTAACAGAAATTTCTGTGTTAAGGTCTCTCCTGAGCCCCCTGACTTTGTTTTGTGGGGTCCTTCCCTACTGAAGTCTCCTGATTCTTTTTCTAACAGGTCTCAGGATGTTCCTGGTTTTACTTTTAACCCCTAATTCCCATCACCTTCCCTGGTGGTCAGATGAAATGGGTTAGTTGTTAGCTTCCTTTTAGGTTAGAAGATACGTCCTTGACTTGTCTAGGTCATATAAACACACAAAGTCCAGGCATATAAGCAATCTAGGATTTGATTCTTGCTTTCTCCACTTAACTGTATTTGCATTTTATTTTAGAATGCCAGCAATTCATCATTTCCTTGACACTCTGGGATCATTGGTTTTGCCTTTAACCAACCATACTTGGGTATGAAAAATGCATTGAGGACCTTACAAGGCAAAGTACCAACCAAAAGCTTTTCCTTCATGGTGTAAATGGCTCTTTTTATTGTGATATCCATAATGATTTTTTTAATAAATAAGTGGTTGGCAACTGGGAGATGAGGAGTTGTGATCCCTCCAAGTCCTCCAGATGAATGAGCAGAGTGGGCAGAATGGGCAGCTGTAGCCAGTCATCAAATATCATTGAAGGCCTTCCCTCTATGCTCTGTGCCCATGAGCCTGAATCTGCTTCCAAAGAAAGCCTGAAGCCCTGCCAGTCCATAGTTTTCTGCACAGAACCATGAAGAGACCATTGGTAGGGAGGTTAGGAGAATGTTGAGGATGGGCTCAGAGTAGTTTTTAGTTAGTGATGGGTCTGAAGGAGAAAGAGGCTTTCTGGGTTCTGTGCCACTATCCCTAAGGACAGGTGTATCAGCAAGAATTAGAGTGCTTCGTCTCTGCTGTTACCCTGGAAATAAATGCTTCTTGGGAGTAGGAAAGAGTGATATAAAAGATGAGCTTGTGACCCAAGAATGTACAAGAACAGGTGTGTGAATTTTGACATCACTGGACCACATGAAGGTTGCTTTCATTGGAAGGTGTGGCAGGATGAATAATGCCCCCAAATGTCCACACCCTAATCCCTGGAATCCATGGACATGTTTTATCTTGGAAGAACTTTGTAGATAGAATTAAGGTTACAGATCTTAAAATAAGGAGATTATGCTGGGTGATCTCGCAGGAGATGCACTGGGTGGGCTCAGTGTAATTATGTGGACCTTAAAAGTAGAACAGGGAGGCAGAAGCATTGTTGGAGAGATGTACCAGTGAAATATGAAGCAAGAAGGTCCTGAAGCATGAGAGGGACCCAGCCGGTCATTGGTGGCATGAAGATGTAGGCATGGGGCTATGAGCCAAGACAGGCAGATGGTCCCTAGAAGCTGGAAACAGCCTTCAACTGGCAGCCAAGGAGGAAACGGAGCCTCCATCCTATTACAAGAAATTGAATTCTTCCAACCACCCAGATTAGCAGGAAACAGGTTCTTCCTTTCAGCCTCTAGGAAGGACCACATCCTGCCAACACTTAGATTTTAGCCGGGCAGATGAGACCCATGTCAGATTTCTGCCCTCCAGAATTATAAAACAATAAAACTGTTGTCTTAAGTCAGTAACATTGTGGTTGATTTGTAGTCTCCAATCAGAGGCTGTAGTATTTTGATATTAGTTTTGCAGGTATTTATTTGATTTCATTCCTTGCCTTGGTTTTCACTGAGTATGGTTCCTCTAAGGAGTTTATCACCGCTGCTTTGGACATCAATTTTATAGATCCAATTTTATAAGCTTTTTTTTTTTAATAGGAAGACTTTATTTATTAAAAGCCATTTTATGTTTGTATAGCAATTGATCAGAAAGTGAACAGAGTTCCCTCATACCAGCCTCCTCCTCAGCACAGTTTTCCCTATTATTACTTTTTTTGTTTTTTTTCTGCGGTACGCAGGTCTCTCACTGCTGTGGCCTCTCCCATTGCGGAGCAACAGGCTCCAGACGTGCAGGCTCAGCGGCCATGGCTCACGGGCGCAGCTGCTCCGCGGCGTGTGGGATCTTCCTGGACCGGGGCACGAACCAGTGTCCCCTGCATTGGCAGGCGGACTCTCAACCACTGCGCCACCAGGGAAGCCCTCTATTATTACATTTTGTAGTAGTGTGGTACATTTGTTAAAATTGATGAACCTACACTGACACACTATCAATTAATTAAAGTCCATAGATACATTAGAATCCTCTCTGTTCTGTACATTGTATGGGTTTTGACAAATGTATAACGTCATGTGTCCATGATTACAGTATCGTATAGAACAGTTTCATTGCCCTAAAATTCCCCTGTGTTCCACTTATTCACCTTCCCTCCCCAAATTCTAGCAATCTCTGATGTACCATCAGGATGGCATATTGGCCAGTACAGGATGCATTTGAGTTATGAGGTAAGGCTAAATGTTATCACATGATGTTCACCACTGTAAATTTATCCCCTTTGTTTATTCGGAGATCTAATAAAATAAACAAAAGGGATATGTGTGCCCTCAGAGCCACAATACTCCCAAATCATGACTTGAAAAAGCAAGGGCCAGTCAATAGAAGTGGCTCAGACTGTCTCTAAAACATGCTTACACCCTGAGTTAGTCATCACATGTAAGCTTCCGAGTGTGACTCATGTAATTCTTGTGGGTCCTAGGCTATGAGAGATCAGGCACTAAGAAATCCACACCTACAACTCTCAATGCTCCGTTTTCAAGACCTCAAGAATTGCTGATATCAATTATCACCCCAAAAAATTGTATTTTTCTGAGATAGAAGCAGTGCCTGGTTTTGCTGGCATAGCCACCCATCATTTCCAAGACAGACACCAAAATTATACTTGACGTGCAGAGGTTGATTGCTACAATCTACCTGTATAATTCTCTCATCACCCATAGCTTTATTTTCTTGGGGGCGTAGTTATGTCACATGCTAGTCTATCTTCAGGAGAATTTCCCTCAATGAGAGGAGAAAGGGACTGTTTGTATTTGGATGAATCCACTTAAAAGGAGAAAAAAACTCACCTCACTTCAGAACATGTAAGACGGTTGCTAAGACTTGCATTTCCTTGGAAGGGCTGTCACTTGGTAGTAGACGCTCAGCTCTCAAAGTCCAGCTAACTCATAGAACATCGTCATGAGGTGTGAGGCAGACTGAGGGCTGCCCTTTCAGACTGGATCCTGGAGCCTGGACCTTGGCATCTAGTTCTTGGGGGAGGCGGGGACTAAGAGAAGATTACTCCCACTTGGCTTCCTGAAAGTCTGAAGCCATTTAACTGCACTGGGGCCTCTCTCCAGGAATAATTTTATTTTATTTAGTTATTCAGAGTCTAATACAGGGGGCTGAAAATCACCTTTCACAATACCCTCTTTCTAGCTGGTTCTCTGGAAATCAAGGTCATTAATCTACTTTGCAAAGTCAAACCCCATCTCTTTTCTTCTGAAGACCATCTTTTCACTGCCCAGGTGTCGTAACACATTACGTGGTTTTCTGTCAGACTTGGGCTCATCACAGTCCAATATTTTTGTTTTACCTATATTTTTTATCCCATAAAAATTATTCTTGCTCATTTCTGCACTTCCCTGGTGGATAATAGTCTGTCTCAGAAGGAATTGGCCTCAGTATTAGGACTTGCAAGGTGCACTTCAGGTACAAACAGCAAGAGAACCCTTAGTATTTCACACACAGGAGGGGTGGATTTCCCTTGAAGAAATAAATCCATTAAGGGCCAGTTGGGAAAACAAAAATCATGTGAGGTATTTCAAACAGCAGGGGACATAATCATTTTTACACAGATGTTGAAAGTCTAACAAGGCAAAAAGTGGTAACCAGATCTGTAAATCTTGAAAGCACCGAATCCCTCCAGGGTTTATTAATGACTCATTTATTAATTAAGTGAAAGAAACAGCTAAGTTCCTCTAGTTTGGGGAAACACAGGAAGAGGTGGGTTATTGACTTGAAGCTCAGAGGAGGGACATCAGAGGCTGATGCTCAAACCTCAGAATGGGATGACTAAGAGTCAGTGGTGCTTAGATCTGAGAGGGAGTCTCCCTACAGCTAGATACTGGAACACTAAGAATGTGCCGTGAAGCTGGTGCTGGAAGTTAGTGCCCAGGGCAGGGAGAACCTTGAGCCATAGCTGCCCTCTGCTGGGAGTGGTGGTGGGAGATGCTTGGCATGCTGGAACCAGGAAGGAAGTACCTTTTCCTCTCCTCTTGCCTTCCAGTTCTCTTCCAGCATCGCCACACACAGAACCTAGGAGGAAACTGGTGAGAAAGCATGAAGAGTGGCTTCAGAATTGCAGCCTCAAGCATCACATAGTCTTGGAGCTGAGAAAGAGTAGATACATGACCTGCACAGTCCACTCCTTGGGCTTCCTGGCATCTGTACATCCGCTTCTGCCTGTTTTCAAGTCCTTCTCATTTTAGCCTCTACAGTCTTCTTGGCATAGAAAATGTAACTCTGCCTCATAAAATGAAGATACTCTCACTCATATACACAAATTGTATGTACACAAATTGGTTCATATACATAAATTGTAACAAGCTGGAAAGGAAATGTGTGTAGATGCTACAGTCCTCACTCTGTAGTTGTAACAATTGATATTTATCATTTCTATCATTGTCTATCCATCCCATGTGCCCTACTTCCCAGGTAGTATTATAGCTGACCAGCATTGTCTTCTTGGGTGAGGTAGAATGACCCAAACCTTTATTTCTTAAGTGTCTAAAACATCAGTGATTCTGTTTTTATTAGGATACTGTAGTTTTCCATTTACATTTACCACCATGAGAGTACTAAAATGAACACTGACGAGTCCCTGTTTTTTTTTTTTTTTTTTCTCCTGGGTTTTAAACAGTTTCCCCTGCCCTTACTGTGTAGCAACTCCTCCCAAATCCTCCTGGTAATTAGAAACATTTACTCTAGCAAATAGAGAGCCTTGGGGCATCAAAATGGCCTTAGTCTCAACTTTGCATCAGTGGAGCCCTTGCTGTTTGGCCTGGTAGTATTATTCCTCTCTTGGAAACTGTGATGGTTAATTTTATGTATCATCTTGACTGGGACAATCGTGTGCCAGACATTTGGCCAAACAACATTTTGTGTATGTGTGGCTGTTTCTGGATGAGATTAACATTTGAATTGATAGACTGAGTAGTGCAAGTTGCCCTCTCTGACTTAGACAGAACTCATCAACTGAAAACCTGAATAGAATGAAAAGGCTGACACTCCAATGAGGAAGGTGCACTTCCTCCTGCCTGGCTACCTTGAGCTGGGACACTGGTCTTTTCCCAGCCTTTGAACTCAGACTGAAACAATGGCTCTTCTTAGGTCCTGAGCTCACTGCTTTCAGACTAGAGCCACACCATCGTCTCTCTTGGAGCTCTTGCTTAACGACTGCATGTCTTGGTACTTCTCAGTCTCCATAGTCTGTAAGCCAATTCCTTATAATAAATATCTAGTTCTAGATATAGATCCTATTGATCTGTTTCTCTGGAAAATCCTAACACAGGAACTAATGCCCAGGATAGAAATTAGGGCAGCCAAGTGAAGCATTTGCCTCAAGCACCAGAAAAGCTATAATCAAGATAAATAATATTTTAATGCAATATTTTAAAAATCAATATTGATGCCAAAAATACAAGATGAACAAAAATGCCAAAAATTTGAAATGAAGACAGGATCCAACATAAGCCAAACCATATCAGAGCCTGCAAGAAAAGGAAAAATGTGCACCCTTATATACATATTTTTATGTATTTTATTTTAATGAATAATTTTTCTACAACATTAAATAGTTGAAAACTTATTGAAAGATTGGAAGTAGGTATATTGGAACTTGAAACATGTTTAAATATTTTATTTATATCAAAATTGGAACTTATTATAATGTTACTTTTCTGGCTTTAATGAAAACAGATTCATCAAATAATATTAAACAATATAAACATTATTTGATGAATAATATTATTCATCAAATTATATTTTCAAAGTTAACTCCTTTGCTTATTTCATTTTCAAATGAGAACTGCCATGTTGGACAATTTCTCTTCACCAAGTGAAACTTTTAAATAAAATTTAATTATCTCAGGTTACTTATCCTGTCTTTATTTAAATTTGTGATATTTTATTCATCAGAGATTTTTTGACAAATTGCATTAAAATATTACTTGTCTAGGTGACTGAGTTTTTGGTGCTCCTTGAATTTTACATGTGCGGCAACTGCCTCGCTTGTCTTACTTTAAACCTGGCCCTGTTAAGACCCCTTATTCAATGAAGTTTGTTTTTAGGTGTAATAACGAGAGGGAAGTATGAGAGGAGCATCCCAATTTTTATCCCTCAAATTCCCAGATATGTCCGTATTGCCTCTGGGAAAAATAGTACCTACCATATAATGTGTTCAGTGGATTTAAAGAAATATTGCTTCCTGTGAGATAGTCCTTCATATTTTCAGAAAATTGTTTCTTAACTGGAGCCATAACTAAAGATTTAGTAGCTCCATTCACTAGTTCATCTGACTGTCTGTTTCTCAATGGCAAGCTATATATTAAAACCAGAGAATTCCGTGGACATGAGTCCATCACTGTATGTCTTGTGCTGTGACATTGGCTGCTCTGTTAGGAGCCAGGATGATGAGATACCATGATGGCAAATTAGGCATTTCAGACATCCACAGATGTTGGTGCTGGAAGAAGCATTGTAAGTCAGAAAGTCAAATCCATATCCAAAATACATGTCTATTTTGGGAAAGACAAACCATTGCTCCTCCCACAATGGAAGGCATTTCATATAATTAACTTGGCACAGGTACTTAAATGATCCCCTCAAGGAATGATGACTGTGTCAGGGCACAATGATATTGTCAGGGTAGAAACTCATCAGTGACAGGAGCCAGATTGGCATCAGTGATAGGAATTCCATGTTGTTGAGCCATGTGTTGCCTCGTAGCAAATATCCTGCCATTTTGTTCGATGCTGGTGTGGTCAAGGATAGAGGACATCTGAGGGAAGAGGTCTTCTTGTCCACCTGGTTTTGATAGGCTCCTCTGCAGAGATGCCCTCTGGTAGGTATTCACACAGTTTCCAAACATCTTCACAGCCTACGCCCAGCCTTCAAGACCCTTCCATATACCTCTTCTCCATGCTTTAGGCCAGTTGATTCCAAATCCCTGACCATCTTGCAAACCCAGTGGTTGCAGCTTGTAAACCAGTGTGGAGCCCTTTCTCTGCTGTGCTTTAATTGAGAAAAAGTGGACAATATACAATATTGCTTAAAGTTCTGGCCATTGGAAGAATTTGTCTTCAACCCTGGTCATTTATGAACATCTCTCTATGATGCTATAATGTTACAGCTGTCAACCACTGATCAGGGCCACTAAATTATAAAAAGTATCTATATATCAGGACTATTACTTTTATTCCTAAGTCAACCAGCCATAAGGAACTCCTTGTGAAATCTTAGGACAGGAGGCAATAGAAGGAGCAAGTTCCATGAGATTCTGAACCAAATTATGATGCAATTTTCTGTGCTTCCAGGATTTGATCAAGGCCTGTATCTTATATGTCTTTGCCATTAGATGATGGACTTGATGTGTGTACATTGATCCTATGGCTTGTTGACCACAAGGGTTCAATAGCAAGCTCGAAAATCTGTGTTAAAAGCAGTGTGGTTATCTGAGGGTTTGTTCCACAAACCTCAGTTTCATTTTTTAGGGGTATATCACAATCTGCATTCAGTGCCCCTACTCACCACAGATACTTTGAGGACCATTGGAACTGCTGGCTCCTAAAACTCATGTGGGAAAGCAGTTTAGCCATAAATGAACAAAAATAATGTCTCAGAGTAAACAAAACTATCACCTTTTTACCTGAACATTTTTAACAACCCTGCACTGATTTGTCCACAATATAAATAATTAAAATACCAGTCACCGAGTTATTTGGCACTTAACGAACTCATTAGACTGTGCACTTGTATGCAGTATGCAATGATATTGTACAGACTCAAATGCAAATTATAGTTTTCTTGTACATCGAAACGAACATGTAATGTGACATAAATAATGAAATAAATGTTAAACACATATAATTAATGCAAAAAAAGTTTGCAAAATAAAATTTATAAATAAGGCAATATTAAAATGGAGGTTTCTTAATGAATAAAAAAGCTACTTGAGTAGGGTTTGGTGATGAAAGAGGTAAGATAGAGTGTATTGTCGCTGATCTTGTCTGGTGGAAGGTGAAAGTGGACAAGAGGCAGAAGGTGAAGGAGGGAGTGAACGGTCCATGTTGGAACTCACAGAAATGGAAGGTTTCTCGTCTTCATATGTGAAGCCCTAGAAGTGAATGGTTGTAAAGCATGTGCAAAGCAAAAAGCAAAGCAATCCTGAAAAAGAAGAAAAAGAAGGAAAAACACGTGTATGAGTTTGCTAAGGCAGCTGTAACAAAGTACCACAGACTGGGTGGCTTAATTACACAAAAGTATTGTCTCAGAGTTGTGGAAGCCAGGAGTCTGAAATAAAGGCAGAGTTGGTTTCTTCTGAGGCAGTAGAGAGAATCCAATCCGTGCCTCTCTCCTGGCTTCTGGTGGTTTGCTGGCAATCGTTGGCGTTCCTCGGCTTGTGGCAGTATAATTCCAACTTTAACACTGTGTCCTTCCTGAGTGTGTGCCTGTCTCTGTGTGCAAGTTTCCCTTTTCTATATGGACACCAGCCATATTGGATTAGGGCCACCCTACTGACCTCAACTTGATCACCTGCAAAGACTATTTCCAAATAAGGTCATGCTCACAGGTACGGGGGATTAGAACTTCAATATCTTTTTACATCTTGTATATTTTCTGCTTGGTCTTAGAATCAGCCATTTCTCTAAGGAGTCCTTCTTTTTGTCGAAGAATGGTGGTAGAAGCTGAGATCTGGGTGTGTGATGTGCTCTTTGCTACTGGAGTGTCTTTCTAAGTGTTTCTAAGCCCTCTCAGCTGACAGATCAAGGAAATATGTGTGTATACTAGCATGTGTATGCACATACCTATAAATATTCTATATGCAACCAAGCATCTATATCAAGCTAGATATGAGTTCACATGGGTGTCTCCAATCCTAACCCTTCACCACATGGATCGTCCTAGCCTCCTCCTGTTGCTCATCCTGTTAACTCTCACTCCATCAGTGAGAAGCTTGGTTCCCACCATCCACGACCCACTTACTTAATTGTTCACTTCCAGTGTCATATACACGTAGGGTGGCAGCAGAATTGTTAACCTACCTCCTCATCAGTAATAACTTGATCAACCAGAGTCCAGTACTTTAGTACATTTCCTTTTTCCCTTAGTCTTAGAAATTCCATTCTTCCTCAAAGTTGTTTGTCAGCACCTTTCCTCCTAACCTTCTCAGGTAAGGTTGTTTCCTCTGGTTTTGATGTTAGTGACTTTGATGTCAGTCATGCTTTTAGCCTTCCAAGTGCTTAGGCAAGTGTTATCTGGCTGCAGGATAAGGATGTCACCAAGAGGGGACCTTGACCATTTGGCAGATAAAGGAGAACCAGTGAGAACCTGTTTTTAGGTGACTTAGCCACAGTCACAGCCTTGAAATTGGAACAGTTAGACCTTGAACCAGCCAGGTTTCTGACGCTGCACCTATGCTGTATCCACTGCACTCACTCCTTTTTTTCTAGAGGGCAGTGTGTCACTGAGGTGACAATGAGAGGGCAGGAAGATACTTAGGCACTTCATCTGATATTTTCTGGTACACAACAGTGTATTTCTTAAGTACTGGGATCTGAACAGAGATTCCTCCAACTGAGAGACAATGATGCTTTGGCTGTGTTTGGCTACTGTAGAGTCCTCTACATCTGCAATGCAGTGGTGGAAATATTTGTGCATAAGCGGATGTGTCATTTACCCACATAAGCTCATGTTGATGTAAGTCAGAAAAAATTCAAAGGAAAAAAGATTCTCATGAGTACAAATTACTTCTGGGATGACCTTAGGTTTCCGAATTAAATTATTTCAGCAGAGTTTATGCATGGATTCTGAGCATGAGGAAATTATTTAGGAGATGTTTACTATGGCAGAAAGTAGTGAACATCCTAATCACAATTTAATTCAAGTTATTCACAAAAGTTATTCACAAAATATTAATCTTAGGAAAATATCATTGCCAAAATATCTCACTTGCTTTATAGTTTGGTATCTGGGAGATAGATCAATCTCTTGGGAATTTAATATTTATAATCCTTAAAGCAATTTAAACCAAAATGCTTAAACTCAGCATAATTTTTGAGATTTAACTGTATTGATTCATTAAAATCTAGATTGCTTGTTTAAATGCTTTATAAGGGTACATCTTATAAATGGACTAAATTTTAAAATCCATTTCTTTAAGGAAGGGCAATTACATTGTTCATTATCTGCTTTAATGTTATAAACCCTGAAAAATGTTTTGGCAACCACAGGTTTTGTGAATGGCCCTCACTCAATACTTTCTTCTTATTTTGAATAGAAGTATTGCAATGAATGCTTTTTCCATGTTTTGAGATACAGTGAGATTGGGAACTCTCTAAGGAGCCTGAACTTGAGATGATACCTAAGCACAGGGCTGAGGTGGGCGATGCCCACAGCCACAAGGCACAGAGGAAGCCCAGCCTAGCTATGTGCATTGGCACATGTGATTTAATGAGTATTTATGGAATGAATGAACGGTGTATTGAGTTAACCATGTTGAAGCATCCCAAGGGCTCTGTGTAGTCAGAGGCTGACAGAGAACGGTGATTTTGCAGTTTTCACACGTTGATACAGTATCTCTCAGCTGAGGAAGTTCTGGCCCCTGAGCTGGGAGTTTAAGGACAGAACTCCTGTCCCAAAAGAATTTCAGGAATAAAAACTTAGACCCAAGGCCTAGGTTATACATGGTGTCAGGTAAAGACATACCTGGACCTAGGAAATGATCATACATTTAAGATCATTTAAAACATCAAAATGGAGCATCTATGGTTCAGGCATCCAAAGTGGAGCTGGTGTGTGTGGGGTGTGGATTGTGGATGGGGATTCACACACTTTCCTGCATCACTGAGAACCTGAACTTTCTGAACTGTATCAAACTCAAGGACACCACAAGCCATTGCTAACAGCTGCCAGCTACAACCTTGTGGTTTCAAAGTCCCCTTTGCTTCACAAATATGTAATCATTTCAGACCTCAACCAATCCTTATTTAACAAGCACCCTTACTTCTTGCCAGCTCCAATCCTAATTCTTGACAAGCAGCTCATGTAACCTTGCTGGGGGGTTTTGCCTTTAGAAGCTTCCCCCATTTTGGGGTCCTGTGGAACACAATTCAAGTGCTTTTGCGAATTTGTGCTTCCCAGGCTGCAGTCCTAACAAACCCCAAATATAAACAATTTTTGTATTTTGCTTCAACCAAATCTCTGTTCTTGGAATTCTTGGTTAACAGCAAAGAGAGCCTTTGTTTGAAGGGATTAATGTGGCAAGGGCAGGGGTCTATTGCTGTAGGGAGAGTGTTCTGAGCCTGAGACCTGCAGGTGTCTCAAAGAGCAGGCAGCAAGGAGCTCTCTTGTAATGAGAGGTGTGGACAGGGCTACAAAGAACTGGGTATAGGGGACTCGGTGCGATGACGGGACAGTTGATCAGGGAAAGTCTTTCCTTGTAGGTTGCTGATTCTTGGGAGGGGTTGTCTGCTGGCTCAGCTAAGGTGGTTCGAAGTTCAGAGGCCTGGGAGGAGGAGAGACATCTGGACAAGTCAGGTACGTTTTTCAGATTGGTCAGTGTGCATAAAGAATTCAGCTAATACTTTAAGAGGCAAAGAATGGGAACCAAGAGGTCTGTGTTGGGGTTTTTCATAGATAAACAAAGGGGTTATCCCAGAGTCTTATTTAAGTCATCTGGAACAGGGTGGGTCTTTGCAGGAAGCTGTTTCCTGAATTCTGGAGAGCAGGACTTACCACTCTCCTATTCACATCATTACTGATCTCAGAAGCTAGAGTAGGGGTGGATGGGCTCCTGTGGTGGAGAGGAATGACACCCAGGCCAAGAACCAGGTAGGGCCAAGCCTGAAGCAATGAACAAGTTGTGGCCTGATGGGGTCCCACTGAAGGGCCCTGGAACCCACTTACAATGCTGGATCCAACAAAGAGGTTTCTGTAGACCAGTTTCTTTCATTGCTGTACCACAAAATCTTAAATCGGAAAGTGAAAATACATCTATTGTGTCAGCAAGAACAACTATATTACAAACACAGGTATCTCTCATTACCCAAATCTAATCCGGTACTGAATTTTTGGGAAACAGGAAACAACGTTCCATTTTACGTTGGAAAAAGTAGTGATATAATGTGTTTCATTGTTTCCAGACTGACAAAAATGCCTGCTCACCAGTTTCCCCAAATACCACTGAAACACATCTAAACTTATGAATAAAACTCCACGGAAGGTTTGTGCAAATTATAAAATAGTTTTAAAGACATTTACATAATTATTTAACATCTAATGAACTAGTAGAAGTTCGCTTGCAAAATGCAGTGCAGATATAAATCATGTTTTCTTGTACTGATGGAAGAGTTTCTTAAGTGGGACTTGAGCTTGCGGAGTGGGAGACAGAGGCTTTTTGGTCACAGGTGTTGGCGGGTGGAGGGGGCATGACTTAAAGGGTAAATATGAGGGTTGTTTTTGCAGACTTTAAGGTGTAGACAGACTACAAGGTGAACAGAACTCATACAAGTATATGGCTCCACTGCGCTTGGAATTGCACTTTTGAATGGGATGCTTCAACTTATATCACTAACAATCATGCTATATCTGCATGAACTAAATCCTTTAATTGATGGACTGAATCCTTTAATTGCTTTTTCTAGGTGGTGCTTAATTTTAACATTTATTTAAGAGCTTACCAGCCTTCTGTGGGTTAATTTTTTTCTTCTTCCCCAAAGCGTCTATATGTTTCATTCCACTTTTGATAATCTTCATTTTTATTATAACAGACCTAGACACAGATTTTAAATGTACCCTATTGAGCACCTAATATGCACTTTTGGCATGCACTCAGAACACACATGTGAACTATCTTCTTACTTAAGGGAATTTCTAAGCCATTATAACTGCAAACGTTGCCTGTTCACTCTCCATCCAGCCCTTCCTCCAGGTGAATGTTGGAGCTTCACAGTTTATCTTTAATCTTTCTAGGATCATTTTCACATTTTCTATCTTTTTATTTCTCAGTATTTACGTTCACTATTTTGGTACTGTCTTTTAATCCTCTGATGATTTTCTATTATCCAGTATTTATTTTGTTGAAATTATATTTTTTATACTTTCTAATAGGCCTTTAAAAAATCTCTTTCTGCTTGTTTTGTATCAGCCATTTGTTTTATCATTCTTATTATGGCTCTTGGACATCATTCCTTCTTTTGGAAGACTATTTCATTACTTACATTTACTCTGGAATGACTGCTTCCTTTAGTCAAGTTTGTGAAGCTCAAACTTCCATGGAACCACTCTTCACGTGCATTGAAACTTTTGATTCTAAGCTCATCTCAATGTCCTGTGGGGTGTGTTCGTGTGTGTGTGTTTGAGATGTTTGTTGGGTGTTTTTGGTGTATGCATATGTTGTGTATTGTGTGCAGTGTATGTGTAATTAGGGGGGTTGTGTGTGTCTGGTGTGTTGTATGTGGTGTGTGTGGTGTGTGGTGCATGTGTGTGTGTGTGGTGTGTATGATGCATGTAGTGTGTGTGTTGTGTGTGTGCTGTGTGGTGTGTGTGTGTGTGGTGTGTGTGTGTATGTGGTGTGTGTGTAGTGTTTGTATGGTGTGTGGTGTGTGTGTGTGTATGCGGTGTGTGTGTGGTGTGTGTGTGTGTGTGTGTGGTGTGTGGTGTGTATGTTGTGTGTGGTGTGTGTGGTGTATGGGGTGTGTGTGTGTGTATGGTATGTATGGTGTGTGGGGTGTATATGGTGTATGTGTGTCTGTGGTGTGTATGGTGTGTGTGGTATGTGTGGTGTGTATGGTGTATGTTGTGTGTATGTTGTGTGTGGTGTGTATGGTGTTTGTGGTGTGTGTGTGTAATGGTATGTGTGGTTTGTGTGGTGTATATGTGGTGTGTATGGTGTGTGTGGTGTATGTGGTGTATGTGGTGTGTGTGTACATGGTGTGTGTGTTTATTTTCCTCTTCTTGTTTGCACACAGGCATTGCTACTGCTTCTGTGCACACGAGGTATCTAGTTGAGACCTGTCATATCAGCTTCCCCCACTCACCCCCGTCCCAGCACTGCAGGTTCACACCAGGTAAGTGAGCCTCACTCTCCCTGCTCACAGAAGGCTCTCACCCACTGTGATGCAGGAATGGTCTCCCATCAGATTCTGATGTCTGTGTCTTGGCCCCTGCTCAACACCTCATATTGGTCCTAATTCTGCTCCACAGAGATGCTCACCTTGTTTTGTGTGAGGTTATGCTCTTTTAATATATTGTGTAATTCACTGTTGCTCTTATTGGGATCAGTAGAATTGGAGAAATCACAGTGGGGAAGGTGCCTGAGGACTCAAAGTATTTTCTGACCAGACACTTCCTTTTTAGGCACTTGCACGATGTGCTTGAAACCAGGTGGCCCCAGATAAACTGCTAGAGCCTTGGTCCAGACACCTCTGGTGTCTGCCAGATGACCAATTTTAGAAATTGAACCCAACAGGGACAGCGTGGTAGATTCCTGCCAAGTGTAGGACTTCAGTCATAATCAGATTGTTAATTTGGCAGTTTTCTTTGCTTAAATATTAATGAGAACCAGGCTGATACTGTCTCGGAGATTTGGAGCTTGGTTTGCAGTAAGCAGATGGAGTGACTCTGTCTGATTAATGGTCTGCCTCATTGGAAACAGAATCGCCTTGAAATTGAAGAGCGATCTCCATTTCCCACCTGGACTTCCATCATTGGAAATTAAACTAAAGATCAAGCCAGGAGTAAAATGCATATTTCCTCTTGAAGTGAGCATGATGAAAGCCACTGTCACTATAAAAAGATTGCTTACATTGCAGAATGGGTAAATGTTGGAAAATTGAAAGGACTCAGATATTTATAGAAACAAGCATTCACCTGAAACATTAAAATGAGAATGAAATATATGCATTTTCTACTTAGTTTATAAATAGAGTGTTTCCCTGTTGAGATTTCCCCCTGCTGTTAAAATGTTCATCTCTGTTACTCAAATGCTAACAGGCTGGCCATTTTCAAGGTAAGTGGCTTGGGTTTTACATGAATCCTGGCTTTTCCTTATGTGGATGCCCTCCTTTGTCTTCAGAATTAGAGGTAAAATAAGAACAAATGCTGTAGTGTTTGGGTGACCCCATGCTTTGTGTTGGTTTGCCTTCCTCTTGGCTTTAGAGCTTCAGTGAATGTAGGATTTGAAATATTTCTTAATCTTAGGAAAGCCTGTGCTGTTTGTGGCATATAATGTGGCAAAACCCATGGGCATCAAAATCCACAGAAGTTGCCAGTTTTCCTCACCTTTTTAGGAAGAAAATGATAGCAATACATGACATAAGAACTGTTTTAACATAAGTGATCATTGATTGTTTTAGATCAGCAGTCCCCAACATTTTTGGCACCCGGGACCCGTTCCATGGAAGACAATTTTTGCACAGATGGGGCCGGCAGGGGGGAGCTAGGGCAGATGTTTCAGGCAGTCACATGAGCTACGGGGAGTGATAGGCAGTGGGATGAAGTTTTGCTGGTTCTCCCACTGCTCATTACCTGCTGTGTGTCCCGGTTCCTAATGGGCTGCTGACCGGTACTGGTCTGCAGCCAGGGGGTTGGGGAGCCCTATTATAGATAACCTTGAGAATGTGTTTTATGCAAATGATTCTTAAAGATGACACTATACTCCTAACTAAAATAAAATAAAATGCATTCATGCACCACAGGCCCTGTGAGTAGAGGCTTTGAGGCCAGGTATCAGTGCATTTCATGCTCAAGCCATAGTTTCAAGCACTCAGGAGTGGAGCTGGGTGTGTGGGTTGAGAGGGAGAGATGCTTTCTGCAAGTGGAATCTGACTCTTCAGGTCAGCATAGGTTGGCTACACAATGTGCTTCTTCAGATGTTATTAACCCATTATTTTCCAAGACATACATATAATTTTATTTATTTGGAACTGAGAGGATGTGTAAAACACCTTATCCCACCTTCAGTATTAAACTTCAAATGTTGCTTCTTTCCTGATGACTGTCTTTGCCCCTTTTCCTAACGTTTGGATCTCTCCATTCTCCTAACACCTAAAGGCAGGTTTTGTTCGTAAAAACCCATGCCTTACTTGGCAGATTATTGCAGTTTAAATATTTTCACATCATTTCATATACCTGTAACTTCCTTTGTTATTGTTCTTTTTTTTGTTGTTGGAAAAGATGCTTGGATCTTTGTTTTTGTTCTTTTTGTTTTTGTTTAATTGGTTGAATCATGAGATTGGCTTGGATCTGTTATTCTCAGTCATTATATGTATTTATGATTAAAGCTCTTAACAAACTGGATACAGAAGGAACATACCTGAACATAATAAAGGCCACATGTGACAAGCCTACAGATAATTCATACTTAATGATGAAAGTTTGAAAGATTTTCCTCTATGATCAAGAACAAGACATGGATGCTTACTCTCAACACTCCTATTCAACATAGTCCTGGAAGCCCTAGATAGAGAAATTAGGCAACAACAACAACAAAAAAGGAAAACAACATCCAAATAAGAAAGCAAGAAGTAAAATTGTCTCTGTTTGCAAATTAAATGATCTTATATATAGAAAATGCTAAAGACTCCACCAAAAAACTCTTAGAACTAACAAACCAATTCAGTAAATTTGCAGGATGCAAAATCAACACACAAAAATCAGTTGTTTCTGTAAACTAACAATAAACTATCTGAAAAAGAAATAAAGAGGAAAAAAAATCCCATTAACAATAGTATCAAAAATATTAAAATATATAGAAATACATTTTACCAAAGAGGTGAAAGATCTGTACATTGAAAAGTATAAGACAATGATGAAAGAAATAGAAGAAGAAGCAAATAAATGAAGAGATATCCCTTGTTCATGGATTGGAAGAATTAATATTATTGAAATGTTTATATTACCCAAAGCCATCTATGGATTCAATGTAATCCTTATCAAAATTCTAATGGCATTTTTCACAGGAAATGGAACAAACAGATATCAGTCTTTTGTCATTCCAACATAACAAATAGGAAAACAATCCTGAGAAAAAAGAACAAAGCTGGAGGTATTATACTTCCTGACTTCAAACAATACTATGAAGCTATAGGAATCAAAACAGTATGCTACTGGCATTAAAAAAAAAAAAAAAAAAAAAACAGACCAATAGAACAGAACTAAGAGCCTCAGAAATAAACCCACACAGATATGGTCAACTAATATTTGACAAGGGAGGCAAGAATACTCAATGGGGAAAGGACAGTCTCTACAATAAATGATGTTGAGAAAACTGGATATTCACATGCAAAAGAACAAAGCTGAACCACTATCTTACACCCCTTACAAAAATTTACTTGAATTGGATTTAAGGCCTGAAACCTTAAAACTCCTAGATGAAAACACAGGGAGAAACCTCCTGGACATTGGTCTTGACAATGATTTTTTAAAATATGATACTAAAAGCACAAGCAACAAAAGGAAAAAAAAAAAAAATACAAGTGGAACTACATGAAACCAGAAAGCATCTATACAGCAAAAGAAACAATCAGCAAAATGAAAAGGCAACCTCTGGGATGGGAGAAAATATGTGCTAGCCATATATTTGATTAAAGGTTAATATCCAAAATATATAAGAAACTCATACAACTCACTAGCAAAAAGGCAAATAATAAAAAATAGACAAAGAATCTGAATAGAAATTTTTCCAAAGAGGACATGCAACTGGCCAACAGATATATCAAATATGCTTGACAGTAATGATCAACAGGGAACTGTAAATCAAAACCACAACAAGATATCACCTCACACCTGTTAGAAAGACCATTATGACAAACATAACAAATGTTGGTGAGGATGTAGAGAAAAAGGAACCTTTGTGCACTGTTGGTGGGAATGTAAATCAGTGCCGTCACTATGGAGAACAGTATGGAGGTTCCTCAGAAAACTAAACATAGAACTACCATATGATCCAGTAATCCTACTTCTAGGTATATATCCAAGGGATATGAAATCACTACCTTTAAGAGACATCTCCACTCCCATGTACATTGCAGCATTATTCACAAAACCGAGGCATGGAAACAACCGAAGTGTCCATTGACAGATGGATAAATAAAATTTAAGTACAATATTAATACAATGGAATATTATTTAGCCATAAAAAAGAAAGCAATTCTGTCATTTGTGACAACATGAATGAACCTTCAGGTCTTTATGCTAAGTGAAGTAAGTCAGACAGAGAAAGACAAATAGAGTATGATCTCACTTACATGTGGAATCTAAAAAGCTGAACTCATAGAAACAGAGTAGTTTGGTGGCTGCTGGTGGCTGGGGGTTGGGAGCTGGAGAAATTGGAATATGTTAGTCAAAGGTTACAAACTACCAGTTATAAGATGGTTAAGTTCTAGAAATCTAATGTATAGCATGGTGACTATAATTAACAGTTTTTTATACCTGAAAGTTGCTAGGAGAGTAGATCTTAAATGTTCTTACCACCAAAAAAAAAAAAAAAAAGATTATTATGTTGGGTGAAATAATTAATCTTATGTTGTATAGGATGTGTTAACTGGCCTTATTGTGATAATCATTTCACAATATATATATGCATTAAATCAGCACACCATGCATCTTAAACTTACACAACATTATATGTCAATTATATCAGTAAAGCTGGGGAAAAAAAGAGAATGTTTCAGCTGTGTAAGGATGGCTCTCTCCACATAAGGATGGGCTTTCCCAAGTGACAATGATGCCCTTTTCTTCCCCAAATTAGGCTATTTTCTCAGACTCAGAACTTTTTTTTTTTTTTTTTTTTTTTGCAGTACACGGGCCTCTCACTGTTGTGGCTTCTCTCGTTATGGAGCACAGACTCTGGACGCGCAGGCTCAGCGGCCATGGCTCACGGGTCCAGCCGCTCCGCGGCATATGGGATCTTCCCGGACCGGGGCACAAACCCGCGTCCTACTGCATCGGCAAGTGGACTCTCAACCACTGCGCCACCAGGGAAGCCCACACTCAGGATCTTTATTTTGAGTATTAGTGTCTGATTTGGAGCCTGGTTCCTTAAACTGTGGCTTATTCTACTCCGGAAAGGACGAGCTAGTGTCTTTAGGGTTTAAAATAAGCTCAGGCAAAAGCTCCATAGCTCTGGCATTTTGCACTTAGGTTTTGGGTTATCATTCGAAGATCATCAAAATGCTGCATTAAACTGGCATCCATAGGAAGTAATCCAGGCATTAGCAACATGGAGTCATAAGTTCCTCTCTTTCCCACCACATGGTGCTCCCCTTGACAAGAGCCAGACTTGACACATCAGAAAGACAATTCTACATGCAGCTGCGGGGATGGGTCTCAGCACCATGTTTCACATTCTTCCCACACAGGACCTAAACTGATTTATTATGGCAATTTTATGAATTCTGCTCTGTTCAGTTTGATTAGCAGTTACTGCACTGAGTTGTGCTTGTCTCCTTGTGGCGTATGATCCCCTATGGGATCTGTGTGACAGAAAGCTCTTTTCGCAACTGATTCTGACATTTAAATGTATATGGTGCCCTGAGGAAGCAGACTGTCAGTACTGATTGCTTACTTTTACCCCAACAGTTCTTAAATTATACCCCCAAAATGGCACAACTTACCACCCTGATCCCTCATCTGCTAACGTGTTCTGCTCACATGTGCAAAGATCAGCTGTCCTCCCTCTAGTGGGAAAAAATGAAGGGTATAAGCGGCAGATCAACCATGTCATTAGCTTCAGCTTTTCATAGGTTGTTTTTAAATTTAATTTTGTGGAGCTGTTTAAAATAGTGAAAGCATTTTAGATTGCTTTCATGATTAGCATCTTTACATCTAACTTCTAGTCTGCTAAACCCATGCTTCTATCATCTTATATGCTTGTGAATAAATTGAATTAAAAAAAGAGGAAAACCTCTAAACCTTTGGACCCTATAATTTAGGGCAAGTCCCATCTTCCCTTTAAGCCTTGAGTCCTGAACTTCTAAAATGAGGCACTAACAGTTCTTGTTGCCTACGGTTGCTTTGAAGGTAAATGAGCCACTGCCCACTGGCTGGTTCAAGAAAAACACTCAACTGCTTTAAAGAAAATTTATATTCAGATGATAACTTTTTTCACTAATCATTTTTAGTTGTAAATGACTAAGGTTTGCCTTCAGAGTTGTTCTTTTGTGCATAACTTTTTATCCTCATTCATTTAGGTGAAAAAATATCCCATTACAGTTTGTTCTATCTATGAAACGGACATCCTTAGAAGTATGATTTTGAGGTATCTGAAGTTGTCTTTTTCCATTTCTCTTGTTTCCAACTTAAAATCTTAAAAATTCCAAAAAATACACACACACACATACATATATACATACATAAGTACATCCACATGTATAAACTGAATATAGACCATACATCATATGTATGTGTACATGTCTCCCTCATCTCTCTCTCTTTTTATGTATATGTATATACACACACAGAATGTATATATGATAAGAAAAACCTGTGGGTTATGTGTTCAATAATCTCTGGACCAAAATAATAAAATAAAACCTAATAAAACACCAAGAAAGTGGAATTCCCCAGCTTTTATTTCCCAGTGGAAGTCTTGACCACTTTCCCAGTGAAATGATCTTGTAGACTTAAAAACTAAATAACACCCTCTCCCTACCTGAGATTCTGTGTTATGGAAAGTTCTAAAATAAACTGTAAATGAACTCCCAATTTTATAAATCAGAGCTTTCAAAGGATTGTTTAGTTAAAGCCTTGAAAATTAAAGTATATTTCAAACATTCTAGTGGAAGTTCTAAAATAAAAGAATACTATCTGAAAAGCAAATAATCCCTTCAGTGTGCAATCAGAGAAGTGGGCTTTGAGTTCTGGCTCCGTCCCCTGCTAGAGGTCCCAGCAGGGGTGTGGGTGGAGGTGCGGGCACTCAGACCTTCTTCAAGGACCTGCTGTGGGAGATGACAAAGGGAGCAGAGTTGACCGACAGCCCTGGGTCCCACCCCACTGGATTCACTCTGGGCTGCTCCCAGGCAGTGACTGAGCATGGTCAGGGTGCAAGAAAGTGCCTGCTCCTGTCCATATGGGATTCCTTCACCATTACACTTGCACATAACATCTGTAGCATCTTGTCACAATATGATGAATCAGGTGTGCGTGCATGCATGCGTGTGTGTGTGTGCACGTGTGTGTGATATTGGCCTCTCTCACAGGGTTCATTTTTAATGAATATGTTCCCAACCAAAAGCCTTCTGGGGCTTCCCTGGTGGCACAGTGGTTGAGAGTCTGCCTGCAAATGCAGGGGACACAGGTTCGAGCCCTGGTCTGGGAGGATCCCACATGCCGCGGAGCAACTAGGCCCGTGAGCCACAACTACTGAGCCTGTGCGTCTGGAGCCTGTGCTCCGCAGCAAGAGAGGCCGCGATAGTGAGAGGCCCGTGCACCGCGATGAAGAGTGGCCCCCACTTGCCACAACTAGAGAAAGCCCTCGCACAGAAACGAAGACCCAACACAGCCAAAAATTAATTAATTAATTAATAAACTCCTACCCCCAACATCTTGAAAAAAAAAAAAGCCTCTGGTATAGATATGCCTTACTTTCAGAAAACTGTATAGAAATAAATCATACAAAGCAGGCGACTATTTGCACGAGGGTGGGGCTTTACTGTAAGGTTCCTAGAGGCCCTCTTAAGGAAGCTAGACTTTCCCCTGCAGAAAGGTAGTTACACCTTTGAGTACCAGTGACACCTGTGACTTGCTTCTTAAGCAAATACAGCAAAGGTCACTTCTGGGATTATACTGCATCATCTAAAAACGGTCTTAGCAGGCTGGCTGTAGAGAAGCTCTTTACTGGTTGAGGAAGTAAGTGGCCATGCTGCAAAGAGCTGAGGGCAGCCCCAGCTGACAGCCAGTGAGAAGCCAGTGCCCTCAATCCCACAACCTCAAGGAATGCACTCTGCCCACACCCTGAGGGTGCTTGGAAGTGGGTCCTTCCCCATCTGAGCCTCCAGATGAGAACTCATTTCCGGCCAACACTTTGTAGCCTTGTGACCATAATCAGAGGACCCAGTTAATCAGCTGTACCCCAACTCCTGATCCACAGAAACTGTGGGATAATACATTGTTGTTGAACTAATACAGTATTGTGCACTTAAAAACATGTGCACACTCCTATTAAGTGTTCTTAACAGCAACAACAACAAAAAAAACAGCAAAAGAATACAAAGACATGTCTTAGAAGTGATGGCTACCATGGGTGCATGCATATCTTCAAACTCAATAAGGTGAGTACGTTAAATGTGTGGAAGTTTTTGTATACCAATTAAAACAATCTAAGGAAGTAAAAGAATGTATTGTTGTCTTAAGCTGTTGAGGTTGTAGAAATTTGTTGCACAGAAATAGGTAACATATGCATATACAGATGAAGTCTTAGTTGTTACTCAGGCATAACTGTTATGCTTTGGTGAAGATTCATTTAAGAGTTGGGCCCTATTAAAATGTGTTGAAATGAACAAATCCTTTTGAATCTGATTCATGGGCCCTGGTCATTTCACCATCATACCTGCACCAGCTTTCTTGTTCTTTACACGTGGAAAGGAAAATGGGTACGTGGTAGGAGGGGCTAGAGTCAAGGGGTTTCAGGCAAGTCAGTTTGGGGCAATTAGCAAGGCTCTAGCTGAGATTCTAAATACACAGCTTTAGGTGAGAGACTAAGGCAATCTCAATGCACTTATTGTTCTACATGGATTTTTCTGTGTAAAGTTGTAATTCATATAACTTATAGTCTTTAAAGTTTTAGAGTATAGTTTAGAAAAAATAGGCTCTAAGATAATAAAATGTCAGCGTATTTCTGATCTCAAGAACATTAAAATACATATCCGAGAACTAAATAGGCATTATTTCCTGATTAGCCAAGATTCTGGGTTTTCCGTGCTGATTTCCTTATGTGTTCTTTAAAGAGATGTGATCAACTGGCCGTTTCTCTCCTAATGTTTAAGACATGAAGGCACAATTTGCCCCAGGGGTGAGACGTGAGGATGGTCAATGAATGTCCTCTTCCCTCATCTTCCGTGGTTACATTCTAAGCATGTGAGGAGTGTCTGGGTTTTTTTCTACAGGCGAAGGATCAAGGAATATTTTGATAACCAATCTCCTATATTGTTGGGTTTGGTTTTCTTGTCTGAGGACATAACTTAGCTATAACAATATGCAGAAATGAGGAGAATAACATTTTCTTTACTAAAATTCATGTTACAAGAAACTTCTCAAAATAGAATTTTTAAAATGAGATACACTTTTGCATTTATTGCACATGGTCACTATCACATCAGCGAGATCAGTCTTCAAGGCTGGAGTGGGGAGTCCCTGCTGCCCAGGAAGCCAGATGGACCTCCCCGACAGAGGACTTCTTTTCCTTCTATGTAGTACATCATACAGTTTTTTAAGAGTAATCTTTTAAAAATATTTTATAAATACATTTTCTTTATATTTACAATGTTAAAATCTAATTTAAAAAAATCCTGAAAAACTATTTGCTCTTGATTTGTCTATAATTAGAAATACGTATTTCTTATCATATATACTTTTTATGTTTAATCATTTTTATATATGTGTATATATATTCTTTTACAGATTCTTCTCCCTTATAGGTTATTACAAGATATTAAATGCAGTTCCCTGTACTATACAGTAGGTCCTTGTTGTTTATATATTTGATATATAGTAGTGTCTGTATGTTAATCCCAAACTCCTAATTTATCTCTCTTTCACACCCATTATCCCCTTGGGTAACCATACATTTGAAGTAAATCAGACAGAGAAAGACAAATATCATATGATATCACTTATAGGGGAATCTAAAAAAATGATACCGATATACTTATTTACAAAACAGAAAACAAACTTTTTAAAGTGATCTTGATAATGTTTCCCACTTGCTCCTGGAGCCTGACCTTTATGAGCTGTGTCAGCAGGCTTCCTTGCTCTCCACCTTTTCACTTTTTTCATCCAAGAGTGATCATCGGGTCACTCCAGCGGGGAGCAGGATTGGGTCAGGGTGTTTATTCCTGACCAGCCCCCCTACACACATAGGCTATCACGGGTTGTCTATGACTCACCAATGAAGGTCCCAGCCTTTGTTCCTCTGCACCTGCTTCTCTCTGTACCTGGTTCCCAATTCCTCTGTGCCCTCAGCCCTTAGGACAAGGCACTACATCACTGGGGTTTCCTGCTTCCTGCCCTCACCTCTGTAACTAGTCCTTTTATGGGGCACTCTACACATCACCCCATGGGAGTGTGCCATCTATTCGTGCTAAGACACGACTTATATACTACCTGTTATCTCACAAGATACTTACAAAAACCCATGAGAGAACAAGGCCATCCATGCTTTTCTCAACAGAATGAAGCAGAGGCATGGAGAGGGGACCAGACTGCCCAAGATCACAGAGCTGGTAGAGGCTGGCTGGTGATGGGGGTCCCTTCCCTCTCCAGTCTCTTTCTTCTCAGTGCAGCTCTTTCTGCCACAGCTCTGCTTTCACATTTAAATCAGAGCTAGAAGTTGGCTTTATCTCTCATTCATTAAAAAAATTAGTGGGTGCCCAGAATGTTATTATATTATGTACTTATGTTTATTCTCTTATTATAAAGCACCTCCAGCTCATTGACAAAGGGCACAGCCTTAATTTAAAATTAATAGATAGCACCATGAAAATTGGAAGTCTGGGTTATAGCCTGTGTGATTAATTGTTCTAGTCATGACTAGAATAAAAGTATATGTTAATAAAACTAGCTGTGTACACTTGCAGCCCCTTTACTATTAGCTGTGCACCACTAATAATATACCTCCTAAATACCTCAAAACAGTCCATTTTTATCACAGTTTCCCCATTCAGAGGTTTCAGGATTCCAGGACAGCACTGTGGAGGCTGAATCTGCCCATCCAGCACCTGTGCCAGGTGATGGCTGGAACACCTGTGTCCAGATGCCTCTTTGCTTGGCTCTCATCATACCTGAGCTGCTCTGACAAATGGAAGTCACATGTGTATATCCTCACATTTAAGGTGTACTTTTACCAGTAGACTCTGAGTTAGATTACTGGCACAAAATATAGAGACTGGCTGACTTTACCATATAAAGTCATAAAGCTGAAAAATAGCAAAGGAATCAACTAAACAATTGTTAATCATCTACTATGCTCTGGCAGCTGTGCTGTGAAGGTATCAAGGAATAAGACCCTTGTTCCCTCAAGTTCAGTCCAGGGAGGGAGACCAGCACCCAAGTATACCTGCTGGATGGTCACTGTGATCATCAGTCGTAAAACTAGCAAGTCTCCTGAACAGATGGGCCCCTCTTACTAAACCTCAGTTGATGTGCATCACCTCCGCTCAACACTGACCAGGTTGGAACACTTACGTTCTCTTACCTGTCCTTGGACTCCCAGGGTTTCAGGCACTTCCTCTTGATTGAGCCAAACCCTCCCAACCATCTGTTTTAGCCCTGTCTTTGTCGGCTTCTCACAGCCCTGTCCGTCCTCATTGCCTTCATGCTTCCAGCACCACATTGCTGGAAATTCTGCTAGGGATCAAGAATATCAGGATGAACAAACTAGGAAACCATGACTCACCACCAGGGATGTTCCAGGCTGAGGGATGCTGGGTGCAAATGCCCGGATGCAGGAAGGATTGGTCTGAGTTGCAAAGAAGACCTGCACTGCCAAGGGGGGTAAGTAGGTGAGAGGGATGCTGATAGAGATATCAGTAGGGCAGGCTGTGCCCTGCCCTGAGTGAATGGATATGATTTGCATTTTTAAGCCTGTGCAGCCTCTTGAAGAGCAGGAA
>NW_006778536.1:1204196-1208959 GCF_000442215.2 Lipotes vexillifer | reverse complement strand
AATGGGAGATGCCAAGAGTGGTGGCTGAGAGACCAGGTAATTGGTTAGGTAGGGACTCGGGCAAGAAGAGATCAAGGCTGAAGCTGAGATGGTGCTGGGGGAAGGAGAGGGGGGGCCTGGCCAGGACTTCCGAAGACGGCCAGTGCTTAATGCCAGCATGCATTTCCTCTGGTTCAAACAGAGGTGTTGTCTGCTCCTCCAGTTATGGTTTCCATGGCAACTCTCTGGCCTTTCGCTTCCAGATCAGAGATAAATGCATGAAGAAGGACCCTGGGCTGGGTGCCTTTTCATCAGGAAAAACTTCCCAAGTGGTTAAAATGAGGAATCGTACAATTAATTTACACCCCTCCCTCCTGAGGAATTCAAGGAGAGAATTGAAAAAGCTTATTAAACTAGCAGCCCAGCCAGGAGACCCGAGTTCAGGTTTTCTCTCTGCCCCCCGACTGCCTGCAGTTACGTGTGTCATCACACTCGATATCTGTTGTTGAACATTTAATTTCTCCCTCCTGCAAGTTTAGCATTAAGTTAGCAGTAGTGCTAAGCTATTTCTTTAAGTTGAACACATGGATGGTAGCCCAATCCAGGTCTTAGCCACACACCCAAAGCTTAATAGGCAGCTCCTTGATATTTAGGCTTTTATCTTCCATCTCATAGAATCTTAGAATTGTTGAGGACATGCATTTCTAGTTTTAGTCTAATTCCTGTTTTGTAATTATGTGGCAAATAGCAGACCATTGTTGTGTGTTGTTTTAGCTCTTCCTGACTCCCATTCTCTGGGTGTGTATTATGATGTACTTTGTGAGCTTAGACGTGCTTTCGAAAAAAATAAAATGTGAGTGTGCACAGAGACAGGCTGCATTTCATGGAGAGCTTGGTATCTGCAGGACCAGCTGGGAGGCAGTGGCAGGAATTCAGGGAGAAATGTGGCACCTGGGGAGTGGGAGTGCGGGATCTCAGGCAGGATCATTCATTGGACTGGGTGACTCATTGGAGGTGGGGATGGGAGAAGGCGGAGGTAAGTATAACTCCCAGGCAAAGACCAGGATGGCAGGGCAGGAGGCATTAACTGTACAAGGTGCAACAAGCAGCATGATGGAGCCTAGGTTTAGCCGTGGCATGTTGGGGCATCTTCACGATGAAGATGTCAGATGGGGGCTTCCATAAGCAGGGCTGCTCTGGGACACAGCTGGGGAGAGATCAGTCCACTCTAGTTAACCTCACGACGTGGACACACTTCCCTGAGGGAGGGAGTGCAGGAGCGGAGGGATGAGGGCGGAGTCCTGGGGAAAGGCTCCACTTAGGGATGAGTGTTGCCGAAACTCGGCCTCTGTTCACTGGTGCCGCGTAGCAATGTGGAGACAGTGTTTTGGATGAAGTGGAAAAGAATAGCTTTCTTGCTTTGCCAGACAAAGGAGGACACAGCAGGATCCTGCCCTCAAGATTGTGTGTCCCACCCTGGAGCGGGTAGTGAAGAGTTTTATAGTGCTCAAGGAGCAGGGCGTGATCAGCTCGTGGACATTCCTCTGATTGGTTGGTGGTGAGGTAACCGGGAGTCAGCATCATCTGCCTTCTGGTTCTGACTGGTCTGGGGTCTCCGTGCTTGTGGGCCGCATACAGTTAACTTTTCCCTCCTTGTGGGGATTTCAGTATCTGCCAAACAGCTCAAAGGACATGGCTCAGAATATTATCTATAGTCCTTGAGGAAGAACTAAATGTTCTGACTTTGTTCAATGGCTGAAGTATTATTATTTTGTCTTGCTTGCCTGTTTTCCTTTCTTTCTGCATTTTCTCACTTATCTGATTAAATGTGATCTTTGACTAAAGTTTTTCTGCAGACAAAAGGCAGGCAGAGGACATGGATGGGAGTCTATTCTCGGAAGACCCCATAGGGTCCTGCTTGGTTACATGAGCAGAGGAAGAAGATAACACAAGGGAGACTGGTAAAGGGCAGCCTGAAGGTTAGGGAGACCAGGAGAGTGTACAGCACAGTGAGAAGCAGGTTTCCCCAAAACCAGCCTCCCCACTTCTGCACCCAGCTCTGAACCAGCAGGCTGACCTGAATGGACAACATTCATAGCCTCCTGTGCCTTTAGCTCTAGGTGGAGTCCGGCCGATGGGTGGCTCGGGCAGGGGGTGGGAGGTGCATAGGCTGGGACATCTTGCCTGTCCTTTGTCCCTTCAGCTTGAGCAGTGGCCTTGTTCCCTGGTGATGCCAGTGCCCAGGGACCTGGCCACCCCTTGTTGTTCCCCCTGGACCCTGTGCATAAACTTCGTGTAATCCCTTCATTAAATGTTTGTCAGTTATGCTGCTTTGAGAAATACATTTTCCCAGCCTGGACCCTGAGTGATGCAGTGATCCCAGGGTGCACCAGGTCAGGGAGATCTCAAGGTTGGATTCAGCACTCAGGTCTCTGTGCTGGTGGTGAGGGCTGTCTCAGTAGAGGTGTGTTGGGAGAAGATCACATGAGCACCACTGGGAGTCAGGCTGTTTCCAGGGGTTGTCACTGTAGATGCTTTGCCAGCCCTCGTATTCTATGAATGGTCCCGCCTAGAAAGATAGGGGACTCCTTCATCACGAATTTACAATTGTAGCACTTTATTCATTGCTTTTTAAAGACTTTCTTAAATAGGGGTTTTCTTATTTCTCAAAGTGTTAACAATCATCATTTTCACACAAAAGAAGCAATCAAATGCTGTTGGAGAGGCTGTGAGTGCCTCTCAGAGATCTGGGTGATGTCCAGAGTGACTCAGGGCTCTTAGACACGGAACCAGTTGTGTCCTCACAAGGACTGAAGACCTACCAGGCACCCCTTTCTCTTTTTTTAATTAATTAATTAATTAATTAATTATTTTTTTTGCGGTATGCGGGCCTCACCGTTGTGGCCTCTCTCGTTGTGGAGCACAGGCTCCGGACGCGCAGGCTCAGCGGCCATGGCTCACGGGCCCAGCTGCTCCGTGGCATGTGGGATCTTCCAGGACTGGGGCACAAACCCGTGTCCCCTGCATCGGCAGGTGGACTCTCAACCACTGCGCCACCAGGGAAGCCCCAGGCACCCCTTTTATCACATCTCTCCATCAGTTCAGGGAAAAGATGCCCAGAAACACATGGGGAAATTAAAGCAGGGGTGCCTGGTGGAGGGGAGCATCTGTTAACTTCTAATTAGCAGGGACCCTCCATCTGTCCAAAGTCTCCACGACCTCACAGCAAGGGGGCGAGTGGAAGTGGCATCATTGCATCAGCATTTCCATGATGTTTGATCATATCACAGATCACATGAATCCTAGTCTTGTGTATCGTTCGTTCTCAGCCCTGAAGAGAATATAGTTCCCTTCATTTCTGACCTTCCCATCTTAAAAATATTCATTACATTCTTGGCCAAGGTGACTTCAGTAGAGAAAATAATTGATTCTTATAAACAGTAATCTTTTTCTACCAAAAGAAATTATTTTTAATAGCTGTATTTTATTAATGAAGTCATATGAATTGCAGGAATAAAGATTTCTTCAGGAAGCAATAAACACCAAAAGATGAGGATTTATTTCATTTCTCCAAATATTACTACCCGTTATGTATTTCACACCTAATACAATTGTCCTCCTCGGCTCGTAGACTTACCAGGCATCTGAGGGGCAGGCAGAATGATCCACCCCACACGCAGTAGTGATGGCCTTGCAGGGAGACAAAATGACATCATTTCCATCAAGGACACTCTTCAAAGTTCTCCTCATACATATAATAAGGGATACAGAGATGATTTCAATCAACTGTGCTAACTTTTAAAACTGCTTTAAAATTTTACCATTTTTTTCCCTAAAATTCCAGGCTTTGCCTTTTGAATATTTGATGACCCTTGAATTAAATTCAGCAGAAAGGAGAATCCAAAGATCATCTGTATGCCTACATCTTATGGTTAATTTTTATTATTTTTTGT
Organism: Lipotes vexillifer; assembly: GCF_000442215.2. Taxonomy (NCBI): domain Eukaryota; kingdom Metazoa; phylum Chordata; class Mammalia; order Artiodactyla; family Lipotidae; genus Lipotes; species Lipotes vexillifer. The sequence continues at coordinate 1,205,027 of NW_006778536.1, read as the reverse complement.
TTGTTTGTTTTTTGAGGTACGTGGGCCTCTCACTGCTGTGGCCTCTCCCGTTGCGGAGCACAGGCTCCGGATGCGCAGGCTCAGCGGCCATGGCTCACGGGCCCGGCCATTCCGCGGCATGTGGGATCTTCCCGGACCGGGGCATGAACCCGTGTCCCCTGCATCGGCAGGCAGACCCTCAACCACTGCGCCACCAGGGAAGCCCCATAATTAATTTTTAAATGGTGAAATCTATACATAAGCTAGCACTCAAGGAGGGGATGGGAATAAAACCAAAGCCAGTGGCCCAAACTGTGGCTGTGTCTGGAGACTGATTCCAGTCTAGGACCAGGGATCCCGCTGCCACTGATCATGACTCAGAAGCAGCTGCAGCCACCTTTCTTCAACCTCTGCTTCCCCTCTCCTACCTCTGTAAGAGAATGGAAACAGAAATAAAGACTTTTTAGGTCTTTTCCAGTGCTGAAAGTCCTTGTCTTCATGAATTTTCTCTTCATGACTCCTCTTTAAATTAATAATGGGGAAAATAGTTCAAGATGAGATCAGTTTTTTTTTAAGCAAAAAAATAGAGAAAACCACGAAGCTGCTTGGGTCGGTTATTCCCCCAATACATAAATTCTGACTTATATTTAGCCCCAAACTCCTTGCTTAGCCAGAATTTTTATTAGTGGGCAAACATCCAGAATGAAACAGAAATATGGTTGTGGCTTTTTCCCAAATTACATCCTGCACTTGGCTCAGTCATCACTGTCTACAACCAAAGAGGGTCCCCTGAATACAAGCAGGACTTGAGTAATGTCTTTTGGCTCCCCCAGCTGAGACAAGGAGGCAGGA
>NW_006778536.1:1121409-1204186 GCF_000442215.2 Lipotes vexillifer | reverse complement strand
GAATGCTGGTGTCTTCTCTGCACAGGGACACAGGGACACCTCAGAAGGAAGAGGGAGAGAAAGGCCCCAGGAGCCAAAAAAAGATGGGTGAGATTGATTGGTTGCTATGGCTTGTCTTTTTTTTTTTTTAAATCTCACAGATATTTTATTTTTTATTATTTTTCTTTTCCATTATGGTTTATTACAGTATACTGAATATAGTTCCCTGTGCTCTACGGTAGGACCTTGTTGTTTATCCATTCTATATATAATAGTTTGCATCTGCTGACCCCAAACTCCCTCTCCATCCCTCCCCCAACCCCCTCCCCCTTGGCAAACACCAGTCACTTCTTTACATCTGAGTCTGTTTCTGTTTCATAGATAAGTTCATTTCTGTCATGTTTATTATTTTTAAATTTTTTTAACATCTTTATTGGAGTATAATTGCTTTACAATGGTGTGTTAGTTTCTGCTTTATAACAAAGTGAATCAGTTATACATACACATATATCCCCATATCCCCTCCCTCTTGCATCTCCCTCTCACCCTCCCTATTCCACCCCTTAGGTGGTCACAAAGCACTGAGCTGATCTCCCTGCACTATGCAGCTCCTTCCCACTAGCTATCTGTTGTACATTTGGTAGTGTATATATGCCCATGCCACTCTCTCACTTCCTCCCAGCTTACCCTTCTCCCTCCCTGTGTCCTCAAGTCCATTCTCTATGTCTGTGTCTTTATTCCTGTCCTGCCCCTAGGTTCTTCAGAACCATTTTTTTTTTCAGTTTCCATATATACGTGTTAGCATACGGTATTTGTTATTCTCTTTCTGACTTACTTCACTCTGTGTGACAGACTCTAGGTCTATCCACTTCACTACATATAACTCAATTTCATTTCTTTTTATGGCTGAGTAATATTCCATTGTATCTATATGTGCCACATCTTCTTTATCCATTCATCTGTCAAGGGACACTTAGGTTTCTTCCATGTCTTGTCTTTTGTAAATAGAGCTGCAATGAACATTGTGGTACATGACTCTTTTTGAATTATGGTTTTCTCAAGGTATATGCCCAGTAGTGGGATTGCTGGGTCGTATGGTAGTTCTATTTTTAGCTTTTAAGGAACCTCCATACTGTTCTCCATAGTGGCTGTGTCAGTTTACATTCCCACTAACAGTGCAAGAGGGTTCCCTTTTCTCCACACTCTCTCCATCATTTATCATTTGTAGATTTTTTGATGATGGCCATTTTGACCCTCATCCTAAGGAAATAGAAATAAAAACAAAAGTAAACTAATGGGACCTAATGAAACTTAAAAGCTTTTGCACAGCAAAGGAAACCATAAACAAGACGAAAAGAAAACTCTCAGAATGGGAGAAAATATTTGCAAACGAAGCAACTGGCAAAGGATTAATCTCCAGAATATACAAGCAGCTCATGCACCTCAATACCAAAAAACAAACAACCCAATCCAAAAATGGGCAGAAGACCTAAATAGACATTTCTCCAAAGAAGATATACAGATTGCCAGCAAACAGCAAAGGATGCTCAACATCACTGATCATTAGAGAAATGCAAATCAAAACTACAATGAGGTATCACCTCACACTGGTCAGAATGTGTCATGTTTTAGATTGTTTTGTGAAGAATACTTTGAGGGTGTAAGAAAGAGAAGTAAAACTATTGAAGATATGGAAAATACTGTGGACAAGAGAGGTTAAATTGTGCTGTGGCATGGCATAAATCCTCCAAGAATGCAGCTTTGGAGAGCCTACCTGGGCTTGGAGGAGCTGAGCTTCCTGAGAAAGGGATGGGGTGGTCACCTGGAAGGAGACGGGGACATTCGTTTGGGTTTCAGTCCCATGCCACCTCATGAAACACTGCAGGAAACCCGCTTGAGATGTTGGTGGTGGTGCCTCACTGTGGGGACAGCGTCTGTCTTGACTCACCAAGATGGAGAGGCAGGTGGGCAAACCCCCCACTCCCTCCTCAATGATATCGGTGCTTCTCCTCACTAAGTTGCTAAAAATCTAACGGGATGCTTCTGCTCATGGGGTTGTGGTGTTCCATGTACAAGGGTCAAAATATCACAGACCCGATGGCTCAGGCAGGGTCTGAGGGCTGGGTGTGGACTATTTCTATCCTGGCTGTCATGATTCAGAGAATCCCACCACTGTGTGCTTGATATTTCACAGCTGGAAGCTTCTGACTCCACTGACAAAATAAGAGGGAGGGTAGGAGGATGATGTTTTCAGAGGGAGATACAAGCCCTCTGCAGAACACATGGTTCAGCCTCCCGCAGAGACCCACGCAGGGGCAGAAGCGCACAGAATATGCACTATGGGGGCAGTGGTTAATCAAGGAATGCTGGGCTAAGTCCATTCCCTCTGGGTGAGGGCTTCCCTGACCCGCACTCTGGGAAGTTTGTCCCAGGCTTTCCTCTCATCTCCCTGCCGTCTGCTCCTCACTTAGCCACAGCCAGGCAGGGGAAGGGGCTCTGCACTCTTACTCAGCTTGTGGGAGGTCCTGGGCATCTCCAGCAGTGCCCAGTGTCCTCAGAGGGGGAATGAAGAAGCATCTGGCCCGGGGGACGCAGGGCCAGGGTCGGACCCAGCACACACGGCCTCTGTGCAGCGGCAGGAGAGAGTGGATGGTGGTGACCACAGGGCTGAGCACGGGGTCCAGGAGCAAAGCTGGCCTGCTGAAACCTAAAGCAGCGGGGCTCCATCTGTGTGCCTGGTTCCACCCCGAGACTGATGTTTTGAGAATGTCAATGATGTAGAATTAGAACACCAGGAACCCAGAGAAAAGAGGGCTGTGCTCAGACAAATGCATTGTTTCGCTGGTAAAGCTAGCGTTGGCCGAAGAGGGATCTTTACTTTACATCTGGGGATTCAGCCTGTATTGGAAGTTATGCTTTATTATTATTATTATTATTGTTATTATGGCTGAGACCTTTCAGACGTGAGCTTGGGATCCAAGGCTGTCACTACCCGCTGTCGGGCAGGTGGCAGGCAGTTCCTACCCAAGGCTCAAAATCCCGAGGAATTGCATTTTCCTGAAAACCCCAGGAGAAGAAACATCAGAAAGATGAAGGTGAGAGCCAGAAACACAGTAACGGTGATAAGTTGCCCGAAGATGATGCAGTGGCTGCCTGGAAAACTCCGTCCCTCATTTTGCAAAAGGCCATCGAGATAATTAAATCGCAGCATTTCAATAAATCTCTGCTTCCTCTGCATCTCCCCGACATCCAGCAGTGCGGGGCGGGGGCGGGGGGCTGTGCTGCCGGCACCGTGTCATAATGGACGTGATCACGGAGCTCAGCCCAGGCGTACCAGTGCTGGGAGAAAACAGCCGAAGAGAAAGACAGTAAATAAAGGTCAGGGAGAAGTGAGAACCACCAGCCAGGCTCTCGACGGCAAGGAAATTAATGTGACAAGTGAAGGGACCCTAAGTGCCACTTGGTGTGCCCCAGCTCAGAGTGACTTTGTATTTTTCTACTCGTGTATGTGTGTGTGTACATGTGTGTGAGTGTGTATGCTTCCACGGGTAGTTTTCTCCTACATTCTTTAGTCTGCTTGGCCATCAGTTTTTACATTTACTTGTCACGGCCCCTAGAGTGACATAAAATGCTGCTTTGGGCTCCCCAACATTGAAGACAAGGCGAAACGTGTTTTGTGTTGCGTGAATTTTAAACTTTCGAAGAGAGAAGGGCTCACGTGTCACACCAACTCTGAGGACAAAAGCCCATGGAGGCCAGGGGCGTGTGTGTGGAAAGTAGACATGGAGGCTGCAAACTGAAGCCCCGTGGCTTTGTTCTGTCTGCTCCGTGCTTGTAGGAACTTGAGACATATTCCCATCCTGGGCAGAATACGGATTCTCCTTGTGTGTCTGCTCGGCAGCCAGGGGTTAAGGGAAGAAGTTAATAAATGGAAACCTCCACTTGGAATGGACCATGGTGGGAGGCCCTTGTGCTATCCAGAGGGGTCCAGGCCCAGCCAGCTCCCTGTTGTGTTGAGTGACAGAAACTGCCCAGAGGAAGAGGGTCAAGGTCCAGGGGTGGGAGGCTTCCACATATGGAATTGCGTACATCTAACCCAAAAGAACATGGGGCCAGTGACAGAGAGTGTCAGGCCCACAGCTTGGTGGAAACACTGGCTGCCTCACCCTGAGTGGGGGGAGTAATGGAGACCAGCCATCCTTGGCCAAAAGGGAGATGCCATCTCCACTCTCTTTCCCCCTCTGCTCTCCCTCAGGTAAGGCTGTGGTGCTGAGCTCTGAGCTGAACTCATGAGGGGCTCTCAGTGCGGGGAAGGTGGCACTGCTGGCATCTTAGGCAGTGGTGGCTGAGGAATCCCGACAGGAGGCTCCCCCCAAAACCACAGCTGCCCTGGAGCCCCAGGAGGGACCGTATCCACACAGGTAGCCCACAGGCTCTCTCCAGAGATGCTTTATACATGTATATTCCCCTGCCCTTCTTCCCTCTCAAAAATAAGTACAGTCTGAAGGGATGGTTAAAGAAATACTGTAACCCTAAGATTTAGGCCAAGCTACGCCCTGAGGTTTGGAGCCAGAAAACCCTGCTTTGATCCTGACTCCATCACTTCATAGCTGCACCATGTGTGAGTTAATTACCTCCTCTGAGCATCAGTGTGGTCATCAGCAAGAAGAGGTATAACAATACTTACTTTTCAAGGTTATTAACAAGGTTGGACAATCTACTGACAAAATTAATGACAGCATTTCAGATAGAAAATGTATGTGCATATGATTATCTCAGATGCTGAAATAGCATGGGACAAAATCCACCACCATTTCTTCAAAAAGACCTGGCAAAGTTGGAATAAGAGAGTTCTTTAAATTGACACAGGCTGTCTGCTAGAATCCTGCACTAAATGTTCTACATGCCAAAAAAGAGATGTTTCCATTACAGTTACGAGTCTGCCAAGGAGTTCTGCTTTTCATGCTCATGGTCCCCACTGACCTGGATGTCCTAACCGCTGTGATGACAATAAAAATAAATAAATAAATAAATAAATCAAAGGAAAGTGACATTTACCAACTGTGTGATTAGCTGTCCAGGAAAGCCAGGAAGAGGAACAGAAAGCTCTTTGCCAACTGAGTAAAGCAGCCAGTTATAAGGACTATAAATAGCAACTTGTCTCTATGCCGGAATCAGCAATTAGAACATTTTATAACAAAAATTCCTAATTCCACTGAAATAAAAGTAAAGAAACAATTCCTCAAATATACATGAAATGCATGTGAAATCCATATAAAGTTCAGGAGAACATGAAAGGAGTATGAGTCACCAGAGAAGCACACTGGGATTCTGAATGGGGGCAGTCAGCCCATGAACCCATCAGTGTCTCTCACATCAATCTATAGATTAATGAAATACTTACCAAGATGGCAACATACTTTTTAGGTAACTGGGCAAGCTGATTATAGAATTCATGTAGAAGGTATAAACATTATACAACCCATGATAAGCATCAATGAAAAATTTATCCTTCTTATGATAAATGTGTGATAAAGACTTTCATTGCAATAAAGCTGGGAAAATATGGACCATGTCTTATACATTTTAGTAAAACTGACTATCAATCTGGGAAAAATTAAGTTTGATACCTTCCTACTTCATATCATACAAAAATGACTACCATGTAGATCTGCATAATGTAAAAAGAAGATGATGAGATTGTCCAAAATAAACATAGAATAGTATTTTATAATACAGAGACTTAAAATAAATAATTAATAGATTATGCTCTTAGAAGTTAAAAATCTTCTGTCTAAAAGTCCCCATAAACAAAATTAAAACAATCAACTGTCTAGAGAGATTTGCAACATGTACAATTGACCTGAGGTTAATGTTCATAATGTATAAAGTGTTTCTAAAATCTCTTAGAAAATAACTCATAGACCCACATAAATATACTCAATGTATCTTTGCCAAAGGAACAAAGATAAAGCAATAGAGAAAAAATAGTCTTGTCTACAAATGGATCTAGAACAACAGGATATCCACAAACAACAAAATGAATCACAACACAGACTCTATACCAAAATTCAATCAAAATGGATCATAGACCAAAATGTAAAGCACAAAACTATAAAACTGCAAGAAAATAACAGGAAAAATCTAGATGACCTTGGGTATGGAGATGACTTTTTAGATACAGCACAAAAGACATGATCCTTGAAAGAAATAATTGATAATCTGGAGTTCATTCAAAATTGAAAAAAAAACAAACAAGCAAAAAAATGTCTGGTCTGAGAAAGACACTGTCAAGAGAATTAAAAACAAGCTTCAGAGGGGGAGAAAAATCTGCAAAAGACATATATGATAAAAGACTTTGATCCAAAATATACAAAGAACACTTAAAATACAGCAATAAGAAAACAAATTTTTGTTAAAAAATGGGCAAAAATCCTGAAAATACACCTCACCGAACATGATATACAGATGACAATAATCACATGACAAGATGCTCATCCCCTGATGTCATTAGTGAATTGCAACTGAAAATAACCATGAGATACCACTACACACCTATTAGAAAAGCCTAAATCCAAAACACTGACACCAGCAAATGCTGATGAGGATGTAGAGCAGCAGGAACTCTCATTCACTGCTGGTGGGAAAGCAAAATGGTGCAGCCACTTTGGAAGACAGTTTGCTGGTTTCTTAGAAAACTAAACAAACTCTTACCATATGATCCAGCAATCATGATCCTTGGTATTTACACAAATGAATTGAAAACTTATGTCCACAAAAAACCCTGCATACCCATGATTATAGCAGCTTTATTCATGATTGCCAAAACTTAGAAGGCAACAAGATGTCTTTCAGTGAATGGATAAATAAACTGTATTGCATCCAGATAATGAAATTTCATTCAGCACTAAAAGAAATAAGCTATCAAGACTCAGAAAGACATGGAGGAAGCTTGAATGCTTATGACGAAGTGCAAAGAGTCCATCTGAAACGTTACATACTGTATTCTTCCAACTCTGTGACACTCTGGAAAAAGCAGACTATAGAAACAGTGAAAAGATCAGTGGTTGCCAAGGGTTGGGAGGAGAGAGGGATGAAGACCAGAGCACAGAGGATTCTTAGGGCAGCGAAACTGTTTTGCATGACACTATAAGGGTGATACATGTCATTAAACACTCATCCAAACCCATAGAATGTCCAACACAAAGAGTGAATCCTAATGTAAAATATGGATAATAACGGTCAATGTAGGTTAATCAGTTGTACCAAATGTCCCACTCTGGTGTGGGATGTTGATATGGGAGAGGTTATGCGTGTGGGGGGCAGGGGGTAGAGGGGAAACCTCTGTACCTTCCCCTTAATTTTGTTGTGAACCTAAACTGCTCTAAAAATAAAGTCTATTACAAATGAGAGAGAGAAAGGGAGAGAGGGAGAGAACGATAATACAATAATACAAGTCATAATATTAGCTCCTACTTGATGAGAACCTACTATTTCCCAGGCACTGCACAATCCTTAACTGTGTGATCTTGATCAAGTCACTTAACCTTCTCGAACCTTAGTTTGTTCATCTATAAAATGGAGTGATAATAATCACTCTACTTCATTGGGTTGTTTGTGAGATCCAATTAGGTGACGCCTAAGAAGTCCTTAGCACTATGCCTGGGTCCTAGTAAGTGTCCAGAAGACAGCTGTTACTATTATGTTAATGAAAAATTATAAAAAAGACAACCTCACAAGTAGAAGAACAAAGCATATAGACAACAGTGATGGCAGAGATCCAGAGGGGCTGCGCATGCATGCTATTAACAATGGAAATGGGATGAAAGCCACAATGACATATTTTTCATCCATCAGCTTGACAGCAGTTTAAAAAGACTGATCCTGTCAAATACGTCTCGGGTGTGGGGAGATGGGGATTCCCGTGGATGTTGGTGGGAGGGTACATAGGCAAGTGTCGTGGACGACACTGGTAGTAGCAGCCTTTGCCTGTAGGACGGTCATGCATTTATGTTCAGGGCGCTCCATAGCAAGTGCTCTTCAATGTGCTGGATATTTAATGTGTTTCTCTCCACTCAGGGGCACATGAATCAGGGCAGCTGAGGAGGTGGGAAGAATTAATATGAAAGCGTTTTTAAGGCTCAGCTTTTCCTTTGCTGCCTTTTAAGTTGTGTTTTTGTTCTTGTTGCTGTTTGTTTTGGAAAGTAAAATATTTGTTTGTGTCATTTATAGGAGTGCTTTTTTCTATTCTTTCTATATGATCTTGGATCCCCGCAGGAACTTTTCCCCCATTATCAATAAAAAAAAGTTATTAATCCATTGCCCTTGTTCTTACTGGCTTTTTATTATTTCCAGCCTCCTATTCCAGAAGTGAGTTGGATGATGACAGTGGATAAGCTTTTCTTTGAATCCAGGAGCTCTGCATGGCCCCTTCTGTTCAGCTTGGCAGTTCTAAGACCTGCCAATGGCTACTAGTTGAACATGGAAGAATGAGGTTGTATGAGGAAAACATGCTCTGGGCCCAATCTTGATAAAGACAGTACTTTCTAAGATGAACTAACTTAAACATTTAGTAGTCTACATTGCAAGTCTGCAGAACTATGCAGTGGGCTTACCCAATGCTGACCTCCTTGGCTTTAAACCAGGAACCATGTGGTGATGTAAAGGAGGGATGCAGAAAAGTAGAAGACCCCTACTGGGACAAGCAGCAGATGCTCAACACACAAAGACACACACGTTCTTCTCCTGAGCTGCTGACCCCACACCCATGGCTCCAATGGCTCATGACCTCCTGTCCAGTCTGAGTTCCTCAATTTCAGGGCTGGATATCTGGGTACTACTCACACAGGAAGCGCTTATGTTACACATGTAAGAACAGACAAACACACAAACAAGCAGAGCACCAACTTAGGTAAACTTCCCTTTCAAAACATAAACCTATCTATCTATACATACATATATGTGTGTATATATATATTATTTTTCATAGAAAGGCACTTGTAAGAAATACACCAAATCATCAAATCATTGCCAATGGTTATATTAAAGTAGTGAGATATGGGTAAATTAATTTTTTTTCTTTTACTTCCAAATTCTCTATAATTAACCTATAGTAATTCTGTAGTAATCAAGAAAAAATGAGGTTTCCCTGTAATGTTCAGAAGAAAAGCAAAATAAATGACTCTCCATATGGACTGACCCATGCAGAATAGAAGGTGCTCTCAGATCTGGTTTCCTTAGTCCTGTACTCTTTCCGAGGACTTGCTGTCCCAGCAATCGACGTGATCAGTAAACAAATGCATTTGTCTCTCCAAATGTTAATGTAAGGGCATCTGATGTGAAAGTCATGGTCAATCTTAATTCACTTTCTTCATCAGTTTTAAGTGATAATTAGATTATCATAACAATGGTTCAGTACAAAGTAATATTTTGAATTTTTAAACAGAAGTATCGGGGCTTCCCTGGTGGCGCAGTGGTTAAGATTCCGCCTGCCAATGCAGGGGACACGGGTTCGAGCCCTGGTCTGGGAAGATCCCACATGCTGCGGGGCAACTGGGCCCGTGAGCCAAAACTATTGAGCCTGCGCGTCTGGAGCCTGTGCTCCGCAACGAGAGGCCGCGACAGTGAGAGCCCCGTGCACCGTGATGAGGAGTGGGCCCTGCTCTCCGCAACTAGAGAAAGCCCTCGCACAGAAATGAAGACCCAACACAGCCAAAAATAAATAAATAAATATAAATTTATTTAAAAAAAAAAAAAAAAAACAGAAGTATCAGTTGTTTTCCTCAATTCCTCCTTGGTTTAAAATGAAATTTGATTAACAATTGAGTTAAATGTCAGCATTTAAGTGACAGTTGATTCAGAAGTTATCATTTGACCAGGCTAAACCTTTTCTTTGCTGAATAGATTCTTTATTCAATGAAACTGTGGAATCAATACAGTAGTTCAACTTCAATGAAATTCAAAGAGTAAATGTTTTAAATACTTAGAATAAACTGTTCAAAATAATTTTACAAAGTAGTCAAACACTATAAAAGTACTCATCTAATGTGTATATATATATAGATATATACACACACATATATACATTATGTGTATGCATATAACTTTGTAATACATCTATATTTGGAGATAAGTATACATAAAATAATTATATACATACTAATGTGGCATATATTATATATGAAGTTTGCTAGAGGCATCAGATAGATTAGATATCACTCCTAATATAGATTATATATACCATAAAATATATACTGTAATTTGGATTAGATAACACTTCTGATAGTTTTCTCGATCCATAAAAAGGTAAAACTAGAAGAGACTTCGGAAGTCATCTGGTTTGGCATGCAGGGGCATTTTTACTTGTTTGGATTTACTTGAATTAAGGTACAAACCTGCTGGATGTTAGCAACGTCGTCGTCATGTATATTTTATTTTGTCCTGACAACCGTGTTCTCTAGTGAGGAGAATAGGAACTTACAATGGAGAACATAACAATCAGGAAATCTATTTACATTAATAGCTCTGCTCCATAATTCCTCTGACTTGCTCTTACCATGGGGTTCTTTGGAAGGAACGGGAGCGTGGATTCGCGCAGAAGGTCCGGCGCCACCGTGAGGGACCAGAGGGGAAAGCAGGCCACTGCCCTGACCCTACCAGGAGACAATCTGTGCTTCACTGACACGGTTGTGACAGATTATGCTTTTCTCAAAACAGATAAAGGGAAAGGAAGAGGAAGTATTTCTCCTTTCTTATTTTTTAAGAACACGGTTTATTTAAAACAAAGATTCTCCTGAATCCCTTTATAGCTTTCTTCCCTCCGGTGCCAAATCTGATATTCCATTAACTAATCGTATGCCAAATTTGTTTCTTTTCCTTCTCTAATACATTTTTCAGTTTCATCCCTTTAGAAAGGAAAAATGCAAAGACTAACCATGGAAGCTTCCAAGGCACGCAGGATGCCTTCTGGGAGTGTTTATCGAAGAATGTGGAAGGCTTTCCAGGGCATACTTCTCTAAGCCTTGGGCTGAAAGACATAGATGCCATATTTATTATTCTTATTAGGTAGAGGCAAAATGAGAGCTTGAAAACAAAGGCTCACATTTGATGTGGGCGATAGAAAAGAAAATTTTTTTAAAAAGGGGTAATTAAAATTCAGAGACAGCAGATGCCTCCAGCAAGTTTCATCAGGGGAATTCTGGTGAGTGAGCTTCATTTTCAGAGTTTTAAACAACTGGAATTTCCATTTTCAATTTCAGTAAAAAATATAAAATCTCTACTTCTCAATATGAAAAGAGGATATTTAGGAAGGTTGATATATATAGAAAAATTGGAAAATATGTGTTCATTAATTTCAGTATTCTGTTTCAGGAGTTTTAAAATTACTATTAGCCATCCATTCTCAGTAATAATTTTTCTATAAAAGAAAAAGTCCCCATTTTTTTTCTGATTTGTCATACTCCAAGGAAATAAAATGGCATTTTCTACTAGAGAAATACAATTTGATAAACCCGATCTGAGAACTTAATATTCTTATGATAAAGTTCCCTGAGGATAAGATATACTGGTTATATGAAGAAAAAAATACATAAATATCAAGATCTTGGAAGTAGTGTATGATACTGGTTATACTTTCGTCTTGATGGATATATTGATAAGGGATTTTTGTAAGATAGATGCACATATTTTCCACAAATAATTACTTTTTTAGACTTTACCTAGTTCAAACTCTTAAACCATTATCATCATCATTCAAGTCTAGTGGAAGAAAATTCTGTTTTATGTGGAACTTGTGATTTTTCACCCCAAGAGAAGAGTCATGGTTCCATAAAAATATGTGCCCCAGGTGATTATATTGCCTATAAAGAATTCAAGGGTGGCACTGAAATTACTAGACCTAGCATTTGAAGGTACAGGTTTGAGTCTCTTCTGCCACATATCAGCTGTGTGGCTCTAGGCTCTTTGTCTAAATTTTTCCCTTTGTAAAATTTGTGGACTAATGAGCATCATATGAGAAACACATGGAGTAATGCCTATGGAAAACTTCATCAAGTTCATTTCCACTTAGAGGATGGAGATCATTTGAATGATGAGATGGGAAATAGGGATGGTGAACACATGATTCAGGGATCTGGTTCCAGGTGAGATGAAGTAGGCACACTTTTCCCTGTATGCCCCACTGACATCAGCTGTAAGACCTGGACAGAAGGCTGGGATCAGCTATTTGAGAATTCTGGAAAATAAATGCTAGCAGATGGACTGGGGAAGAAGACCAGAATTCAGACTTCCACCAAACTGATGGAAGTTTACCATTTCTCATGGCCTGAAACCCAGACATAGACATCAGGGTGGACAAAGAAAACTCCAGGAGAAACTCCCTAGTCAGGCTCAAGGAGAAACAAAGGTGTTTCATGAGTGACAGCAGTGGGCAAAGGAGCCTGACCTACAAAAGAGGGAATCTTCCTCTTTAATCAGAGGAGCTCTGGCCTTAAGAAAGTGGGGTGAGTATCTTTGTTTTCTTTGTTTCTGTCCTCCCATCACTTGGCCTTAATTGTGGGCATAGTTTTGGGAAGTACACAGCAAAGAAGAATGAATAAACACCAGGTTGTCAGGGATCAAAAAGGGGAAGCTTAAGGAACTGAAAAGATTGTAGAGAGAAAAGACCTTGGAAAAGCAACCCTATATATTGTTTACCAATTCCGGGGCTCAGCCTCAAAGTGCACAACCACGGATCTTACTTAAAGCAGCATACAAAAGAATTTAAAACTAGACTGAGGGACAGACCTCCACCTAGGTTCTAGACTCAGTGTCACACACACGGCTCAGATCATTCTAGTGCTGCACAGGCTTTGAAAGTGGAATGGACGGTCAAACCACAGCCTACAAATACTGCGTGTAACTCACAGCCTAGGCTCAACCATCACCTACTAAAACAGTGTTGAAATAAATTTCTGGGCCCAGGATACAATCCAAAATTACTCAGAAATTTTATGTGGTCCATAAAAAGTTCTTCATTGACCTGATGGAATTTTCACAAAACACTATTACTTGAGAGAAGGGAGGAGCAGAGAATACTTTGTATAAGTTTGCAAATAAAGATGTGAGTGAGGAGAAATATGGAGGGATATTTATCTGCTACCACCACTGGGGGGAAATCCTGCAGGTAACTGTATAGGACAAGATTTTAATGGAATGTGTAGAGTATAATTAATATTATACTGTGGACATATAAAAATAGAATATGCACATAGACAAAGGATGCATGGTATAGACAAATGAAAGCATCAATTTGCTCTTCTTAAATTCCTTTTAATTCTATAGAGTTTCTCTACCAAAGTATTGTTTTTTTTGAATTTATTACCTGTGGGCTTGTTTGCATCAGGAGTGATGGTGATTCTTATATTCACATACCAGCCTTAAAGCATTATTTGGGGGTGGCAATATGCTCTTATGTGTGGACATGTTTTGTAAACTCTGAGATGGCACACAGAGCTTAAAAGTGTGCCCCATTCACATCAGATGTTCTTTGGATTCTCAAAAATGCCAAGAAAAACAGTTTAATGCTGCACTTCTTGTTGTATCTCAGATAAGTTAAATCAGTCTTTAATCAAATTCCCCCATCTTGAGCACTTTGGGAAGGTCCCTGTGGTTGGCAGAACAATGGCCCCCAAAGATGCCCACATTCTAAGCCCCAGAACCTATGAATATGTTAATTTACAGGGCAAGCGGGATTTTACAGACATGATCATGTTGAGGATCTTGAGATGGGGATAGGGTTCTGGATTCCTGGAGTGGCCCAGTGCAACAGCAACAGGGAGCTGTGAGGTCAGAGTGAGAGAAGATGTGAGGATGAAAGTAGATCAGATGGGTGTGGCTCAAAGCCAACAAATGTGGGTATCTCTAGAAACAGGAAAAGTCAAGGGATGGATCGTTTCCCCAGAGCCTCTGGAAGGAACAAGGCCTGCTGATAGCTCAATTTTTTGCCAGTGAGATTTCTGGCCTCCTGCATTATAGGGTATTAATGGTGTATTCATATTTGTGGTTATCTGTTACAGCAGTCATGAGAGCGGATCACAGTCCCCTTCGGAATTCCTGCTGCCTTTCCTCTGTCCTCTCTCCAAGCACATCCACGGCTGTGCTTGTGAGCTTACTCACCCATCCTCATGTTCCTGATGCTCCTGCTTTCTCTTGGCCTCAAGCTTTACCCTACACTGGACAAGCTTTCTCTTCTGTCACGGCCCTGGAGCACCGTGAATGTAAGGCTAATATCTGTGCAAAGTTTTACAGACATTTTGGCGCTAGTAGAGGATGCTTCTGGGAAGAAAACAATTTTGTGTGGAAGCTGGAATGGAATAGTTTCAACTACCACATTTCCATCCTTAAAAATGCATGGTATATCATCTCACACCGGTCAGAATGGCCATCATCAAAAAATCTAGAAACAGGGAAGCCCTGTTGGTGCAGTGGTTGAGAGTCCGCCTGCCGATGCAGGGGACACGGGTTCGTGCCCCGGTCCGGGAAGATCCCACATGCCGCGGAGTGGCTGGGCCCGTGAGCCATGGCCGCTGGGCCTGCGCATCCGGAGCCTGTGCTCTGCGATGGGAGAGGCCGCAGTGGTGAGAGGCCCACGTACCACAAAAAAAAAAATCTAGAAACAATAAATGCTGGAGAGGGTGTGTAGTAAAGGGAACACTCTTGCACTCTTGGTGGGAATGTAAATTGATATAGCCACTATGGAGAACAGTATGGAGGTTCCTTAAAAAATTAAAAATAGAACTACCATACGACCCAGCAATCCCACTACTGGGCATATACACTGAGAAAACCATAATTCAAAAAGAGTCATGTACCAAAATGTCCATTGCAGCTCTATTGACAATAGCCAGGACATGGAAGCAACCTAAGTGTCCATGACAGATGAATGGATAAAGAAGATGTGGCACATATATACAATGGAATATTACTCAGCCATAAGAAGAAACAAAATTGATTTATTTGTAGTTAGGTGGATGGACCTAGAGTCTGTCATACAGAGTGAAATAAGTCAGAAGGAGAAAAACAAATACCGTATGCTAACACATATATATGGAACCTAAGAAAAAAAATGTCATGAAAAGCCTAGGGGTAAGACGGGAATAAAGACACAGACCTGCTAGAGAATGGACTTGAGGATAAGGGGAAGGGGGAAGGGTAAGCTGTGACAAAGTGAAAGAGTGGCACGGACATATATATACATTACCAAACATAAAACAGCTAGTGGGAAGCAGCTGCATAGCACAGGGAGATCAGCTAGGTGGTTTGTGACCACCTAGAGAGGTGGGATAGGGAGGGTGGGAGGGAGAGAGATGCAAGAGGGAAGAGATATGGGAACATATGTATATGTATAAATGATTCACTTTGTTATAAAGCAGAAACTAACACACCATTGTAAAGCAATTATACTCCAATAAAGATGTTAAAAAAAAAAAAAAATGCATGGCTCCCCCGGCAGGAGCAATTTTTTTCCCTAACAGTGTCTGTTGAGTGGGTTTGGACTCCACTCTCTCTGAAGCCCCTCTGAACCCTTTCCCTTTCATTTTGACACCCCTCCCCTGGGTGTGAAAGCACAATGGGATCCCCTGGGTGATCCCCAGCTGCTGGTGAAAACTCAAAGTTACTCTGTCCTTCTGATTTTGCAGAACAATCCGACCTTTAATTCCTCCTTCCAGATCATGCTCTAAGTTTTGGAATAGGAAGCCAAAGAGATCATTAATTTACTTTACACCACTTGAAGGAGAGTTATGCCATGGGAAAGCAGCTGCGGTTAATTTTTATTTTATGTAGTTTTTTATTTCATCGTTCCTGCTATAAAATGACTCTTCCCTCCCTCTCCCCGCTTCTTTGTTTCTTTTGCTTTGTTTATCTCTTTCCTAATTTCACTGGGCCCTGAGTAAGTTGTAAGTTGTTCTGGCAGAGGCTAGGGCAATGGTTCTGTTATTACGGCCCCTCTATCATACCATCGTCCACTCCTTTAATTTCCTTAAAGTATTAGTAAAGTCACTATTAGAGATCTCTCAATTCAAGGTGGCCAGTGGGTTACATATTCAGCCTTGCCCAGATTATTTCCTTAAGGGACAAGTTTTGATGCTTAACATAGTTTTGGAGAGCTAAAAAAACCATCTCCTGGGTTGTCATGAAGGCACAGCAGGTGACATGAGAACACAGCTTTCTCAGGTGGGACCCAGCAGAGACATGCGGGGAAGGCAGGAATAGTCTCAGAGGAGGTGCAAAATGGTGTTTTCTTTCTCTCCTAGCAACTGAGGCCACCCATACAGGCCACATACTGGGCCATCATTCCACTCTTTAAGGCTCCTAAGTGGCTGCTACTTCAGTGTCACAGATTTTTCCTGAGTCTTACCCTGCTCCCTTGGGAGGGGAGGCCTGGGCAGTGTTGTAATAAGTGGGAGGTGGAGGACCAGAGCTTGGGTGGCACTTGCATGGGAGTGAGGTGCAAAGGGAGAATACACCACACTTAATACTCGGACCCTGTCTGGGGTTTGAGTACACATACCAGGGGATTGTCTGAGAAATGAGGAGAACTATAGAGTGATATGATGGTGGGACAGTGACAAGGAAGGGGTGACTCTGACAGCATCCCTAGGGTTGACTGGGTCAGCTTGACTTTCACAATAGCTTGACTGATGGAAACACTAATGTGATCAATGTTATTTAAAACTTGGGACTTTAAGGAGAAATCCTACCACAATAAAATGGATTCTTTTGTCTGTTCTCTGGTGCCCTGCCCTGGCTCATGTGGTGTGCATGTTACAAATACTTGAGTCACACACTCACAGTCACTAGGAGCAAAGGCCCTAAAAGGGAGGCCTGTGACCTGTCATCTCCCAGATATGGAGCTCACACCTCTGCACACGCTCCGCAAATGTTTCTTTCTTTTTTTTTTTAAATAAATTTATTTTATTGATTTATTTTTGGCTGTGTTGGGTCTTTATTGCGGTGCGCAGGCTTCTCATTGAGGTGGCTTCTCTTGTTGCAGAGCACGGCCTCTAGGCACATGGGCTTCAGTAGTTGTGGCTCGCAGGCTGTAGAACACAGGCTCGGTAGTTGTGGCACACAGGCTTAGTTGCTCTGTGGCATGTGAGATCTTCCCGGACCAGGGCTTGAACCCATGTCCCCTGCATTGGCAGGTGGATTCTTAACCATTGCACCACCAGGGAAGCCCCACAAATGTTAATTGAATAGATCTGAATGCAATAAGTATGCATTCACCAATGATCTGCCACACTTAAGACCTTGTCCTAGTGCTTTGGGGTGTCCAGTCTGTGCCCAGGAGCACACATCCCAGGAGTGATGGTGTCTTGCCAGCTCAGGCTGCCATGATAGGCTGGGTGCCTTAATTAACAGACATTAATTTTCTCCCAGTTCTGGAGACTGTAAGTCTGAGATCAATGTGCCAGTAGGGTTGGCTACAGGAGAGAACTTCCTTCTTGGTTGAAGATGTCTCTTCTTGCTGTGTCCTCATATGGATTCTCTATGTACTTGGAGAGAGAGAGAGAGAGACCTCTAGTGTCTCTTTTTATTCTTCTAAGGACCCTGGCCCTATCAGATTAAGACCCTACCCATATAACCTTATTTAACCTTAGTTATCTCCCTAAAGATAATATCTCCAAATACAGACACTCTTGGGGGTGAAGACTTCAACATATAAATTTTGGCAAATAAGTTGTCTGCAATGAAGAGAATCACTGTAAATTATAACATAAATCATCACTATTATAAACATTAAGAGTTTCCTTGGTGCTCACTCCTGGGATATTTCAAAAGAAGATAAAATATGAAATTAAGCAGAGCTTATTAAGATCCACCAATTTTGTCATATGACCTTTTAATTTCAAAATGTAAATGCACATAAGTTTTCCAGCATGTGCAACTGCTCAGAGGTTTCTACAAACTTCGAAAGAAACAAGCTAATTAGACATGAAATATCAACTGGTGAGCAATTACAACCAGACAAAAAATACCCCAAGTGACTCTGTACACTTTATAAATTTATGATTTAGGCAAATCTCAAGGTTGCATCTATATCATGAATTCAGAAACAGCCGTAAAACTTGGTCATCATGAACATTAAATATTGTACTATCTACTTTTCTTTGGTTGGTAATAAGTGTACATGAATGTCTTTTCATTTGTTAGACTTTTTTCATATTTTTGTCTAATTTTTCTGTTACCTTTCCTTACCAGCTTCGGTAAGGAAAAGGATGATGTCTTCTGTGTAATGATCTAGCAGAGCTTTAAAAACCCCGGAAGCTCTAAATTCTGGAAGGTTAATAAACCCACAAACAAATCAAAAGTAGTTGTTTTGCTCTATGTGTAGATGATTTTGGCAATTCTTACCCACCTATATAAACAGGTGAGGGTTGTGACTCTCTTCTTCTTTGGGGTTCATCCTAAAGCAGAACATGAGATTAAAACTTGAGCACAGGTGGTTTATTTGTGCAGGGACACACCTGTGTGGGGACATATGATGACAGCAGGTACCTGGAGCCACCCTGCCCCCAGCCCCGCTAGGATCTACTCATGATCACATTGAACCCACTTTGTCTTCCTCTTCAAGGTGGTGGCTGGCTAACGACTACTTAAAATACATAAAATGATCTAGGTATTCTGCTTCTGGGTAAATATCCAAAATAATTGAAGGTAGGGTCTCAAAGAGGTACTATGTTCATGGAAGCAGTATTCACAATAGCTAAAAGGTAAAGCAACCCAAGTATCCATCAATGGATGGGTACTTAAGCAAAATGCTATCCATCCATACAATGGGATATTATTCAGTCTTAAAAAGGAAGGAAACTCTGACACAGGCTACAACCCAGGTGAACCTTGAGAACATCATAGTAAGTGAAATAAGCTAGTCACAAAGGACAAATACTATATGATTCCACTTATATGCAGTCCCTAGAAGAGTCAAAATTTATAGAGACAGAAAGTAGGATGGTGGTCATCAGGGACTAGGGAGGGGCAATGTGGGGTTCCTGTCTAATGACATTTCAGTTTAGGAAAATGAAAAGAGTTCTGGAGATGGATGGCTGTGATGGCTACATGACAATGTGAATGTGCTTCATGCAACTGAACTGTACACTTAGAATGCTAAAATGGTAACTTTTATGTTAAGTATATGTTACCAGAATTAAAAGACAAAAAAGAGGGGTGTTTGTGGGACAAGCTGCAATCTCTGCTTCACAGTTGAGGGTGGTCTCAAGCCATGACTGAAATCTGTCAGCTTCCTTCTCCACCAACCATTCTGGATTCCCTCACAGTTGTATTCATACCTTCTTTCTTGAGGGATCTGATCCTTGATTACCTTTCTCTTCTTGGCTGTGGTTGCTGCAATTTTTGTATCCTCTGTTACCATGGACACAGAGGCACTAAGAGGCATCTCAGTGACTCCCTGACCTCCAATATTCTTCCTGAAGCACTCTTCACAGAAGCCCTAGATCATCATGATAATCAGCGTCATTTGCCTTTGTCAACATGGTAGCTCCTTTTTTTTTAACTTTTTCTGGTTCATTAATTTTTAAATTCCTTTCAGGGTCATGACAGCTAGCCATTTTAAGCCAAGTATTTGCATTTTCTTGTCCCACCAAAAAGTGGTCTGATCGGTAGAGGTCAGGAAAGGCTAGGTACCCAAGACAAGTCTGAATTCTTCACTCTTTCTCCATAGGATCCGTGTATTTGGAAGTCCTTAGTAATGGACCAGGGATGGAGACAGACATGGTGCACAGTCCATGGATCAGGAAGCAGTTGGCATCTGTTTCACATTGAGGTTGCAATTTTAGGATCATACACATGGTTTGGGAGAAGGAGAATATGGGAAGGGAAATTAGGTATAAAATTAGGAAGATGAGGATGTTGTAAGTTTTGAATGTTTTTTCTTTATTGGCCATAAGAATATTTTGGGGCTTCCTTGGTGGCGCAGTGGTTGAGAGTCCGCCTGCCTATGTAGGGGACATGGGTTCGTGCCCTGGTCCGGGAGGATCCCACATACCATGGAGCAGCTGGGCCCGTGAGCCATGGCCGCTGGGCCTGCACATCCAGAGTCTGTGCTCCGCAACGGGAAGGGCCACAGCAGTGGGAGGCCCACGTACCACAAAAAAAATTTAAAAAAAGAGTATTTTGTAGGCAAATCTAGTGTTCAACTTGCATCTGGAGGGTTCCCTACATGAATTAAAGAATTTAGTCCATATACTTGAGATTTCATTTCTGAGTTCAATTCTACTCTTCCCTCAATCTCGTCTGTGTCAAATATTCCCCAAGGTGGCCACTATAATTCCAAGGTTTTATTTCATGAAAAAGGCCACCTAGAGAGATGTACTGCACGTGTCAATCAACTAACATAAGCTCTTGAAAAAAGTCAGTATGGATGTAGACTCAGCCTGAAAGGGCCCCATGCAGCACCATTCATTACGAATGATGCATTTACAGTCATGCGTCTCTAAATTTTCCAAACTGAAGGTTTCACGACTCCAACTTCAGGCACACAGAGCTAAATTAATAAATTCTTAGTACACAGAGACAAGACAGAGGAAAGTTCTTACAAAGTTTTGAAAAGGCAAACCATATTAAAATGTATTCACAAGATACTGGTCTGAGGAGACTTCCGGACCACTTTACCTGGGTCTGGCTCGAGTGATAGGGTTACTGGGTCCAGGTCAACCCCTGCCCTACAGGTTTCCTCTTATACACAAACAACACATCAGAGGCAGGACAAGAAGCTCACAAGAGAGCCTTGTGTTAGAAGGTTAGAAGCCACATTTTATCAAAGCACACCACAATCTGATCAGAATTCAAAAGTCCTAGGAACCAAAATAAACCCCAAAGTGAGGGACTCAGTGAAGCAGTGGAGCTCACATTTACCTTGACACTTACCTCATCATTGTAAACAAGGTGTCCTTGAACCCTTGGAAACTCAAGTGGTCTCAAATGTGCTATGGTTACTGAACCATGTGCTATGGTTCTGGTCTGAGTCAGCTAGGATCGTGGCCAAACCTTAGTGGTACCTCCCCTTGTTGAAGCCTTCAGGCCAGCTGCCACCAGGTACACACCTACAGCTGAAAGTTAGGTTTATGGAGCTTTCTGCACACCCCAGTATGAATCAGCTGGGAGGGACTATTGGATTTAGGCTTGTTCTGGGAGATCCTCAGGAGGGTTTGTGAAGTCGGGTGGAGTTCTGGATAGGATGGTGTCAAAAAGTGGGGACAATTTTGTGATTACATGTCTTAAATTTTTTCCAGGAGGGAGGAGTTTTGAGTTTTCACTGGTAAGCATCACTCAGGTCAGAAGAGGGGATGTGCCATGGTTTGATGGCATGAGAGTTGCCTTTGTCTCTGTCTTGTTCAATACATAGTCTTAGAGTGACCTTAACCAGACACTACTTATATTCTCAGAACTTTGTTTATGTTCACTTGACAACATCATGGTTCAGCTGCCAGCAAGGCTGTTTTTCAGTTTCTTGGGATCCACACAGTTTTTTGTTTTATTGAGAACAGAGAGAAGTTGATTACTGAAGTCACTCACCCAAATAAAATTCTTCCTGGAGTAGTCTTTGGGTCTTTCCTCTCTTGGATAGCTGTTATCATTGATAGGCAGTGTGAGTATGTCCAGAACTAATGTCAAACACGATTTCACAATTGCACACTGAAAAGACTATAAAATGCTAAGAATTAAGAATGCGTATAATTCCAAAGAAATTGAGCTTGTGTAGGTGAGGATTTTATTCATCACATGTGTGCAAGAGACCAAGTTCCCACAGCTAAAATGATGCACAGGACAAGTACGAGGGCTCAGTGTGCCTTGGCCTGATTTATACAGAAATGTTCCTGAGTTTTATTTTGTTTGTTTTTTTAATAATTTTTTTTTTATTTAGGCTGTGTTGGGTCTTCATTTCTGCGCGAGGGATTTCTCTATTTGTGGCTAGTGGGGGCCACTCTTCATCGCTGAGTGGGCCTCTCACTGTCGCGGCCTCTCTTGTTGGGGAGCACAGGATCCAGGTGTGCAGGCTCAGTAGATGTGGCTCACGGGCCCAGTTGCTCCACAGCATGTGGGATCCTCCCAGACCAGGGCTTGAACCTGTGTCCCCTGCATTGGCAGGGAGACTCTCAACCACTGCACCACCAGGGAAGACCTGTTCCTGAGTTTTTAAACAAGCTCTGGATCTGATCCAAGATGTGATGATTCTTTAAGACTTTTCTAGATTCAATAATTCACTGGATAACCACAATGTTTACTCCTCACCCTCTTGTCCAGAATTTTTGACCTTAATGTCCCATCAAACTCATTCACATTTTTTTTTTTCTAAATCATATTTCTCTAAATAGGATCCTTGGACCCCATGCTTTAAACACAAGAGTATCTGTTAAAAATGCACATACTTGGGCCTTATCCCAAAACTGCTATGTGATAATCTCTAGGGATTAGAGTCTTGCAATTTTTCAAGGTCCCTCCCAGTTATTAGAAGGTGCACCAAAATTTGGGATCCTTAGCTTTATACAATCCGGTTCACTGAATGTTTCATAATTTTAGACAAGGAAACGCTGAGACTGCACTTGAAATTTGCTCTATCTCTTTTATGAAGGGCTTCCTCTACTTATGTTTGGGGGCCCCATCTTGTCTCCAGGTCTTTAGAGACTCTTTATTTTCCACTGACACTGTTTCCTCCCAAAGGAAAGTTTCCCATCCCATTTGTCTCTTCACTGATTGTCATTACTTTTTTGTGGGTTCACTTCCAGGAACTGATGGCAGATTTTAATGATTGATAACTGTGTGTGGTTACTGGTTTACCTGAGAATGCCTACCTTTGATGAAGACAGACAAGGAAATAGATATTACCATTACTGTGAGTCAATTTCTAACATGGGGAGCTTTTCAAGCTGAGTTGCAAGCTCTGGGGAACAAGTAATTTGCCTAAAGATGACATCGACTTTGATCTCCACAACACTCAGGCCCTCATCCACCCTCACACCCAGGTGGTCATTTCATAGAGAAAGATCTGGTAACAGTGGCTGTGGCATTTGTTGATCTGACTGGACCCCCATAATCCTGTGGGTTTCTCCTGGTGTCCATGCCTGCCATTCACACTGACTTTTCCTACAGGTCATCGTCTGTGGAGATGTGTTAATGAAAATGACCAACTGATGTATGTGGCTTCTTTGAGCTGGTCTGAGAGCAGAGACACTGTGTGTGTGGCCCTCAGAAGTGCGCCCGGATTTTTCCCCTGACAGAGTGTGTATCTCTCCATGTCATCTCCTTATTGCAAGTTCAGAGGCAGATGGAGGCACAGGCTGAGGGAAGTAGGTTTTGTTCACAGATGGAGGCACAGGCTGAGGGAAGTAGTTGTTTTGCTCAGCAGGAGATAATTCGCAGATGGCTGTATGGGAAGCTCACACCTGTTGTAAGAGGCTCTCGTCTGATCTGTTCCCCAGGGAACAGATCAGTGGATTTAAGGAGAGGGATTGCTCAGACATTCATTATCAAAGAGCCAGGGAATTTGTCTGATGCAGAGAAACATCAACTTTTGTGCTCCAGGTGAACTTTCCAAGATAGCATTTCTTTCTTTCTTGTATCTGTTATGCCACATTGTCTGTGCTGTCTGCAACTGACAAATATTTTTTTCTGTCTACGACAAATGTCTTAGAGTTTTCCTAACAGGTTATGTCCCATTTCTCCAATTTCTGTTCTTCGTACAATTTCCCTCCCTCGTCAGGTCACACAGAGTCTGCATACCTATGCATGTTTTCTCACCTGTAGAGAATGATTGCTTTCATTGTACACTGATGTTTGGGTGTGTGTGTTAGCATTGCTCCCCCTGGGGAAGAGAGGATGATGTACTGCCCTTCAGCTCAGCCTTAGGGATGGCCCACAGTAGGGAGGTCACCCCTGTTCCCAGAAACATGGACCCCGTCTCCTATTCTCAAGCATCAGGATCCTTCCCTGCAGTTGGGTCTAGAAACTGCCTGGACATGGGTTAATCTGATGCTATCTCAGGAGTGATAACCAGCCTCCAAGATGGGCTGCAATGAATCCTGTCTCCTTGCTGTCACACCCCTGTGAATCCTCTCCCGTATCATATGAGGGTTGTGACCAGCTGCATATGGTGGAAGTAATGGTGTCTCTTCTCAAGTAAGGTTATAAGATGACTTGGGCTCTCATCTGGCTCCTTCCCTCTCTCTTATGTTACTTGCTCCAGGAAGGGCCAGCTGCCATGTTGTGAGAAGCCCCAGGGAGAGGCCACATGGTGAGGAGCTCAAGTCTCTGACCTACAGCCAGCAGGGGATTGAGGTCTGTCAACAGTCATGGGAGTGAGATCGGAAGCAGCCCCGGCTGAATCCTGAGATGACTGCTGCCCCAGCCACAGGGAAGACCCTCAGCCAGGACCACCCAATCCCGGATTCCTGACCCACAGACACTGAGGGAGGACCTGTTGAAGCCTCTAAGTTTGAGAGTGATTTGTTACACACCATGGATGACTAATATACCAACACTCCAACCTTGTGTCCTTAGGTCCCAGTTTGTGTAAACCATTTACCTTTGAGACACAATTCCCAGACCAATTGATATGGAAAGATGATGTTGCCATAACTTCTATTTATTACTGAGTCTTACCATGTATGTAATTCTTCTGCCAGGAGATCCAACACACGGAAGAGTGTCTGGAAATAGGAAAGGCCCAGTAAATATTTGCTGCATTAATGATACAAAGATTCACAAGATCAAACCTCCAATCAGACTCCAAGAAAACCACTCAATCTGAAAGAATATTGATAAGAATGTGCCATAAGTTAAATGATAAGCAAGCACTAAATGGTGCCCAGCAAGGCTCACAAAATTCTACACAGTTTCCCAATACCATCTCTATCCCGGGTCCCACTGTTCCTCTGAGGTAGTCCTTCATGGAGAGTTTGGTTCCACTCTAGGTGGTGAGGACTCACCTGATGGCTTTCTACCTGGGCTTCAGTCATTCCTCCAGCTTGGTCTTCCTTGTTGGCTTCCTTCCATGTCTGGGAGACACAGTGTGTCACTTAAGTCACCTGATGTGGCTCTTCCTGGCAGGAGCACAGCTCCAGCTATAATATACTGGACATGTATACCCTTCTTTGGGGTTGATTTTAGTGCTGCTTATTAACCACCACCCTCACAGTGTGACACCACCCATCACCTTTGACATTCAGCTTCTGACCTGGGCTTCAAGAAAATTATCAGCGATAACTCTTTAAGCAGAAGAGAAGATGGTGACTTTTCCTCAGCCCTGCTGTGCTGCCTGTATCCTCTACAGAGAAGGAGGTGTCTCTACCCCAGCTGACCACTTCCCGTATATCCAGGGGTTGGCATGGCATCTGATGCTCCTCTGGGTCAGGGGTAGGCACAGTCTGACCATGCCTGTTGCTTAACCACGGTCTATGTCTACTTTCACCTACTACAGCAGCAGTGAGTACATGCAACAGAGCCTGTAGGGCCTGCCAAAATGAAACTACTTACTATCTGGAGCTTTATGGGGAAAATTTCCCAACTCCTGCTGTTTAGATCAGTGGATGCCAGAAATTTTCATTTTATAGAACTATTACCGAAGTGAGACTGGCAAATATGACTATAATAGTCACAAAACAACTAACACACAAGCATTTTAATATTACAAGGAAATTCAGTACTTAAGAAAGTAATGAATAAATTTAATTAGCAATCCACCAGAGCCCTGGATTTTCTCATATTTAATGCTTCTAACCAATAAAAACATCACCCAAGCCCAACTCTGTTGCATCAGAAAAGATAGTTTGGGGTTGACAGGTTCACACTGCTATATTTAAAATAGATAACCAACAAGGACCTACTGTATAGCACAAGGAACTCTGCTCAATATTCTGTAATAGCCTAAATGGGAACATAATTTGAAAAAGAATAAATACATGTATATGTATAACTGAATCACTTTGCTGTACACCTGAAACTAAAAACAACATTATTAGTCAACTATATTCCAACATAAAATAAAAATCTAAAGAAAGATCATTAGAATTTTAATTAAAACATCAGAGGGTGAGTCCCAGCCTTTCTCCTTTCCATTGGATGAGCTGAATAAGTCAATTGGGTTCCATGACCTCACATTCACCCTACAGGAAGGAAGGCAGGAAGGAAAGAAAGAAGGAAGGAAGGAAACTCACAGGGATGGAGAGTTACCTTGTGTCAGTCATTGTGCTATTTTATTTTTGTTCCAGCATTTTTTTAAATGAGGTAAGTAAGGCTGAGAGGGGATGGATCAGTAACTGCTATTATATAGAGAGAATAGGCTCAACTGGGATCAGAAGGAAGTTCTGCTCACTGGAAGCCTGTACTCTACTGCACCTCAGCCACTCAGAGGAAAGAAATGAGGTAGCCCTGGCAAGTCCAGGTGATGCGTGAGACCAGGAGTAGCCCTTTACCTGAAATGGAGTAATCATGTAGTCCACCCTGTCATGTGATCAATGAGAGAGTCCCTGCCAGCCAGTGATGGGGTTCACTTCTGGTGCTTCTGCTAGGTCTGTACAGGGAGTTTGAAGAGAGGGAGGGCAAAGAGAGCTGGTGCCTGGTGGCCCTACTCCCACTCAGAGAGAATGGAAGGCAGGGATGGGTAGTGCAGAATGTAAGGCATGAAAGGACATAGAAATCTGAATGACCCTTCAGAGCTCCCATGCACTGCTGGTAGGAATGTAAAATGTGCAGCTGCTCTGGAAAACGGTCTGGCAGTTCCTCAAGCAATTAAACATGTACGACCCAGCAATCCCTCTCCTGTACTCCAGAGAAATGAACACACCTACCCCACAGAAACTTGTACGCTAATATTTATAACAGCATTACTCATAACACTCAAAGATGGAAACAACACAAATGTCCATCAGTGGACACATGGATAAACAAAATATGGTCTATCCATACAATGTAATATTATTCAGCCATAAAAAGGAACAAAGCCCTGATACATGGTACAACGTGGATGAACCTTGAAAACATGCTAAATGCAAGAGGCCAGTCACAGAAGAATGCATGCTATATGATTCCTTTTATGTGAAACCTCCAGAATAGGCAAATCTATAGATACAGAGAGTAGATTGATGGTTGGAAAAAGATGGGGGATGGAGGAGAGGGGATGGGGGTGATAAATAAAGGGTATGGATTTTCTTTCTGAGGTGATGAAAATGTATTAAAAGTGCCCATAATGATGGTTGCACATGTCTGTGAATATACCAGAAACCATCAAATCACACACTTTTCATGAGCAAATTGTCTGGTATGCGAATTATAACTCAATAAAGCTGTTAAAAATATTCATGATCATAACTCTACCTCTCTCTCCACCTTCCCTGCTCTACTGCTCACACTTCTAGGTTTTAATCTGGAAATAACTTTGAGGATGTAGAGAAACTATGTGTCTGCCTGTTCCCTGGCACCATTCCCTCCCACACATAGAGAGAACATCTACTTAGCTGAAAATAGCAGGGTCTGGCAAACATTAGCTCCCAAACCTTCAAATATACGCTTTCTTTGTGTCCTTTAGTCAGTACTTGTCAGCAACAATGAAAGTAGCAGCTGAGAAACAGTCATTATGAAAAATCAGAGTAGCACACTAACAATACATGCGACTCTATCCCAGCATCTCCCCTGTACCAGGCTGGGAGATAATTAAGTTTGATGCTGTGCAGGGGTTTGAAAGAAAAACCACCGCGATTTCCCGGGAGCAGGTCTGTTCAGGCTCCCCCTGCCAGGAAGTCTCCTTTACAAAGAGCCTGAAGGTCATGAGCCTCTTTCATGGTCTCTCTGCCCTCGACTAAATGTTCTGTAAATAATTAGACATTAAAGGCTTGGAAATAATCAAGCCGCCATATTCCACGGGTAGAGGACTAATTGGCAGAACTTGGTCTTGCCGATCATTAAATCCCGAGTCTGAAATGCCCGGGAGGGGGAGGAGAGACTGAAATTCTTGTCTAATACTGATATTTATAGCCCTTTGTTTTCCCAGGAGCAGATGTCTTCCACTCTGTGGACATAAATTCAGAGTCGTTTAATTTCACATTCCTATCCACAAATTATTTAAGCACTAGGGCTCTTCTATAAGCAATGTTATCTTAAAAAAAAAAATCAAAGGACTGAATACTGCCAAAGTTAAATATGAAACCTGGAAGCTGTTGAGGCACAAAGGGGGCTGTGCTCCTCTGAGGGTATCAGGATCTCATGAATATTCATGACCCACCTCGACTCAGGAGGGACCTGCACTACAGCCCAGAACCCAGACGATAAGCACCCCCATCCTGAGAAGCCTGGAGGGGGCAGCCCCATCCTGTTAGGTCCCAGCCTTAATTGTCTCTCTCTTTTTTTTTTTTTTTTTAACATCTTTATTGAAGTATAATTGCTCTACAATGGTGTGTTCGTTTCTGCTTTATAACAAAGTGAACCAGCTATACATATACATATGTCCCCAAATCCCCTCCCTCTTATGTCTCCCTCACAGCCTCCCTATCCCACCGCTCTAGGTGGTCACAAAGCACCGAGTTGATCTCTCTGTGCTATGCAGCTGCTTCTCACTAGCTATCTATTTTACATTTGGTAGTGTATATATGTCCATGCCACTCTCTTACTTCATCCCAGCTTACCCTTCCCCCTCCCCGTGTCCTCAAGTCCATTCTCTACGTCTGCGTCTTTATTCTACCCTGCCACTAGGTTCATCAGTACCAATTTTTTTAGATTCCATATATATGTGTTAGGATACGGTATTTGTTTTTCTCTTTCTGACTTACTTCACTCTGTATGACAAACTCTAGGTCCATCACTACAAATAACTCAATTTCATTTCTTTTTATGGCTGAGTAGTATTCCATTGTATATATGTGGATATATGTGCCCCATCTTCTTTATCCATTCATCTGTCAATGGACACTTAGGTTGCTTCCATGTCCTGGCTATTGTTAATAATGCTGCAATGAACATTGGGGTACATGTCTCTTTTTGAATTATGGTTTTCTCAGGGTATATGCTCAGTAGTGGGATTGCTGGGTCATATGGTAGTTCTATTTTTTAGTTTTTTAAGGAGCCTCCATACTGTTCTCCATAGTGACTCTATCAATTTACATTCCCACCAACAGTGCAGGAGAGTTCCCTTTTCACCACACCCTCTCTAGCATTTATTGTTTGTAGATTTTTTTGAGGATGGCCATTCTGACTGGTGTGAGGTGTTACCTCATTTTAGTTTTGCTATGCATTTCTCTAATGATTCATGATGTTGAGCATCCTTTCATGTGTTTTTTGGCAATCTGTATATCTTCTTTGAAGAAATGTCTATTTAGGTCTTCTGCCCATTTTTGGACTGGGTTGTTTGTTTTTTTTTTATTTTGAGCTGCATGGGCTGCCTTGTATATTTTGGAGATTAATCCTTTGTCAGTTGCTTTGTTTGCAAATATCAGAAAAGAAAGTCTGAGCTTGTTTTATTCCTTCTTCCTCATTTTTTTTTTTTTTTTTAACATCTTTATTGAAGTATAATTGCTCTACAATGGTGTGTTCGTTTCTGCTTTATAACAAAGTGAACCAGCTATACATATACATATGTCCCCAAATCCCCTCCCTCTTATGTCTCCCTCACAGCCTCCCTATCCCACCGCTCTAGGTGGTCACAAAGCACCGAGTTGATCTCTCTGTGCTATGCAGCTGCTTCTCACTAGCTATCTATTTTACATTTGGTAGTGTATATATGTCCATGCCACTCTCTTACTTCATCCCAGCTTACCCTTCCCCCTCCCCGTGTCCTCAAGTCCATTCTCTACGTCTGCGTCTTTATTCTACCCTGCCACTAGGTTCATCAGTACCAATTTTTTTAGATTCCATATATATGTGTTAGGATACGGTATTTGTTTTTCTCTTTCTGACTTACTTCACTCTGTATGACAAACTCTAGGTCCATCACTACAAATAACTCAATTTCATTTCTTTTTATGGCTGAGTAGTATTCCATTGTATATATGTGGATATATGTGCCCCATCTTCTTTATCCATTCATCTGTCAATGGACACTTAGGTTGCTTCCATGTCCTGGCTATTGTTAATAATGCTGCAATGAACATTGGGGTACATGTCTCTTTTTGAATTATGGTTTTCTCAGGGTATATGCTCAGTAGTGGGATTGCTGGGTCATATGGTAGTTCTATTTTTTAGTTTTTTAAGGAGCCTCCATACTGTTCTCCATAGTGACTCTATCAATTTACATTCCCACCAACAGTGCAGGAGAGTTCCCTTTTCACCACACCCTCTCTAGCATTTATTGTTTGTAGATTTTTTTGAGGATGGCCATTCTGACTGGTGTGAGGTGTTACCTCATTTTAGTTTTGCTATGCATTTCTCTAATGATTCATGATGTTGAGCATCCTTTCATGTGTTTTTTGGCAATCTGTATATCTTCTTTGAAGAAATGTCTATTTAGGTCTTCTGCCCATTTTTGGACTGGGTTGTTTGTTTTTTTTTTATTTTGAGCTGCATGGGCTGCCTTGTATATTTTGGAGATTAATCCTTTGTCAGTTGCTTTGTTTGCAAATATCAGAAAAGAAAGTCTGAGCTTGTTTTATTCCTTCTTCCTCAGGGTTTTTATGAACATCAATAAGATCAATACCTGGATTGTGCTCTGAGTCTCCTGAGACGAGGCCTGAGATTAATGTTAGCGATTGTCGTTTTAAAGACCGATCTCCCAACCACTTTTGACAGCCAGTCTAATGATTCACTTTCAGCCTGACCGGCCAAACTCTTCTAAAATCGATTTAGAATCCATTCTGCTGAAAAATATATCTGGCAATTTAGCATATCTTTTAAGGTAATTAGAGACATCTAAAGGCATCAACAATTTTACCTGCCCGAAGGTAAACTCTGATAATGGTTCCTGTCACCTGTGTCTCCCACAGGGTTAGAAAGGAGGGAAGAGGAATCACTGATACCCTCCACATCACCACGCTCCATAACCTGGTGCAAAGTGATCGATCTCTCTATGGCTCTATTTTCCTAAGAGTCTGAGAAGTGAGGATCATAAATTCTAATTTACCGATAGGAGGGGAGGGTTTGTTTTTATTTTTATTTTTGAGATACAAATGCTGTGATAGTAATACCTCACCTCACATTAGCAGAGAATTTACAGTTGTTAATAGATTTTCATGTGATTTTTAAGGAACTAACTAACAAATAAATCATTTGGGAAAATAATTAGGTAGAGAATAGTTAGGGAAAGTAATCTCATTCCTAATTTAGAAAGGAGGAGCAAGACAAAAAAAATCCCAGAGTTTGTCAACACCACCTATAAAAGACAAAGCAAACAGCAGAGACTGATGGTCAGCCCTCTGGCCCTGGCCTTGGCCACACCTGGCCAGAGCCCAGCACACAGACCACCCAGCCTTTCACCAGAGAGGCGTAGCTGACACTTACACTGGATCCTTTCCCTCAAAAGTGGCACCACTGAGGGATAAATTAGGAGTCTGGGATTAACATATACACACCACTATGTATAAAATAGATAACCAACAAGGACCTACTGTATAGCACAGGGAACTATACTCAATATTTTATAATAACCTATAAGGGAAAAGAATATACATATATATGTAAACTGAATCACTGTGCTGTACACCTGAAACTAACACAACATTGTAAATCAACTATACTTCAATAAAAAATAAATTAAAAAAATAAAGTGGCACTACTGATAACCCTGTCTCTCTGGAAAATAGGAGACTGAAGCCAGTTGGCACTGTGTGAGTCTTAGCCTGAGGGAAATGTGACAATCTTTCAGCCTACTTACCTGCTTTGGGACAGGCAAGCATGGGGACATTCATTTTTGTCACCCACTTCTCCACTCACAGTCTCAAGGCGCTGGTATGAACATGCACTGCAAATGACACTAGACTTTAGTTTTACAACCATCTTGCCTCCAAAAGACCTCAGACCAGTAAGCCTTCCAGGGCTAGGGACGTGCTGGGTGCTACTGTGAAGACCAGGACCATCCCCTTCTCTCAGTGGGTCAGGGACCCCCTGGACACGTGCAATAAGCTGAGGCAGATGCATCCACAGGGACCCCGACTGAGATTCTTCCAAGCTCTGAGACACTGCCCATGATTTTTCTCATTTCTTTCTGCACAACAGAATCCACCGGACCGTCAATCTAGCACGAATAAATATTATTACATGCTTTGGTGGGAACACAAAGGCAAATTGGGTTCACCGTGAAGATTATCTTGCTCTTTGTTTCATATTAAAATGCCTAGAAGTCTCCCAAGAGACCATGTCAAAGATGAAATTTATCCATTGCTCTGCATTTGCTAATTTGGTAAGAGTTCTGATCTCATTTGTGGAGCTTAATATAGAAATTCATTGAACCTGAACAGACACACAGCAATGAGGAATTTATCCAATGCCATTTTCTGTGATATGTGCTAGAAAATATACACAGTATGCTGCTATCTCTTTACACATATATATGATTATACATATGTCCTATATAATGTCAAAAATTCTGAGGCAAAAATGCACTTAGCTCCTAAAAGCATCATATCTTCCAAACAGCATAATGCCTTCCAAATTCTTCCTAATTTATTTCCTCTGATTTTTGAAAGATGCTGTGTTTTAAAGTATTAATATTTTGTATTGAAAGAACATGTTATAATTCTATACCATAATCCTCAAATTTCAATCAAGTAACATGAGATGAAAATTCTAAATTGAGGAATGCGAGATAAGGACCCAGCATCAATTATTGTGACATGCCATTAGACAAAGACTTAGACTATTTTACGGGACTTCACCATCTCCTAAGGATCCCGGTCCCACATGTTCTCAGGCAGTTTAGAGGGTGCAGCCATCAAAATAGCATATCTGACAGTGTGACCATACCTGTCAAATTCAGAGTCCCTGGCCATGTGCCCGCCTTCCCTCCTGCTGCTGTGTGCTTTGTTTGTTGGCTTAAAAAATAATTTCTTGGTTGAACAAACATGCAGGAACAGCCTGGATGGAAAAGAATGGGCAGGATTAAATGGTATCTTCATAGCAGTGTTTGTAAATGAATGAATGTTTATTTTAAAGGTTAGTACATGTCTATTCTTGGCGGGTAATAGTTCAGCCACAGCTACACTACTTTGCTATTCACATTATTTTGTGTGTGAAATGGGAAAGGTGTCCAAATGTATCATCTGAATTTCTCAGATTTGGCTGTGACAACAGAAAAATCTTCCAGTTTTCTGCTGTTCTTCACCGTGACTGGGCAGGTTCTGAGGAAGGAGAGTAAGAGCGTGTGGGGGGGAATCAGAGTCGAGTAGTTCAGTATATGAAACCCAAGATGCTCCGAGGATGGTACAGTTTTATGGTCTCAAAGCGATGCATGCTATGGTAATAACATAGCCATTTGTACTTTACCTATAACAAGAAACACAGGGGAACTTGACAACTTCATTGTGCCCTTTACTGGAATTTACTAGAGATCATCTGCAGTGAATTATGTTATCCTGTCATATTTCAGAATATGTTGTCCTTGCAGAGTGAAGAGAGCACAGGATAAATGGAACATGTATGGCTGACAATAAGACAAAATCAGTGACCCCAGCCTGGACGATCTATAGCTTCCTACAGCTGCTGGAACAAATTACCACAGAGGTCGTGACTTGGACAACACAGATTTATTATTTTACAGTTCTGGAAGTTGAAGTGCCAAATGGTTCTTACTGGATGAAAATCAAGGTGCTGGCAGGGCTCTGTTCCTTCTGGAGGCTCTAAGGGGGTGAACTGGCTTGAATGGTGTCCCCCTCAGAATGCATGTCTGCCTGGAATCTCAGAAGGTGACCGTTTTTTGGAAATAGGGTCTTTATAGATGCGATCATGAAATTAAGATGAGGTTATATTGAATTGGGGGGGTGATAAAGCAACATTTGATGGCCTTACAAGAGAATTAAGCTAATAGAGAGACACAGGAGGGCACTGTGTGAGGAAAGATGTAGAGAGGATGGAGGGATGCATCTACGTGCCTAAGGATGTCAAGGATTGCCAGTAGCCACCAAAAGCTGCAAAAGGCAAGAAAGGGTCCTTCCCTAGAGCATGGGGAGGTCATGGCCCTGCCAAGACCTTGAATGTGGACTCGCAGCCTCCAGAACCAGGAGACAATAATTTACTACTCTTTTAAGCTACACATGTTTGTGGTTATTTGTTATGACGGCCCTGGGTGATTAATACAGGGAGAATCTGTCCCTTTTCTTTTCCAGCTTCTAGAAGCTGCCTGCATCCCTTGCTTCCTGGTCCCATCCTCCATCTTCAGAATCAGCCATGGTGGGGTGAATCCTCACATTGCATCTCTCCAACCTTCTTCTGTCACCATATCTATCTCTGACTAGAGCCAGGAAAGGGTCTCTGATTTTAAGAACTTATGTTTTGACTGAGCCTTCTGGGATAACCCAAGATAATTGCCCCATCTCAAGGTCGATGACCTCAATCACAAAGTCTCTTTGACCACTTAGGCGACAGGCTCACAGGTTCCAGGGCTGAGGGCCTGGGCATCTTTGCAGCGGAGTGGGGCATTATTCTACCTGCCAAAGACGGGCTGGCAGAAAAGAATACCTTGAATTAAAGACAAAAGTGTGAGCAAATGTAACTTAAGAAAGTCTAAGAAAAAAGTCAAGAGTTATTGAATACTCATTACATTCAAAGAGGAGTGCTGGGGAGAAGGAGAAAGAGAAG
Organism: Lipotes vexillifer; assembly: GCF_000442215.2. NCBI lineage: Eukaryota > Metazoa > Chordata > Mammalia > Artiodactyla > Lipotidae > Lipotes > Lipotes vexillifer. The sequence continues at coordinate 1,169,440 of NW_006778536.1, read as the reverse complement.
GCAAAGAAAAGTTGAATAAGGCAAGTCTTCCTTTAAGAAATCATATTCTAGTGGAGTAAACAATACAAATGCATCTTACCATAGCACCCAAGTCATTTACTATGTGACTCTAAAAGGAAGCACAGGAGACTGAAATTTCACATGACTCCTTTATTAGAGTCTGTGAAATATCTCCCAACTATGAAATAGGATGCCAGGCAACCAGGGGTTCTGCGATGAACCAGCCAGAGGTTTGTCAGGGAGCAGGGCAGAGCGAAGCTCATACCAGGGACGGTCTCCCCAAGAAGACATTTGAACTGGCTCTTGGGTAATGTGCATGGTTTAAGCAAGAGGGAGAATGAGACTCCAAACAGCCAGAACAGTATGAGCAAGGGAACCGAGCCATGAAAGTTCAATGAACATTGAGAAGAACAAGTGGAATTTTTTAGACAGTATCCAGCTTGAGAATATGAGGGTGAAGTTCAATTTGCTTTGCTCACCAATGCCTGCCGAGCTCTGAAGACAGCTGTTCTAGACGTTTGTCTCTTTACCTTTTGCTTATTTACTGTTGAGTAGCACACAAGATGGCAGACTGTACAACATTATTTTTCAAAACCAAATCCAGCATTCTTTCCTCTTAAGATTGTTTTTTCATGTGTTTAAAATAAGAGTTTAGAGACTAATACTAAAATGACTTAAGTATCACTGATGATGTTTAAACAAGTACATTTCCTGTACTTCTGAGTCTTTAGTTTGTGAGCCGGCTGACAAGTGTAGGGGAGCAAAGCTTGTTCACCCCGCCAACCCCCGGCAAACGTGTCTCTTTGGCATGAGGATTATTTTAGGCTGATTATTTTTAAGAAACAGAAGATTCAGGAAGTCTCTCTTTTATACTTCCCTCTTGCTACCTTAAGAATTTAATAAAGGGCGTGCTCCCCAAACAGAGCTATCACTAGAGATGTCTGTAAAGAATATGGGTAAGTGTGGTTGGGAAACTCAGCAGGGCCTAGAGGTAAGTGTTAGTCTTACCTAACTGTCTCCTTCTGGCCCAGCAAACATGTTTACCAAACCCTCAGGAGGCATCATTTCTGGAAGAAATGTAATATTAACAGTTCTGAATTACCTTTTGAGTAGAAGATGTCCCGGGACTTAATCTCCTGAAGCTCCCAGTGAGGCTAGCTGTACTGAAGGTTTCTGAGGCCAGTCAGGTGTAGGGGAGGGGCTTCAGATCAGTGGTACCCAGATCGTGCGTACAGAGAGGATTGGTGGGTGGCATTTGGGTTGCATATTTGCTATATTATATATGTCCTTTTCTTTTCCAGCCATTTTTAAACTTCAAAGTGTATCTGTTCTGTGGCAGATGTTCTAAAAACCTTTCATAATTAACTAAATTAATAAGAAATAAAATGTTTATTTTAGGCCTGTTTCAAAGGTAACCCTCTCTCATCTCACATGTACATTCTTTTTGTCGAAGAGAAAGACAGTTTCCTCTGCCCTTCTAGGTTTTCCTGGCTGGTCTAAGAATTAAATTGACATGAGATAGATTAACAGGAGAAAATCAAACAAAAATTTTATAACAAGTATACATGGGAGAGACATAGGGGAGCGAGTAACTTGCCAAAATGGCTGAAACCCTCACCTTAGATACTATATTCAGCTAAAGACCCAAAAGGAAATCTGGGGTAATGGTTTGGGACCTCAAAGGAGAGGAAGGCAATTGATGGGGATGGAAAAGCAAATGTTTTAGATTTCTTCCAGATGGCATAAAATGGACACTCCAAGTCCCCTCCAAGTAGGAACCAGATAAGTTGCTTTAAGATTTAGGCTCCGCAAATATCATTCAATCTGTGTACTGTTTTCTTTAGGCACTTTGCTAATACTGAAGTATTATTTCAAAGTTTATTGATACTGGATGAGTTTTAAATGCCATCTAATTATTATGTACATTTGAAGCGAACACAATCAATGTAACAAAATAAAATATCCCATAGGTTATGATTCTATATCCCTCTGGGAGGTATTTCTGGGAGTTAATTCTGAAACCGGAAAATGATCCCCCTGAAATCCACCACACCTGCTCTAAGTGGGGCACTGAGCCCTGTCCTTGAAAGTGTGGTTGTTCTGACCACTCTGTGTGGCTTTTATTTTGACACCTACACGTCAGAAGGCAGAGAGCAGAACCTCATCATATAAGCAGCCAATGTATTCACAGGCATTAAGAATACAAACTACTAGGGCTTCCCTGGTGGCGCAGTGGTTGAGAGTCCACTTGCCGATGCAGGGGACACGGGTTCATGCCCTGGTCTGGGAAGATCCCACATGTCATGGAGCGGCTGGGCCCGTGAGCCATGGTCTCTGAGCCTGTGCATCCGGAGCCTGTGCTCCACAATGGGAGATGCCACAACAGTGAGAGGCCCACATACAGAAAGAAAAAAAAAAAAGAATACAAACTACTATACATAAAATAGATAAGCAAAGGGATTTACTGTACAGCACAGGGAAGTCTTTTCAATATCTGGTAATAACCTATAATGGAACACAATTTGGAAATATATATACATATAAAACAATTCAACATATGGGAATACAAAGGAACATAAAAACCAACATAAAGTGGATCAAAAGATTAACTACAGAAAAAAAAAAAAAAGACAGGAGTGGGTTCTGTGCTAGGTGGTTTCATCTATTGTGAAAGATCATAGACTTCCCAGGCTGTCAGGGTGTGATGTGTGGTGTGTAGTCCAGCGGTAGATTTCTAGGAAACACTCATAAGGTCCTTGGGTCTACCAGGCCTTGAGACAGTGGAGAGGAGAGTCAGAGGGGCTCGGGTGGAGAGACTGGACCTTCTGCCATGTGTCCCAGGTGTGCCCCTGCTCTCAGCTGGCAGCGCACACCCTCCCTGGGCAATGTCCCTGAGACCAGAGGAATCAGGGTGAGTGGGTAAGTAGGCCCTGTCTCCCATTTTTCTGTCCTCTTAGCATGGCCCCTGGCATGGTGACTGTGTCTCTTTCCCATGTCTTAACACTCAGGACGTTTAGGGTCTCCCCCGCCCGGTTGGACCCTGCCACCAAGAAGATGACTAGGCCGTGTTGCCTCATTTGGCACACGTCCTATCAGCCTGTCGTTCTCATCCCGTGTGTCTGTCCTCTTTGCTGTCCTCGTCTGATGGCTGGTCCACCCGTGGTGACAGAAAGAACATGCTGCAGGTTGTCCCCAAGCTGGTACAAATTCCAGATGGGGTGCAGCATCTTCAGCACCTGAGTGACTACCCCAGTTTTTCTGGGTTTGAAGTGTCTTTGAATCATTGAAAGATGGGGGCTGTGAGCACTGGTCAGACTTTCATCCCCTGAGCTCCTGGGAGGCGAGGTCTGATGACACACAGCCCTGACCTTGCACCTGTCCGTGCTGTGTTATGAATGACTATGGAAAACAAGGATGACCCCGGCCAGGGGAGCACAGAAGATGTTGGAGCTGGCCAAGCAGTGGTGACATCAAACCTACCACCCCCTTTTGACAAACCAGGAGAGGTTTCCCTCTCTGCCGGACGGACCCAGGACAGACGTTTTAGGCCTGCCCCACTTGCGGGGCCTATGGCTGCTGGCATATCACACCCCTCTTCAGGAGTGGGCCCTGTAGCTGTGCTTCTGCCACAAAACAAGAAGCGTCCAGTGTTGTGTGTATGTGGGGTTGCCTAAGGAATGGGGACATCTACTGATTTAAATGATATTCACATCTAAAATGTACCTTCATAGCAATGTCTGGACTAGTGTTTGCCCAAACAATTGGGCACCACAACCTAGCCTAGCCAACACATAAAATTAACCCTCACAGATTCTACCAACGTGAGCTGAATCTGTGCTTGCACCCAACTGCCCACCACAGCTGCCACTGAAGTCAGGGCTGCACTGGGGAAGAAGCCATAGGAAGAGGTGTGAGGGGTATCTGGTGGGCAGGGCTCCATCCCGCCCACTTCAGCTGCGGCTGCCTTCTTTCACAGGCTTCCTACACTGGGACTTAGTAAAAGACTGTGGGTAGGTGGGTAGAATGGTTGGGGTACATAGAAGAAAAAAAAGATGAAATAAAAAAAAATGTACCTTGGATCACTGACTTTCAAGTATGAGCCTTCAGTAAATCAGATTTCCCTGTGTGCCTGCAGATTTCAAGTCACTTGCTAAAATATATCCTGCTTGTCTCTCTCCAGCATGTACACACACATAAGCACACATGAATACAAACCCATAGGGAATCTGGTGATAGAACTTGTCACTCCTGGGAATTCAGAGTCTGGTTTGGGTCTCCAGTCCCAACCTTGTCATTTCTAACTTGATGGTTCTGACCCAGTTGTTCTCAAACAAAGAGATGTAACAGGTGCTTCTTGGGGCCTGGGACCACCTTTCTTACAAAGGTGGCCGGGCTGCTGCCATGTGTACACTTATTTAATAGGCCTGCTTAGAAGATAGAACTTTCAGATTTCTTTATGTCTATGTGGCTGTTTGAGGGCTTTGTTGAAAATCAGCAACTCTCTTTCACTTCCATTACTCATTTCCCACCTAATGCCTACAGAGTATGGATCAGCTGTTCTTGAGCTACAGTCTAAAGAGCAGCAACAGGGTCTAAATATGTCAAATCATCTTGACACAAAGAACAGAGTTCCTGTTATCCCATTTGGAGCCATGCATTTACAAACTTAGATGGTTTTGTTGAGATCATTTTTTGAAAGTTAATGATCTCCTCTAGACTCATTCATTGTCAGATTTCTGTTTAGGTAAAAATGTGCATACACATTTTAAAATATATTAAAATGGGACCCAAATCCAGTAACCGTGGACAAGTCATTCAAGTTATTGGCTCCAAATTTTGCTCTGTGATATAGGAAGAAGGGGGAGAATTAGATGATCATTAAGGCTGGACCCCTTCCCCGCCATCAGCACAGCAACCTTTAATACCAAGAAGCACCCGCCTGGGAAATATGAATAAGAACAATCCCTGGAAATTGTTGCCTCATGATAGATTTTACTTGTTATTAAGTTTACCAAGAAACTTGTTATAATTTTAATATACAGAAACATAATAGCTACTCAGTATTTCAATACTTTGGTATATGGACCGTGTATATGCTGCAAAAGAGACATATCCCCCCGATTTAGAGACAAAGTTGGTAGACATCACTCTCTGAGCTATGATAAAAAAAATCATTATAAAATAATGAGTCAGCTACCTGAGAAATTAGTCTCCAATGTGAAAGACTGACAAATGATAAATTGATCTCTGATGAGATTCCTACACTTCTCAAAGTTATATCAAAGACATTTAGGGGTCTTCATCAATTTGGAAAGTATCCTCAGAGAGACACACATGGGGGGTCTGTAGTTGGATAGAAGCTTTAATCCCATCTTGGGCATCACTTGTCTGGTTTCAAAGTGATTTTATACCAAATAGTCACCACTTAATCGTGCTCAGACACAAGATGGCAGGGAACAGGACCATGGCCTGTGTACAGCCTCTGCTCATGGACAAACCCTGGGTCCCCAGGACCTTGATGCCAGGGAGGTGAAGCTGCTTCTGATGTAGGTATGCATCTACCTCCGTATGGTTCCAGAAGCATCTCGACAAGGATAAGGAGAACAGGCAACATTCTGAAACCTTCTATGTGCTCAGACCTGCCCCAAACACTTGGCTTGTATCATCTCATGGGCTCTTCGCTCCAACTCTAGAACACAGCCTCCATCTAGTCCTTGACAGACAGGAGGAGGGTCAGGGCAAGTGACTTGCCTGAGGCCACAAGCAGGTCAGTGGAGAAAAAGGAATGGAATGCAGGTGGGCACCCTCTGTCAAGAAGCTACTCAAAGTGGGCAGCAGCCTCAGCATCGTGAGGGGGCTTGTTATAAATCTACATTCTCAAGGGCACCAGGGCTGGGGCCTGAGGTGATGTGCTTGTGTGCTAGGCTTTGACAAGGGCTGCCACACTGCATTTTTGGGTAGAATTCCTATCCTGTGGCTGCCTTACCCTCCCAGCTTCAGACCCAGAGGAGCTAGAACACATTGCACTCTCCTCGTGCCTCGTTGAGCCTGTGCAGTGATTCTTTCACGTATTTCTTTGCAACATGCTAGTTCCCACTGTGATGGAGACACAGGCCACAGATGTTTCCTTGGGAATCCCTTTTGTTGTCTATTTCACACAGTTAATATCAGAATTAACACTAACCTGAAGGACTTGGAGTCTCGAAGAGGCACGTATGCTTAAAGCTTTGAGATTTAATGGTTTAAGTGAAACTTTTTAGCAGCATGTAAGTGTGATGGAAGAGTGAATAGGATGCACTGTTTTATATTTTCCAGATATAAAACCAGACAGGCTCGATGTTTCCAGTAAGAATAACCTGCACAGAAGTCCAGTAGTGTCAACACTCCCATCGTAGAAAACAGAAAACCTCCTTCATATGTGTGTACACCCAGACCCAATGGCAAACTCAACAGAATTCATTAATGTTAACATGGAGAGCTACACAATGCCCAGGACTTTGTAACCCACAAATACGGTGGGCATCTAAGTGGTCCATTCCATTAGGATTTTTTGATCTTGAAAGTGACAGGCTTATAAATAAAGTATTATTGGGTATGCCAGCAGTCTTGGTGGTTCTTGAAGATACTACTGTATTCATACACTGAGCTACTTGATGCCGAGAAACACCTTGTCTGCTACTATTTTGCTTCTAAGGTGTAAGTGACATTATTTTGGAGTGAAGAGAATAGGACAGCATCTCCTGGGATCCACAAAGATACAGTGCAGATCTGGGAGTGGAAATTATCTATGAGTTAGTAGGTTTGCAATATGTTTGGCAAAATCATTTTTTGTTTATAATTAATATTGCTGCTATATGAAACAACATGGCAAATCAGTCTTCAGATTTCCCTGGATACCCCAGAGTGTTAACAGCAATTATTTATGTTATGGAGACTACCGTTTATAAATGGCATGGATTTCTTCTCTTTAGGGCTAAAGGGCATCATAAATCAAGATTATGGAAGTCAAATTTAAACACTGAATCTTTTCTTTTCAATAGAGGAAGATATTGATTGAATTAAACAATGACTTTGCTCAATGCTAGCATCATCCTCTTCTTTGCCCTGAATACATGACATTTTCCAAATAAATTGAGTCTTCAGATTTAGATAGTACCTGTGCAGCACAAAAAATGCACAGGGATTTCAAATTACTTGATTGACTTCATCAGAAAATATCCTGACATCTCAAAAACTCAAGACAAAAATGCACTGGGGCCCAAGTAATCTTTTTTACTATATGGGTTAGAGAACCACTTTTTCTAATCTCCACTTTAAACTGTGGAGATGGATGAAATATCTATATAGAAAAGCTCACTTTGGTGGTAGGGGGGTAAATTTAGAAGTATGCCTAATTTGTTCACACAAAAAAATGACAAGCTTCTGATTGGTAGCTTGATAGATTTAAACTATTATAGATTCGGGAAGAGGATAGAGTCTGTTCAGTATTCTCAATATCTGAAACAGGGTCACTCTTATTGAAGTCTGGGTCTCCAGACTTTGCCTGCACAAGACCTTTGAAGCTATAACATCTGAGACAGGCAGCTCTTCTCTTCCCAGCCAGGAGGGGGTGACCCAAGGGAAGTCGCCTCAGTGGCTATTTTTTTTGCACCCGCAAGTTTGCTGAACTTAGCTTTGAGCAGAGGAAGAGAGTATTCTTGTCTGAGCTGGAAACTTCCAAAGAAGCAGCTTTATGACTCTCTGTCTCAATTGGTAAAACTCAAGTGCTTTCAGGAAATCAAGTCAAGACTGCCTGTGAACCCAGAGGTCATAGTTCGTGGATCCTTTAACAAGCAGAGCTCCCATTCTGCTCTAAAACATCCCTCCTGCTCTCCCACTGAAGTGAAAACTTGCCAGCCTGGTGCTCGTGACCCACCCTGGTTTGGTTCCACCTGCCTTTCTGGTTTCCCACTGCAGAAGCAAAATCAATCCTTCTTCCTGCTGCCATTGTAAATGCATAGACATATGGCATCTTACATTTAGGAAATGAAATTTTAAAAAACACACCCTTGGATAAAACACAGGGTCATCTGTCTAGTTCCAGTTCCCAGAGGAGATGAAAACATGTGCGCTTCCTTTGGTAGCTGAGTCTCCAGTGACAACCTTGCTAAACCTGACATCATTGGCAACAGTGATGCAGAGATATGTCATGACCTTCACGGACACAGGCAGGTGAGGAAACAGCTGTTTTTCCACCATGAAAAAATGAACTTTGGGCTTGCTAACCTGGACAGTTTTGTGTGTGTTTCCCTTCCATTCTGTGTCTGTCACGTATCTTATTATTATTACCGAATTAGCAAAAGTGACATGACTCGGATTATGGTCTGATCATCTGATAGTTTCTGTTGGGTATCAAATGATACAGTATTTGTGTTTGTGTGTGTGTACATGTGTGCATACATGCATGTGTGCATTTGGCTTTTTGACCAGTTGGTCTTGGACATCTGATATCTCTGGCATTTGAGACAAGCATCTGCTTGCCACTAGGTCACAAGATGTTATTTTTGCATGGATGATGTCATTTATGTCACTCTCCACATCACTGATGTATCTTGTCCTCTGACAATTGATAGCATCTCTATGCTGTTTGTCTTTCTAGCATGTTACCATGATGTCCAGTCACTTAAAAAAAAGAAAATTGTATTCCCTCTAGAATGAAGGAAGCCCCATGAGTTCTGCAACTGTTAGGAACTAGTGACCTTGTAGTTCTGCAGGGTTTTTTTTTATTGTTGTTGTTTTGACCTGTGACTAGAGTGATACAACTTAGGCTTCTAATTTTTTGATAGTCTAAGTGAAAAACAAAGATTTTTAAAAGTCCCTGTTGGTCCTTTATTAAAATAATGTGTTTATAGCTGTAACACAGTCTATTTCTTTGGCCAGCTGGTATACGTACTTTCTCTAATTCCCCCCAACTCCACATACACACATACACACACCATTTTAGGGAAATTGGTCATGAGAGTCTGCCATTTTGTGCACACTCTAAGGATATATACTTCAGAAAAGCATATTTATCAGCAAAGGTGAGGAGATGCGGAGCTAGGAGGAAGCACTTCTGCCGCTGGTTTTTATGTGGCTTGGAGAACAAAGAAGAGACCCTGAGCAGAGTTTTCCTTCATGTGTTAACACCCATGGGCTGCCCGAGCCATGGCCGCTGAGCCTGCGTGTCCAGAGCCTGTGCTCTGCAACGGGAGAGGCCACAACAGTGAGAGGCCCGCATACCACACACACAAAAAAAAGAACACGGGGAAAAAAAAATGTCATGAATAACCTAGGGGTAAGACAGGAATAAAGACACAGACCTACTAGGGAATGGACTTGAGGATATGGGGAGGGGTAAGGGTAAGCTGTGACAAACTGAGAGAGTGGCATGGACATATATACACTACCAAACGTAAAATAGCTAGCTAGTGGGAAGCAGCCGCATAGCACAGGGAGATCAGCTCGGTGCTTTGTGACCACCTAGAGGGGTGGGATAGGGAGGGTGGGAGGGAGGGAGACACGAGAGGGAAGAGATATGGAGACATATGTATATGTATAACTGATTCACTTCGTTATAAAGCAGAAACTAACACACCATTGTAAAGCAATTATACTCCAATAAAGATGTAAAAAAAAAAAAAAGAGCACAAGGGAGTCTCATGACAGCACCCACGCGTGCAGGTCATTCTTTGCAGGAATGACAAGGCTGACAAAAAGAAGTGAATAGACTCAATTTGCACCGTAAAGTTTTTGTGTGTGTGATTCAGGTAGGTACCTTTTATTTTATTTTTTTTTAATTTTTACTTTATACTGGAGTCTAGTTGATTAACAGTGTTGTGTTAGTTTCAGGTGTATAGCAAAGTGGTTCAGTTATATATATACATGTATCTATTCTTTTTCAAATTCTTTTCCTATATAGTTTATTACAGAATGTTAAGCAGTGTTCCATGTGCTGTACAGTAGGTCTTTGTTGGTTATCTATTTTAAATATAGCAGTGAGTACATGTCAATCCCAAACTCCCAATCTATCCGTCCCCTCGACCTTCCACCCTGGTAACCATAAGTTTGTTCTCTAAGTCTGTGGGTCTGAACCCTGAACTTAAACCACAGTCTAGCTAGGCAAGGGGGGAATATGTTCCACCATGACACATTCCTCTATAAATTCCTCCTGAGTTCCATAGCCCGCCCAAGAGTTGACTGGATTTCTTGACTGAATTTCTGTGAAATATATTTCTGAGCAAACACACTGATATTTTCTCTTAGCTTCAGAAAAAAAGATTTGGACTACAGAGTTTCTTAATTTCAACAGAGCTTCTGTTCTGATTAGTTTAGATATACTTATAAGTATTTATATAAATTTAAGTGACCTCAAGAAATTCCAGAAATTAAAAAGAAAAATCTGAACTTCGAATGCCTCAAAACTGTCAACTTTTGAATTTTAGATATTTACTCAAATCAGAAGAAAACAATGCTTAGCCATGAGTTCAATTAATGGTCTTGCTGAATAAATTGCGAGATGATAAATTAAAAAAAAATTAGAAAGGCAAGTTTATAACGTGGAAAAATAGCTGAGAAAATTATCATCAGACGGGTTTGATAATTTCAGTTTAAATGTTTTTTATATCTTTCCTCCTATTTGAAAAGGGCATAAAACATAATATTACTAACATATCCTAGGTTATGCAAGACTTAGATTTATTTCTCTTTAAAATTCCAATTGCTTTGTATTCCCAAATATCTTAGACTTTTAAAATAAATCAGTCGTGATCTTTCTGTCCGTAAAATATTTCAAGTTATATGTGAAAATTGCGTTAAAGTAAATTGAACTGTAATAACTGATATCATTTAAAGAAAATGTGTGAACTACTCAGCATGTTGAAAGATAATAAGCTGGTGACTGTAAAGGGGATAGTTAGAGGAGACATTGGGTACATTTATGGTTGTTTATCAAGGGCAAATCAGCATAATTTTGTTTTAAAACATAAGTGACTGGTTGTGCTAGAGTGGAAAAGAAGGTAAGAAAAGACATATTTAAGAGTGTAAAGTAAGTGTAAAAAATATAAAGGCAAGTAAATTTTGGTTTATATTACTTGCCAGTAGAAAATTTGAAAGTAGCAGTGAAACATTAAAATTTTGAAAATGTTTGCTCAATGTTGATGAGTATAATTATAAAAAGAGAAAAAGGCTTGTAAAAATGTGTCTGCAAATGATTGCATGAATGGTATAAAATAAGAAAAACTGATATTTGTGTTTCCTTTCTGTTAAATGGCAAATTGACCTTTGAGTATGTATGTAATATACATTCTGCTCTTATTTGTATGGAAACACAAAAGACCCCGAATAGCCAAAGCAATCTTGAGAATGAAAAATGGAGCTCGAGGAATCAGGCTCCCTGACTTCAGACTCTACTACAAAGCTACAGTAATCAAGACAGTATGGTACTGGCACAAAAACAGAAAGATAGATCAATGGAACAGGATAGAAAGCCCAGAGATAAACCCACACACATATTGTCACCTTATCTTTGATAAAGGAGGCAGGAATGTACAGTGGAGAAAGGACAGCCTCTTCAATAAGTGGTGCTGGGAAAACTGGACAGGTACATGTAAAAGTATGAGATTAGATCACTCCCTAAAACCATACACAAAAATAAGCTCAAAATGGATTAAAGACCTAAATGTAAGGCCAGAAACTATCAAACTCTTAGAGGAAAACATAGGCAGAGCACTCTATGACATAAATCACAGCAAGATCCTTTATGACACACCTCCTAGAGAAATGGAAATAAAAACAAAAATAAACAAATGGGACCTAATGAAACTTCAAAGCTTTTGCACAGCAAAGGAAACCATAAAAGAGACAAAAAGACAACCCTCAAATGGGAGAAAATATTTGCAAATGAAGCAACTGACAAAGGATTAATCTCCAAAATTTACAAGCAGCTCATGCAGCTCAATAACAAAAAAGCAAACAATCCAATCCAAAAATGGGCAGAAGACCTAAACAGACATTTCTCCAAAGAAGATATACAGACTGCCAACAAACACATGAAAGAATGTTCAACTTCATTAATCATTAGAGAAATGCAAATCAAAACTACAATGAGATATCATCTCACACCAGTCAGAATGGCCATCATCAAAAAATCTAGAAACAGGGCTTCCCAGGTGGCGCAGTGGTTGGGAGTCTGCCTGCCGATGCAGGGGACGCGGGTTCGTGCCCCGGTCCGGGAGGATCCCACGTGCCGCGGAGCAGCTGGGCCCGTGAGCCATGGCCACTGAGCCTGCGCATCCGGAGCCTGTGCTCCACAATGGGAGAGGCCACAACAGTGAGAGGCCTGCATACAGCAAAAAAAAAAACAAAAAACTAGAAACAATAAATGCTGGAGAGGGTGTGGAGAAAAGGGAACCCTCCTGCACTGTTGGTGGGAATGTAAATTGATACAGCCACTGTGGAGAACAGCATGGAGATTCCTTAAAAAACTACAACTAGAACTACCATATGACCCAGCAATCCCACTACTGGGCATATACCCTGAGAAAACCATAATTCATAAAGAGTCATGTACCAAAATTTTCATTGCAGCTCTACTTACAATAGCCCAGAGATGGAAACAACCTAAGTGTCCATCATCAGATGAATGGATAAAGAAGGTGTGGCACATATATACAATGGAATATTACTCAGCCATAAAAAGAAATGAAATTGAGCTATTTGTAATGAGATGGATAGACCTAGACTCTGTCATACAGAGTGAAGTAAGTCAGAAAGAGAAAGACAAATACCATATGCTAACACATATATATGGAATTTAAGAAAAAAAATGTCATGAAGAACCTAGGTGTAAGACAGGAATAAAGACACAGACCTACTAGAGAATGGACTTGAGGATATGGGGAGGGGGCCGGGTAAGCTGTGACAAAGTGAGAGAGAGGCATGGACATATATACACTACCAAATGTAAGGTAGATAGCTAGTGGGAAGCAGTCGCATAGCATAGGGAGATCAGCTCGGTGCTTTGTGACCACCTAGAGGGGTGGGATAGGGAGGGTGGGAGGGAGGGAGATGCAAGAGGGGAGAGATATGGGAACATATGTATATGTATAACTAATTCACTTTGTTATAAAGCAGAAAGTAACACACCATTGTAAAGCAATTATACTCCAATAAAGATGTAAAAAAAAATGTAAAAAAAAAAAAAGAAACTGAAAAGTTATGCTGTGTCTCGGTAACAGAGTTCCTTATTTTCATGTAATTATTGTGTTAACTTTTATGCTTTCTGTTATGCTCCTGAGCTGGCTTTGAAAAAAACTTTTTTTTTTTTTTTTTTAAGCTAAAAGTCCTGATAGTGACAGTTACCTGCTGCAGTGTTTTGTTTTCCTTCATTCTAGACTGCAACTTTAATTATTTCTTGTCTTTAAGTACTTATGAGTTATGCTTATTTATTGTCTTCTGTTCCAAATTTACATCCCAACCTCAGAATGATAAAACTTTTCAGATGTCTTTTTTACTTTAACTATCTTAAAGGCTTTCCTCATGGTAGCTGAGTCTTAATAAAGATCGACTCCCTTTGTAAAAGGAAGAATACTGAAAATAACTGAGTTGGCTTGCCATGCTCCTACGTTTTAATTAGCTCCACTAGTTGGAGCTCTACAGTTTATTGAACCAACACTAAGAGAATAGGCACATCATAAAGTGAAACTGGCTCTCTGGGTTAATCAGAATAAATAAAAAGTAACTAACTTGAGGATATTCCAGTCTTTGGTTTTACAGTTTGAATGCTCACATACACTTGTCACTTGTGATCGGTCAGCCTGCATGGCTGATGGTATCAATGAAAATATTCTGGAGCTGTGTCAGTGTCCTCACCGACCTCCATAGATCTGCCACCTTAGATTAGCTTTTGATTTGATCTTATCACTTGATTACATATGTCCTTCTGAAGAGACCCAGCTCTCCCCATTTCGATATGGCTGCTGTAATCAGTTTACCAGAGCTGTTTCACCTCGCTGAGCCTCGTCAATTGCTGTTTTCTCAGCTCCCTTACACTTGCCTCAAGCCCTCACTATATGTGACAAACAGATCTTGAATCTTCTGGGAAATGGCAAAAAACTGCAGTAAATGACTACAGTCTGAGGAGCTCCTGCCCATCCTTATTACAGCAAATCTCGTCAAGGACTCAGAATTCTCCACGAAGCCAGCAGTTTCCCAAGGAACACACCCTGCGTGTCATCAGATCCTGTTCAGGGACTGAGAGAGGGCTCCCAGGACTCTTATTCCAGAAACAGATGACTTGGTGAAAGTCATCTGTTCAACACAAAATCATCAAAAAAATTTACAGCAGATAAAATGGACTAAAAGAGTGGATTTAATCATAGTTAAACTTCTGGGTATTTTTTTAACCTATGATGGAAAAGAATCTGAAAAAGAATATATATATATATATATATATATACATATATATATATATATATGTATATATATATATATATATATAAAACTGAATCACTTTGCTGTACACTTGAAGCTAATACAACATTGTAAATCAACTCTACTCCAATAAAAATTGTTTGTTTTGAACTAAACTTTGTTTTCAATGAGCATATGAAAGCGTTCATCTCTTTTTCATCTACGTCTAACTCTCAGTTAAACAGCCAATAGTTCTACAAAGTGAAATGAAACTTTCTTTAAATAATATCTTGTTTCAACTAATCCCTGAGCCTTGAGAAAGAAGAAAAAGTCTTGTGCAAGTTCTTATATAGATAAAAGCTAATAAATGGTTAGCACACAAGTATAGCAACTCTAATAGAAAATATTTACATATATTAATTATCTGTGTCTACAAACCTTTTCAAAAAATGGTGTCAATGGTTAAATACAATGTAAACCATTTTACTAAATCTTTTTACTTTTCCTTTATTCTTTCCAAAAGAACATAATTTTAACCATGACCATGCCAGAAACCCTATGTCATTAGTTATGACAAGCCTAAAAATACAGAACTGGGACTCTTCCTCAGGTGTGGAAAGATGCCAGAGAAGACTTCCCAGAAATTCTGGTTGGTATCTGCTCTATGGCCCATAGAATCCTGGTGCTATGATATTATCACTTCCTGGCATGGTGGGAAGATTGACAAATTTTGTAATCTCAGAGAAAAATGTGCCCTTATTCTTGAAGGTATTAAAGAAAAATACCTAGTAGTGGTGGATTAAATGCTTCTTCATGTCTGACCTGATAGATTAACCAATAAGTGCAATAAAATAATTCTGACAAATAACTACAGTTCTAGGGTTTACAAAGTCTCATCAAAGAAGTTAATTCTTAATCTTAATGGTGTATAGCTTTAGCTTTTTAAACCATACAGTAAGGCTGTATTTATATACTAAGAAACATCTTCTGTAACAAGTAAATAAAGGTAGTGAGTAAAACAAACCATAAAACTAACCATACACAATCAGAAAATCACAAAACAGTGTGGTCAAAGCTCTAGTAAAGGCTCTAGTAGACTGCACTGTGCCCCCAGCTATGCATCCACACCCTCCCTCCATGGTCTCTTCACAGACAGCCTGTATTTTCCTGACCCTTCGCTTTGGACTTGGCTGTGTGCTTTGCTTTGTCTGATGGTATATCAGAAGGAGTGACTGTGTTCCAGTTCTAAGCCATAGGAGGTGTCACACATGTCCACTCAGCATCTCAAGTCTCTGCTGTTGCCACGAGAACACTTTCTCATGGGTGGCTGTTGGCCTTCCAGCCTTTGCTCCAGAGTAAGATATGTGAGTGGACCTGGGCCACAGACCTGATGTAGGAAGCAGAGTCATCCCCACCAAGCCCAGTGTAGATGCACAAAACCCTTGAAGATCCACATATGTGGGAGCAAAGACAGATAACTCTTGTTCTAAAGCCCTGGTTTTGGGGATGGTTGTTATGCAGCAATGAGTAACTGATACAGGGGTGGATAACTGACAACAAGATGAGGCTGTGGCACTGAGTAGCTCTCTGTCCTGCCATCATTGTCCATGACCTGTCGCAACACATCCCACATTCAGAGATAATAACATCTTGCACCCTGAAATAAAAGAAAAATAACAGGTTCACTCTGTATAACTCTAGTCTATCTAATAAACAATACTTTGAGGCTTTCTTATAAGTTACTGCCTCCTTAGTGGAAACAATTTTATCACTGAATATTGTATTACCAAAGTGTGAAGATATATCATAACTATGCGAATGTGGAAATCATAGGAGAAAATTGCTGTTTATCCACCATGATCAGACTCTGAATTGATAATCTTGGTAGTTTTGATTTTTAAAAAATTTAAATACCTGGGTTTTAAAATTTTTTAATGAGAGGTCCGTATGTAGACCAGACTCTCTTGTACCTCTTTGTGAACAAGTTATTTTCTTTTCTAACATACTTTGTCTCTGACTGTCCCTTCATGAAGAAGATCTCCCATGGCCTCCATTAGCTCCCTTTTCCTTTTACATCCTAATCTCCCTTCTGGGAATTCCCATAGTACTACACACCTCTCTTACAGCATGCATCAGTATTGTCGTGTATCTGTTTGTGTTTCAAACCTTATACTTTAACACTGGTGTGAAAATGTCCCCAGGTCATAGCAGGTGTTCAGTGATGTCGAATTGCTTGCATGAGCAAATCTAGGGCACACTCTTTCTTAGGGACCTCTAACAAGATTGTAGGCAGAACAATATCATAAGATGTTTATCTTATGTGCAAAAGTGAGAGAATAATGTGTGGCCAGAAGCTTAGACTCTGAACTCAGATCATCTGGGGCTGGATCCAATCAGGGCAATGTCCTTCCTAGGAGACTTCAGTGGGCAAATGAACTTCCATGAGGCACATTTTCTTCTTTTGTGAAAAGTTGTTACTAATAATGATTGTATGCATCAGTTCCAATGGTTAAGTTAAATCAGTATGTAAAGTACCTGGCACCCACTAGGTCATTTAATGAAAGTTTGCTAATAGCAGTTCAGATTCCTGCCATTTGAACAAGTGTGGTTCTCTCTGGCTCAAGGACCTGGCATCAAATGTTCATAATTTTCATCCGGGACCCTCATGCTCCTCCTCAGTGATGTTCAGGAGACCATTACATTGTCCCTAATAAGGCATCCTGCAATTATTCTTAACGAAAAGAAATCACACTACTTTTTAAAAAAATGATGATAGCATCTCACTTTCAAAACAGGAAGTTCTGAAGTTTGTTTTTAGTTATGTTTTTAATCCACAATATAATCTGAAATATTCAGAAGCAGTAGCAGTAATATTGACATAATTTAACATGCCAGGTGTGCTCACAGGTAATTTGTCTGGAGAATTATTTCTCAGCCTCATGAACCTGATTCCATTTGCACTGAGTCTCCTGTGGATTCAGGTAGAAAGCAGCAAGAGCAGAGTCCAGGCACCTTGTGCTGCAACAGCTCACTTCCTTGGGGCACCACATGTCTGTCTAGGATGTCAGGCAGTCCCCCGTCACCATGGTGTGTGTCACAGATCGAAGTCCACTCCTGTCTTTACTACATGAAGCATTCCCAGAGGATGTACAGGCAAGCATTTTCATGGCAACCTTTTTAATTAGTAGAGCAGAAGCACCCAAGCTTATTCAAGTATTTGATCAAAGAAGATTAAAATTCATACATTTAAAATAATTGTATATGAACTACAGAAGATTTTTCATAGCATATTAGTATACTAGTATGAATCAAATGATTTCTAGATCTCTTTATTTTCAATGAGATTCACTACCAACATGAACAAAAATCTTAGTGTTGTCATGACATTGTTAGGAGAAGCAAAAGCCAAAATGCTGCGTTCATGGCTTCTAATACAGCCCAGTACAGTTATAAATGAAAACTAGCCAGCAAGATGTGCAGTAGCAGACAGCGTTGGTCTCACACCATCAATTGAAGGGCTGTGAGCAGGTCACCAAGACGAAGACCGAAGATGACAACTGAGGCATCTCTGCAATGACAATCTACATAGTTCCAGACAGACATAGCTAATTACAATGAGGGGTAATTTAATATGCTACAAAAATTGTAAAGCATTAAAGCCTAATAACCTCAGAATCTCTGGCAACAGACTTACTCAGATGGATGTAAGCAGAATCATTTCGCTAATAAGGTGCTTGAGATCACCTCTAAATTTTAATATGAGCATTTATGTTCTACTGTCAGCCTGTGGGAATTCTTTTTCATGTAGAGAGACATCATTTGGGATTAGAGATGGGGGTGGGCCAAGATAAGTAGAAAGTGATAATTTAAAAAATCCATGGGTGGGGAGGGATAAATTGGAATATTGGGATTGACATATACACACTATTATATATAAAATAGATAACTCGTAAGAACCTACTGCATAACACAGGAAACTCTACTCAATGCTCTGTAATGACCTATATTGGAAAAGAATCTAAAAAAAGAGTAGATGTATGTATGTGAAAAATTGATTCACTTTGCTGTATACCTGAAAGTAACACAACATTGTAAATCAACTATTCTCCAATATTTTTCTTTTTAAATCCATAAGGTAATCTAACCATTGTTCATAGAGTCGGTTGGTACTTGAGTATTTTCTTTCAGTTTAGGGCTTTCATGTTTTTGAGTGAATTTTTTCTAGTTCATTCTTCATGTAACAAGATCATGATGTAACTCTTCAGAGTAATTTTATATATTAAAGTATATTACTCTGAAGTAATATATAGCATTATACATTGGCAGGATCAAAAGCTCTCTTTGTCATTTCACAAAGTATCACTGAGCACATGGACATGGTCATGTATTTGAGTGTCCCCAAGACCTAATAATAAAAGCTAAGAATTGGTGTCAATATAGAGGCCTTTGGAATATTCTCCATGTCCTCCAAAGCTACTGTGATCTTCAGTTACATTTGTTCTTCCATTCATTCATCCATTCAGCAGAAATGCATGAGCTCCTGGTATGTGCCAGGCACTGGCTTGTGGTTGTATGGTGATGAACATGGCAGACAGTATGCTTCACTCTACGTGGGCAGACAGGCCCTGGAATGGGAACTTACAACACAGTTTGGCTGACCTGATCTTGGAGTACTCTACTGAGATTGGAAATTGTTTTATAAAATGTGAGAGAGAGAACCAGGAAAGGAGGACCATTCTGAAACAAGTCTGAAACAAAGCCAGACTCCACAAGGTACACCCTTGAATTCTTTGCTCCATTTCTAACTTGTGACAAAGACTCTCTCCCCTGAGCCTGCTTCTTGGCTGGTCTTCAACTTTAGCCCCATCCCTGCTGTCCCTACCAGCCCAGTTTTAGGAAGAATCCTGCTGAGTCAGTTTAGAAAGAACCCTCACCCTTGGTATCTGGTCACCCTTTCTGCTTTCAGCAAGAATCCCGCCACCCTTGGTGTCTCCTCTCAACCACTTTCTTTCACTGAACCCCTCACTCTGCTCCTTGGCTTATAAATCCACAACTGTTATTTCTGTATTCAGAGTTGAGTCCAATCTCTCTCCCTGTCAACTGAAAAAAAAACCAAAAAAAACAAAGAAGAAAAAAAGCACAGTGTGAGAGTTTTGAGGTAAGCTTTATTTGGGGCAAAATGAAGGCTGTAGCCCAGGAGACAGCCTCTCAGTAGCTCTGAGGAACTGCTCCTAAGAGGTGGGGTGGAGATCTGTATACATGTGGTTTTGGTGAAGGGGGGCACGTGCAACCCAGCACACATTTGGCAGAAGGTTGCTGCTAGTCACAAGAAGCAGATGTGTCCATTAATGATCTTAGTGCCTCTCTATATATGAGAAGATACAAGAAATCGGTCTCATAAAATCTCCTCCTGAAAATACCTAACTATCTGTAGGCCTGTTCTGCCAGTTTTCCCAGCGCACAGACTGCCTCATTCCTGATCTCTGTCCTGAGCTCCTTTCAGGGTGTGTTGAAGGTCAGTGACCGCAGTGGCCAGTGACTTCATTCTTGTAGAACCAGACAGTGAGCAACCATTTTTAGTTGGCATCCCCTAATGCAATAGCCTTGAATTAAGTCTTCCTTCCCATTTTCAACACGTGTCAGAATAACTGTTTCTCTAACACTTGTCAACAAACTCAGGCCCTTTTTCATCTTTCCCAAATCTTAAATTAGCATAAAACTTCTGAAGAGCTTGGCTAATTCAAACTGATGACTTGAGGACCCATCACAAATTACCAAATTGTGTGATTTGGACTGTCAGCTAACACAGTGGAATGAGATTTGCTTGAATCTATATTTGTCAGTGATGGGAAACAGCTGAGCATTGACGCCCAGCCCTCACTAAGCTCTCCACTTCCAGTGCGTTGTTTGTTACAAGAGTTTTTAGGTTCCTATACATATATTAGCTCGTGTTTCTCCCCTTGAGGATTTAAAATCTGAGCATGAGATGGAAGCCAGAGCACAAAGCTGTCTCTCTGAGACCTTATCCTAATTCTCTTGGGCTACTTTCAGACTATGTGGCTTTGTCACATGGTACTGAGGCACGCTCCATTCTACGTAAACCCCACAGGGAACCACAGGTGTAGCAGGATATTGACAGAGCAAGAGAGCATCTCCTGTGAGGACCTGAGAAAACTCTGCTGAGTCAGTATCTACAGCCAGTTGAAGAATGGAGCCCACCTCCCCATGTCTCACAATGCTCACACATGATGGGTGGATTCCAACCTAAGTGTCCCAGAGAGCCTGGCTGTGAGTACCACAGGACCTGGTGGTTGAAGGGCTGTTTTTTTCCCAGGGCATCACAGCTCGTTTGGACAAGAACCTGGCTTGAAGGTCACAGGGAAGTACAGATAGGCCCTGCCCACAGCCGCTGTCTAGGATTGACTCTGATGACTTCATCTAGAATAAGTCCTTGATGCTCCCTTCCCTACAATTTTCTCTTCTCCAGAACTTCCTTGGCCTCCTTTGGCATCTCACGTTTGGATGCACATCTGGTGCTTCAGCTCCAGAGCAGCAACTGTGCCAAGGATTTGGAGAGGTGAGGCCAGCAAAGGAGCAGAGAGACATTTCCTCCCTCTTCTTTGTTTCTGCTTTCTGCACACAGGAGACACTGGCTAATTGCATCTTTATTACCACTTCTCCCACATCAAGATCCCACAGTATCATTTTTATTAGCTTAATTTAAGTCTTAATCATTCTGAATTAGAAAAAAAGATACTTTCTTTTATTAAGAAGATAATTTTTTCAATTAAAACCTGAAACTAGCCTTATAACAATCAGACGAAATGAGATGTATCTCGATGTGTTGCATGAAGAAACCAGCATTTTCTGTCTTTTAGGCACCACTATTAATAGATCTGTTTAAATGTACATTTTGCAGAGAAAATGACACAAGATACTCAATGGAGACATTTAACTTTACCACATCTTTTACTAAAAAAGTCCAGACCGTAATATTTGAAATGCTTTTTTTAATTTTATAAAGCTAATATTGGGTCATGTTTTCATTTTAAGGCTTAGCCTCTTTTATTATATTGATTGTATGAGAATTTAATATAAGCTAAGTACTTGTGGTAATTGCTATTTTTTGATGACTTGAGACAACACATATGATTGAGTTTTGCAACTGAACTCCCAGGAATTATCAGTGTTACCCAGTTACTAACAATTTCCAGGTTATAAAGGAACACAAGACAAAGGCCGAGCAGGCAGAGGTCTGGGACCCAGCTTGGGTCGCACTGTTCCAAGATTAATGCATATAAAGTCCAGACTAGAAAAGCGTGCATTTGGTTATGAAACATATCCATTTTATACTCAGATAGTCATTTTGCAAGGAGCCATGCCCCAGACATGCCCAGCTTCTAGGTTTGTTCTCTATCGGCTATCCTAGTCACCAGCTACATTCTGCTGAAAGCCATCCATAGATACAGACTCTCTAAGAACTCAAGTATCATTGATTTGTTTGCCAGTGTTCTATCAATTACTTATTTACAAGAAGGTTTGACTTTTTTTGTTTGTTTGTTTTTTTTTGTTTTTTTTGCGGTACGCAGGCCTCTCACTGTTCTGGCCTCTCGCGTTGTGGAGCACAGGCTCCGGACGCGCAGGCTCAGTGGCCATGGCTCAAGGGCCCAGCCGCTCCGCGGCATGTGGGATCCTCCCGGACCGGGGCACGAACCCGTGTCCCCTGCATTGGCAGGCGGACTCTCAACCACTGCATCACCAGGGAAGCCCAAGGTTTGACTTTTTCACCTTCTATCTATCAATCTATCTATCATCTACCTATCATCTATCCACCAATCTATCTATTGATCTATTTATTTCTCCTGTATGTAGTTATATCTCTATCTGCTTTTCTATCAATAGATTTAGAAAAAACAAGGGATAGAGGAGACATCTTCAGAAGCCCATGTACTTGCCCAGGACCAATGAAAAGATCTTTCATTGGTATAAGTGTAAACTTTTTTTTTTTCTTTTAGTAAATAAAGCTTCTTGAGAGTAGCTACTTGGCCAAGAAGCCAGTGTTCCACTAGCGACACTTCCCACACTGAACTCTCATTCTGGATTTGGGGGCATCTCCAAATCCTGCTCAGGGACTGTGTTCCAAATTCACCTCCTCAACCTTAACATCTCTCCACAAACCTGGTCCCTCTCAGCTTAGAAGTTGTGTTTTTCCTTCCATTAAAAACTGTCTCCCATGGATCCTGCCTTGCCCTCTGCCTTTTGGGCTTTTCCATATCTTCCTGTCAAGGCTAAACCCCCTGGAGGAATTTTTGAGTATCTACTCTCTTTGTCCTTTTTACTTTAACCAACAAATTCCAATCTGGCTTCTGACCACAGCCTCCATCACACCATTGAAGAGACTATTGCAAGGACTTCCTATCATGATGGAAACATCCAATAGAGCCTAGAGGAATTTTTCATCTTTTTTCATCAGAGATGAGTAACCCTAGTGGCTACTTTCTCCATCACGAGGATCTTCCTCCCTGTGTTCTGGAATGTTTCTGCTGTGCCCCTTCAGGCCCTCCCCAGGATGCACTACTGCCCTGCTAGATTCTATGGGTTGGGATTTCCCAGGCCCCACAGACACTGCCTCAGGGGTGACCTCATCCCCTGCTGAGGATTGAACCACCGTGGCTCCCAAATCTGTGCCTGTGGCCTGACCTCTCCTGTGAGCTTCAGCCTTGACTTGCGTGCAGCTCTGGGAAAGTCATCTGAAGACCTACCTACCATTCAAGCACAACTCACAGTGGCACTGTCACACACCTGACCTCCATCAATGCACCCCCTCTCTGGCCAGTTTCACAGAGTCACCCCCATTCCACATAGAATCTGTTTCCTTTGACCACTTCATCTCGGCCAGAATTTGAAGTCATCATTGATCTCTCCTCCACCTCATACTTTCCCAGATACACCCGCTCCTTGATTCAATTTCCTAAATAAGGATCAAGTCTACCTTTGCCTCTTTATCCACTTTTTAATGCATTATTTCAAGCCCTCAGCATAACTTTTGGACATTGGAAAACATCTGAAATATTTTTTCCACTGGCCTCTTTCATTCAGATCTGATTCCTCTCCAATTCCTCTTTCATTCCATTGCCAAAGTGGACTTTCTGAAATGGACTTTCTGAAATGCAAACACATATTCCCAACTGGGTGTTAATAAATCATGGGAGAACCAGTAATTATAGAGCATAACATTGAACAAGAAGTTACCAGAGTTACTAGCAAATATACAAATATTCACTGCTGACCTAACAGAACACACATACACACATGGCGTTCTTGAGGAAATACCTTTTCAAAAAGTAGTAAGGACACAGAAGAAAGACTGTTTAGTAAAGGTCTCTATGTGTTCATGGAAAGAATATATTTAATGGGCAAGGGCTGCCTTGCAAATCTTTGAGGTTAGGAATTTGATACAGCTTTTCTTAAACCTTAAATAATATATTTCTGTGAACTTGGATTTGAGGGGAGCCCTGTGCTTCCTTAAAATAATTTATCATGGGAGAGTAAGGTGGTTTTTGCTTTCTTATAATATTTCTGAGGATTTCAAAATCTTTAAAAATAAACATATTTATCTTATAATTAGGGAAAATAATAACAAAATGAATCAATACAAAATATATATATATTTTTTGCAGTACGCAGGCCTCTCACTGTTGTGGCCTCTCCCGTTGGGGAGCACAGTCTCCGGACGTGCAGGCTCAGCGGCCATGGCTGACGGACCCAGCCGCTCCGCTGCATGTGGGATCTTCCCGGACTGGGGCACGAACCTGTGTCCCCTGCATCGGCAGGTGGACTCTCAACCACTGCGCCACCAGGGAAGCCCAACACAAAATTTTAATAATAAACTATTTCCCTCTTGCTTCTTGGTTCTCATGAGCAGCCACAGCTGGGAGAAGCCACTTGCTGGTTTCCGGAGAAGTTTGCTCTTAAGCAGGATCGAAGAGGAAGAAGTGCACCCCTACTAGCACCAGAATCTCTCCCCTTCCCCCTCCCCCTCCTCCTCCTCCTCCTCTTCTGGTCTGTTAAATCCACAAGGCCTCCCACATGAAGTGTGAGCTGCAGGACTGATGCTGTTTGCACAGCATTTGTTATGCTTGTGAGAAGATGAAACAGTGTTTAAGAGGAGGAATGTGTCTCTTTCTGTCTCAGCTGTAATAAACTTGACCTTTATCTGCAGCTCAGCATTAGTGATGAGAGCTGCCTTGGGTGTAGGTATGTGTGTGTGTGTGTGTGTGTGTGTGTGTGTGTGTGTGTGTGTGCGTGCATGTGCATGTGCGTGTGTGTGTGTGTGTGTGTGTGAAGGAGATGTATGGAACTCCATGTAGTACAAAGAGGAACAAAGACAGGGAAATGTGATCTTCTGGGTGATCTTAAAGGGCTCCTTTATCAATGGAAAATGATTTTGATTCTGTGAAAGTCTCAGGCTACACCTGTGGAACCCATTCCCTCCCTTTTTACAGGCAGGTGACCTTCCACAGCTTAGCACAGCCCTGAACTATGCCTTGTGGACAGAATAGAATTTAGAGACACACAATATTGGAAAAGCAGTGGGGAAATAGTCTGTTTACTTACCTGGGAAATAACAGAATTCCTTGGGTGGGCTGGAAGCCATAGCTGAGATCTGGGAAAGGAGCCTGGAGAGACATCACCCATGTGTGGACCTGTTCTGAACAGCACGCTTGTATTAAGTGGCTAAGAAGCTGTCCCAGGAGGATTGGACTGCACTCTTAAGGTGAGTTCTAGAGACGTGCAGTCATTGCCATGGGAAGGGGGACTTTGTGCTGCACACTTTTCTTTGTGTCTTGTTTTATTTTACTCTGGGTGTGTGTGTCACTAGCCACACTTCTCCCCAGCTTCCATGTGAGTTGCAGACCTCACTATTCCAGGTGTGGATATGCAGACCAACCAGGGGTGCCAAGGGTCCTGGCCAGGAGGGTAAAGGACACCCCTGAAAGCACTGGCAAAAGTGAGCACAGTGGGCGAAGGCAGCTCCTCTGATGAGTCACCTGCGGTTTTACAATTTCGGCTTCACACAGCATAGGTGTCACAGGCTCAGCCGACAAACTCAAATGTTCTTTCCCTCTCTGTCCCGAAAATCATGGGACGAACTCTCAACACTGTGCTCTCTCCTGTGAGTTCTCTTCATGGACCCCCTGAGCTGCAGGGCAGGGTGCAGCTGGGGTCCCACCTGCGTGGACACAATCACACTAGCCTTGCCCCTCCAGCCAGGCTCCGAGGGCTGTGTGGCCAGCACCCCTTCTCGGATTGCCTTAATGAATGTGAGACAATGGAACACACATGAATTATCTTTCCTCCTTTTCCCAAATCAAGATAACTTAATTTTCCTCGCCCACTTAGAATGCAAGTTATTTGAGGTTTTTCTCATTTTTCTATTTCTTAGGTAATACCAGGTTTATATTTAGTCATTTACTATGGATTTTTCTTGGATTCTGATATTTAATTCAGAGTTATTTTGCATGAGTACAAGTGGTTAGAAGGTAACCACAGTTTCAGGTTGGTGCTAAGCGTAGGTGGAGGGTGCTAATGTTGGCTGAAAGGTGTGTCTGTGCTCTGTGTGTGTGTATGTGTGTGTGTGTGTGTGTGTGTGTGTGTGTGTGTGTATTTGTGTCATGTTCTGGAACACAGTGTGCATGACCATCGGTGAGAGTTCATGGTTCTTGTCAATCTCACTGGTGATACCAGAATCTGGTTAGAAGAGACATACCATCTTCATCTTTGCCTTGCTTCCAACCTCAGTGGCTCCCAACACATCCTCAGGCAAATTAAATTATCCATGAAGTCCTGGAAATGTCTTTTTCCTACCACCTTCTTGCCCCTCAATCAGCATCGCTGCTTCTGCAGGACAAAGGGTGCCTTCCTGATCCATGGGCCAAATCCTCTCTAGGTCCTTCCTCTATGTGCTCCACACTTCTCACTCCCCATCCATGCAAGCTGCCCAAGCAGCCATGCCTGCCCCTCAAGATACTGCTCCCCTGCAAGATGCCAACTTGGTCCTAAAATTTGATTTCAATCCAGAAGGGGGTCTCTGAAGGAGCCCTGTCTCTTACTCAGAAATTTCTAACTTCCACTAACTCAACAGATCCTCATAGAGATCTGAGCTGGTCATTCTTTTTTTGTTTTTGTTTGTGTCTCAGAATTTCAGATCTGTAAAGAATTTGCAATCACCTGGTCTAATTCCCTCATCTTGCAGATGAAGCTAATCCCTTCCAGTATCTGTCCTAAGTCCCAGGCCAGGTAGAGGATAATGACTTCACTTATCCTCCCTTCTACTAACTCCTGCTCACGGGTGGTTTGTCTATTGTTTTAGAGCAAAAATAGGGTCCCAAAAAAGTGCCTGGGGAGGTCTTGGATGGCCTGATGATAGAAAATGACAACATGGCAGGCTCAGTCATAGGGTCTCCAAACCCATCAGGCACTTTCCCCTGTGACAGCTATGATTAGTGACAGTGAGTTGACCATGAGGGAAGACTAATTCCAGAACTTTTCAAATACCCCAAATAAAAACTCCACCCCATACCCATTAAACAGTCCTTCTACCCCAGGCCCTGGCTCACATGCACAAATTTGCTTTCTCTATCCATAGATTTGCCTAATCTGGTTATTTCATATAAATGGATCATATGATATGTGCTTTTGTGTCTGCCTTCTTTCACTTAGCATAGCAGTTCCACCCCATTTAGGAGAGACACTGGCACAACATTATGAATGTACTGGATCCAGGCCCCTGGATTTTACAGTTGAAAATGATAAAGTTTATGTTATGTGTATTTTACCTCAAAACTCTACTTAAGAAAATAGAGTTTTGTTTCTTTTAAATGTACAGAACAAGCTGATTGAGAATTGACAAAAATTTGTCAAGTATAGATTTTGCTGCCTATTCATAAATAAATAGATGAAACAGCTGTAAATTGAAAACCAGTTGCTTTTGCTCAGTATGGGATATGGTTAACCATAGAAATCCTATCCTTGTCATTCAGTTTAAACCCACTCTTATTCTTGGAACCGTATAGAACAGAAGGTAGGTTTCAGCTCAGCTCTGGTCAAATTGCAGTGAGTACTTAATTAGTATGATAAACAAGTGAAGGTTTATTGAATAGTTAATGTACATTCAACATTACATCATATTTTCTTGTTCTTGATGTTTGGAAGATCAGGCAAGGATAGAAATGATCCTGGTTGAATCATCAAGAAATAGGTCAATTCTAAAAGCACTGCCCTGCTTTTATTATTCCTTTGGCAAAGAAGAGGAAATTATGTTTTGTCTTGCTCTTTGTTAAATGTATATAAGCCTGAAAACAGATGTCATTCCAGTGGTATCTTCAAGCCCTTAGTGGTGATATAAAAACCGGAGCTCTCCACGGGGGAGAAGAGTTTGGACCACTTTACAGCTGTGTTCACAGCATATAAACATTTCAGTAATGAAAATGGAATCAGGGCCAACAGCTATACATTTTAGTAAAATTCACTTTCA
Source organism: Lipotes vexillifer (assembly GCF_000442215.2). Classification (NCBI taxonomy): domain Eukaryota; kingdom Metazoa; phylum Chordata; class Mammalia; order Artiodactyla; family Lipotidae; genus Lipotes; species Lipotes vexillifer. Next base: position 1,141,473 of record NW_006778536.1, on the reverse strand, counting down.
AACTGTGCTTCTCATCTAGGAGCTATATATATGCAAACACACGATTATACCACAAGTTTCTGGCGACAGCAAACAGAGCTTGACCTGGTTAACCCTTTTTTGGTCAATAAATATGTCAGAGCATCAAAATTATTTTGGTGATATTTGATTTTGCAGTGCCTAGAACCCAAAGTGATTATTTTCAAAAAAATACAATTAAAGTTCTTTTAAAGTGGATATAACACTTGCTGAAAGGTCCCTTTTTTTCAAGCACTTATCCAAACTTTAAAAGATCCATTGCTCACGAGATCATTTTACGTGGTGCAATTTCATCTTTATATCACAGCCCAGGAAATCATAGCACAGATAGCAGACTTTACTGCTCAAAGCTCACCCCCAATTCTGCCTTTTTCCTAATGGGCATCGTAGTTGCTTTTTAGAACATCCTTCTTGGAGGAAAATGAGTATGAAGAAAGTTTGAGAGGGATTTACTTAGTACAAGAGGGCATAGATTTCAATGACACAGCTCTTGGTGTGCGGCTTTGGCTGATCCTCCTTTCCCGCAGGAGCAGTTTCTCCCTGTGGTGTGCACCCCTGACTTGCTCCTCCCTCTTCAGGACTCAACTCAGAAATACTTCCTTTCCCCAAGTTAGATTTTACCTCTTCCTTACCACTTCTGCTCAGCTTGTGCTTGATCTCACCTGCTGCATGAGGCTCCATCCCTGCAAGCAGGTATGTCTGGCACACTCACATTTGCATCCCCAGCTCCAAGGCGTGACTGACAACTCATCAATCAAATGTGTGATTGTGTAAGTGAATGAAGGTGAAAATGTTCTTTCATTACATGACACATTAAGATCTGATATGGCTGAAGAGATATGTTTTTATGTTTTGTGACTGCTTTACATTGTCACATTTGCTATCCCTTTTGGGGGTACAGACCTCCCTCCAGGATAAATGATGGTCCTGGCAGAGAGTCACGGAATGTCCATTGGCTCCAACCCCAGTATCTTTATATATAAATACACACACATTTATACATACATAAAATATGATACATATATCAGAATATATACAAAATGGTACTGTGGTCAAATTTGTGCATGTGTGTATTGGACGGTACCAGAATTCATTTACATAAGTGAGTGTTTCTCACTTGAACTGGCTATAACATCAGAGAAATGTATGATGGAAACTTAAGCACGATATTTCACATAACAACTATATGGGTGTTTATTAATGACAGGTATTAATGATTAAAGGTTAATTACAAGAAATAGTCCAGGGTCAAGAATAAGCCAGTTAAGCTTTCCCTGCCTTAATTTCCTCAAATGAAAATTAGAGATGATAAAATTACCTTCCCCATGCTGTTGTATAAGAATTAAATAGCTCATACAAGTGACCCCTTAGAACACTGTTTCCACAGAGTAAGCGATCAGTGAGTGTCTGCATTTTGATTGAATCCTTGTCAATCATCCCAAGCCAAAGACAAACCTCAGAGTTCTGTGCAACTAGTGAATATACTTTCATTCACATAAGGTACAATCTGATGGGAAAAAATAGAGACATTAACAAATCCATATTCATCATAGGAGGTGTTTTTTAAAATTACATTTCCCAGAAATTAACAGATGCAGTAAATATACAAGCATAGACATTCTCTTCATATACTCAAGGAAAATCAACATTTTAAAAAAGGAAGTCATATCTGTCATGTCTGATTGCAGCACATGAATAATAAAATAGTAGCAAATGGTAGACCAAAAAAATATATTCGTTAAGAACTTAATACACTTTTAGTAACCCTATGTGAAAGCCACAATCTAATTTTAAATGTTAAAATAGCAATGAGTGATGAGGCCACTTTACCCTCCTGATTTTCCTTTTTTCTTTATTGGAGTATAAGGGCTTTACAATGTTGTGTTGGTTTCTGCTGTATAATGAAGTGAATCAGCTCTGTGTACACATTTAATCCCCTCTCTCTTACACCTGCCTCCTACCCACCCACATCCCACCCACCTAGGTCATCATAGAGCACCGAGCTGAGCTCCCTGTGCTATACAGCAGGTTCCCACTAGCTATCAACTTTACACGTGGTAGTCTATATATGTCATTCCTAATCTCCCAATTTGCCCCACCCTCTCCTTCCCCCACTGTGGTCACATGTTGGTTCTCTATGTCTGTGTCTGTATTCCTGCCCTGCAAATATGTTCATCTGTACCATTTTTCTAGATTCCATGTATATGCATTAATATATGACTTTTTTTCTCTTTCTGCTTTACTTCACTCTGTATGACAGACTCTGGGTCTATCCACATCTCTACAAATGACCTGATTTTGTTCCTTTTTATGACTGAGTAATATTCCATTGTATATATGTACCACATCTTCTTTATCCAATGTCATTGGACATTTAGATTGTTTCCATGTGCTGGCTATTGTAAATAGTGCTTCAGTGAAAATTGTAGTACATGACTCTTTTTGAATTATGGTTTGCTCAGGGTATATGCCCAGTAGTGGGATTGCTGAGTTGAATGGTAGTTCTATTTTTAGTTTATTAAGGAACGTCCATACTGTTCTCCATAGTGACTGTATCAATGTACATTCCCATCCAACAGTCCAAGAGGGTTCCCTTTTCTCCACACCTTTTCCAGCATTTATCGGTTGTAGATTTTTTGATGATGGCCATTCTGACGGGTGTGAGGTGATACCTCATTGTAGTTTTGATTTGCATTTCTCTAATGATTAGTGATGTTGAGCATCTTTTCATGTACCTCTTGGCCATCTGCATGTCCTCCTTGGAGAGATGTCTATTTAGGTCTTCTGCCCATTTTTTGATTAGGTCTTTTTTTATATTGAGCTCCATGAGCTGTTTATATGTTTTGGAAATTAATCCCTTGTCTGTTTCTTCATTTGCAAATACTTTCTCCCATTCTGACTGTTGTCTTTTGGTCTTGTTTCCTTTGCTGTGCAAAAGCTTTTAAGTTTAATTAGGTCTCATTTGTTTATTTTTGTTTTTATTTTCATTACTCTAGGAGGTGGGTCAAAAAAGGTCTTGCTGTTGTTTATGTCAAAGAGTGTTTTTCCTATGTTTTCCTCTAAGAGTTTTATAGTGTCTGGCCTTACGTTTAGGTCTTTAATCAATTTTGAGTTTATTTTTGTGTATGTTGTTAGAGAGTGTTCTAATTTCATTCTTTTACATGTAGCTGTCCAGTTTTCCCAGCACCACTTATTGAAGAGGCTGTCTTTTCTTCACTGTATATTCTTGCCTCCTTTACCAAAGATAAGGTGACCATATGTGCATGGGTTTATCTCTGGGCTTTCTATCCTGTTCCATTGATCTATATTTCTGTTTTTGTGTCAGTACCATACTGTCTTGATTACTGTAGCTTTGTAGTATAGTGTGAAGTCAGGGAGCCTGACTCCACCATCTCCATTTTTCTTTCTCAAGACTTCTTTGATTATTCGGGGTCTTTTGTGCTTCCATACAAATTGTAATTTTTTGTTTTCTAATTCTGTTAAGAATGTCACTGGTAATTTGATAGGATTGCATTGAATCTGTAGATTACTTTGGGTACTATAGTCATTTTCACAATATTGATTCTTCCAATCCAAGAACATGGTATGTCTCTCCATCTGTTTGTGTCATCTTTGATTTCTTTCATTTGTGTTTTATAGTTTTCTGAGTACAGGTCTTTTGCCTCCTTAGGGAGGTTTATCCTAGGTATTTTATTCTTTTTCTTGCAATTGTAAATGGGATTGTTTCTTTAATTTCTGTTTCTGATCTTTCATTGTTAGTGTATAGGAATGCAAAAGATTTCTGTGCATTAATTTTGTATCCTGCAACTTCACCAAATTCATTGATTAGCTCTAGCAATTTTCTGGCTACATCTTTAGGATTTTCTATCTATAGTATCATGTCATCTGCATACAGTGACAGTTTTACTTCTTCTTTCCCAATTTGCATTCCTTTTATTTTTTTTCTTCTCTGAAATCTGTGGCTAGGACTTCCAAAATTATGTTTAATAAGAGTACCGAGAGTGGCCATCCTTGTTCCTGATTTTAGAGGAAATGCTTTCAGATTTTCACCATTGAGAATGATGTTTGCTGCGGGTTTGTTGTACATGACCTTTATTATGTTGAGGTAGGTTCCCTCTATGCCCACTTTCTGGAGATTTTTTATCATATGGTTGTTTAATTTTGTCAAAAGATTTTCTGCATCTATTGAGATGATCATACGGTTTTTATTTTTTAATTTGTTAATATGTTGTATCACATTGATTGATTTACATATATTGAAGAATCCTTGCATCCCTGGGATAAATCCCACTTGATCATGGTGTATGATCCTTTTAATGTACTGTTGGATTCTGTTTGCTAGTATTTTGTTGAGGATTTCTGCATCTATATTCATCAGTGATATTGGTCTGTAATTTTCTTTTTCTGTGATATCTTTGTCTGATTTTGGTATCAGGGAGATGATGGCCTCATAGAATGAATTTGAGAGCGTTCCTCCCTTTGCAATTTTTGGAAGATTTTGAGAAGGATGGGTGTTAGCGCTTCTCTAAATATTTGATGAAATTCACCTGTGAAGCCATCTGGTCCTGGACTTTTGTTTGTTTGAAGATTTTTAATTACAGTTTCAATTTCAATTCTTGTGATTTGTCTGTTTATATTTTCTAATTCTTCCTGGTTCAGTCTTGGAAAGTTGCACCTTTCCAAGAATTTGTCCATTTCTTCCTGGTTGTCCATTTTATTGGCATAGAGTTGCTTGTAGTAGTCTCTTATGATCCTTTGTATTTCTGTGGTGTCAGTTATAATTTGTCCTTTTTCGTTTCTAATTTTACTTCTTTGAGTCCTCTCCCTTTTTTTCTTGATGAGTCTGGCTAATATTTATCAATTTTGTTTATGTTTTCAGAGAACCAACTTTTAGTTTTATTGATCTTTGCTATTGTTTTATCTGTTTCTGTCTCATTTATTTCTGCTCTGATCTTTATGATTTCTTTCCTTCTAATAACTTTAGGTTTTCTCTATTCTTTTTTCTCTAGTTGCTTTAGGAGTAAGGTTAGATTGTTTATTTGAATTTTTCTTGTTTATTGAGATGAGTTTGAATTGTTATAAACTTCCCTCTTATAATTAAGCAAAAGATACTTTATAAGAGAAGTTATTTAAATGTACATAAAAGAAATTTTATATACGAGGAGCAAGATAAAACAACATTTAAGAAATTTGTCCAAAATATTGGATATTTATGAAAAAAATAACTTTTTAAATCTGAAGTTTAAGTAAACTCCCTTAGAACTTTGGCTTCAGCAAGACCTTGTGTTCAGAGGTAAACAAGCCTCCTATGGAATCTTTTTCTTTAATTTGCCAGAAGCCATATCTTAGTCTGTTAGTGTGTGACTGCCCAGTCATTAACAAGCAAAAGTTCTCAGAGGCAGCAGCTCACAGTGGAACTCTGGTGCCCGAAGACACAGAAGAAAGTCACCAAGAAGTCAGGAGGAAGGAAGAAGATCTGGGTTTTAACCACTTATTTCTCTTACTTTGATTAAAAAAACACACAATTAATGGAGGACTCAGAAAATATGCAAGCTGTTTTATATTACTATAACTGTTGTCAAAATTTATAATTCCAAATGTTTAAAGAATGTAAACTATAAAAATAATTGTCTAGTATTTAACTATTTAACATATTTTAAAGCTATTTTATTTTATTTTTTTTTCTTTTTTAAAATATTTTTGAAGTATAGCTGATTTCCAATGTTGTGTTAATTTCTGCTGTACAACAAAGTGATTCAGTAATACATATATATGTGTATATATATATATATATATATATATGTACACACATTCTTTTCCATAGGCTTTTCCATTATGTTTTATCACAGGATATTGAAAATAGTTCTCTGTGCTATACAGTAGGACCCTACTGTTAAGCCATTCTACGTATAGTAGCTTGCATCTCACATGACAATTTTGTGAACATGCATTTCAGAGTCAGCCCAACCTTAATGTTATTTGTGAATGATATTGCCACCATCTAGCTGTTTCCGCTCTCTAGGAGTTTATGACCTTGGTGAGCTAAGATTAGCCTTTGGCTTTTTGTGACAGGCAATGTTTGCTGGTAGTTCTGTTCCTTTGTCTCATAGGTTGGTTTAGATCTTGTGCCAAATAAGCCACATTTCTGGTTGCTGAATTGTTGAAGCTGTGCCTGCACACGTCCTTGCGAGGATGCTTTTCATATTCCACTGGGAGTTACCACACCTAATGGCTAGACTGACATCAGGGTCTCATTGAGCCTCTGCAAGTCCTGCTCACAGGACCTGTGTCAAGATATATTCCTGCCTAGCAGTCTGGGGCATGATTCCATGACTTTGTTTTCATGGACCCTAACTAATTTTTTTATTTTTATTTTTTATTTTTCATAACATCTTTATTAGAATATAATTGCTTTACAATGGTGTGTTAGTTTCTGCTTTATAACAAAGTGAATCAGCTATACATTTACATATATCCCCGTATCTCCTCCCTCTTGCATCTCGCTCCCACACTCCCTACCCCACTCCACTAGGTGGTCACAAAGCACCAAGCTGATTTCCCTGTGCTATGCTGCTGCTTCCCACTAGCTATCTATTTTACATCTGGTAGTATATATAAGACCATGCCACGCTCTCTCCATCTCAGCTTACCCTTCCCCCTCCCAGTGTCCTCAGGTCCATTCTCTACATCTGCATCTTTATTCCTGTCCTGCCCCTAGGTTCTTCATAACCTTTTTTTTTTTTTTTTTTTAGATTCCATATATATGTGTTAGCATACGGTATTTGTTTTTCTCCTTCTGACTTACTTCACTCTGTATGACAGACCCTATGTCCATCCATCTCACTACAAATAACTCAATTTCGTTTCTTTTTATGGCTGAGTAATATTCCATTGTATACATGTGCCACATCTTCTTTATCCATTCATGCTATTGTGAATAGAGCTTCAGTGAATATTGTGGTGCATGACTCTTTTTGAATTATGGTTTTCTCAGGGTATATGCCCAGTAGTGGGATTGCTGGGTCGTATGATTGTTCTATTTTTAGTTTTTTAATGAACGTCCATACTGTTCTCAATAGTGGCTGTATCAATTCACATTCCCACCAACAGTGCAAGAGGGTTCCATTTTCTCCATACCCTCTCCAGCATTTATTGTTTGTAGATTTTTTGATGATGGCCATTCTGACTGGTGTGATGTGATACCTCACTGTAGTTTTGATTTGCATTTCTCTAATGATTAGTGATGTTGAGCATCCTTTCATGTGTTTGTTGGCAGTCTGTATATGTTCTTTGGAGAAATGTCTATTTAGGTCTTCTTCTCATTTTTGGATTGTTTGTTTTTTTGATATTGAGCTGCATGAGCTGCTTGTAAATTTTGGAGATTAATCCTTTGTCAGTTGCTTCATTTGCAAATATTTTCTCCCATCTGAGGGTTGTCTTTTTGTCTCTTTTATGGTTTCCTTTGCTGTGCAAAAGCTTTTAATTTTCATTAGGTCCCATTTGTTTATTTTTGTTTTTATTTCCATTTCTCTAGGAGGTGCGTCAAAAAGGATCTTGCTGTGATTTATGTCATAGAGTGTTCTGCCTATGTTTTCCTCTAAGTGTTTGATAGTTTCTGGCCTTACATTTAGGTCTTTAATCCATTTTGAGTTTATTTTTGTGTATGATGTTAGGGAGTGTTCTAATTTAATTCTTTTACATGAAGCTGTCCAGTTTTCCCAGCAACACTTACTGAAGAGGAAAATGTTTAACTCTTTTGCTCTTTGGAAATGCCACAGTGATAATTTTATTTCTAAGTAAACCTCATCCTCATCTTCCTAAAAAATTTATTCTAACCTTAATTGTGTGTGTCAGTTTTCAAGGTTTCTATAAATGAGAAGACAGAGAAACAACTTATGAAATATAAAGTTAGTAACTGGAGGGTCAAACCCAGGAATCACACAGATAAGAATCACACCATAGAACCAAGGCTGGATGCAGTAGGTGAACACAGATTCCAGGTCAAAGTTGATGACCTTGCAGAAATGGGAAACAGGATACATGGAACTGTGGGTATACCAGCTTCCTGATTCATTTTTCAGACTAGAGGTGCAGGTTGACGTTTTGAGAATGTAAGATCATCACTTCCTTGACCCGAGTGGAAGGATGGATCAGGCTATTATGAGTTCCCTTAAATAACAGGAGCCTTTGGAGGAAACACAGTGGATGAAGCATTTCTTTCCAGGGGAGTTTGAACACTGTCATGGTCATCCCAGGGAGAGGAGGAAAACTCACAACCTTTTTGAGGCATGTTTGGTCTCGGGAAAACCTGTCTCTTTATCCATCCTCACCAACCATCCATCGACAACTATTCACCCACTAGAGAAAGTTTACAGGGAGTAGTAGCATTCAATAAACATCCCTATTGGTCATTGTTGGGAAAAGACCCTCACAAGAAAATTACATCATCTGTGGAGAAAGAGAGCGAGAGTAGAAAAAAGTAGAAAATAAGTGATATCATCCTAGGAGCTCTGCTACCCTAATGGGTGAAAGGAAAGGATTTAGCAGCTTCCTGTCTACATTAATATAGACACTGTCCTAACTTGGAAAGAAACACCAGGACAGCTGACACTGAAAATAAAAATATAGTAATACCTGCACTGTAAGGACACACACACACACTCACATCACAAGAAAAGGAAAAGAGAGAAGATAAATTACATTTTAATATCCAACCTAAGAAAAATCACTTCTTATCTTTCTAATAGTCAAGGTGAAAATGGAAATATGCAGGATTACACAGATTCCATCTATTTTATAGCTAACTATTCAATAAGTGCTTATTCGAATATAAACATAAAACAGCTCCTGTCCATTCCTCACCCATAACCACAGCAGAGACCAAGGGACAACCTCATATATTTCCTGTCATTTGTTTCTTCTCCCACTCTCCTCGTCCACCACACAGACAGACGAACAGACGTAGTACCACATACAGGCTGGCTGAGAAGAGAAAGGAACTACACAGGAAAGTCAGAGTGGTGTTTCTCTATTCCACTCTGAGGGAGAACATGATGAGTGATGTCCTCAGTATCAATTGCCTGATAAAATGAAATGATATTCCCATATGTCTGGTACTTGGAGAGTTTATTGGTCAGGAACCGGCAGGACCCAGATGGCTCATCCAAGTTGTGTCCTTGTTAACTCCTCCACCCTTGTATCACATTACTTACCAGGGAAGCCAAGGGAATGTTGCCGTGTTCCAGGGCCACTATGATGTCTGGGCTGCCTGTTACCACCTGAAGGCATGAGTGGTGTGGGGAGACCGCGGTTACTGGAAGCTAGAATGGAGAATCATACAGAAAGGGCCACCTTGGGAGGTGCCGTGTCCCTCGGTGGAAAGATACAGCTATAGCGCAGTCCTCCCCGCAGGAAGAACGCTGAAGGAAGCAAGACCCTGATTTCACTCTCCTCTCACCCACAGACATGCTGCTGGGGCCCCTCCGTGGCTGGTCCGACATGACATCTAAGAACAAGGAGCCCTGGTATGGTCTACCACCAAGGAAGAGGGAGCCAGGTGGAACAGTAAGACCAAGCCTGGAGTGGAAGAGGAGGATGCCCATCCTACACGGGCTATGAGCATGGCTAGTGTCACATGAAAGTGTGATTCATCGGTTGAAGGTGATTCTACTGGGAACCAAAGTAAATGGAATTCCAGTGTGTAGCATGTTCTACTGAATAGAGTCTATTTTCACACTTGAGCGAGAAAACTAAAATCGTCTTGGGAAAATAAGTTGTTAACATTTCCTCTAAATCATTCTTCATGATACTAGTTGTCTGAATGCGGTTTTGATAGAATTTGCCTAGCTGACACTTCACAACTGAGGTTTAGAGCAAGAAACTCAAGAGCAGGTAAATGATAACAAATGTTCAGTGTGCAGATGACCCAGGTGATGGTTTATTGTGAGAAATGAAGTGTTTTGTTTTGGTGAAGGGCTATTTCACTAGGTTTCTAGATTTAGCAAATAAAAATAAAGGATTCTCAGTTAAATTCAAATAAACAATGGAGTTTTAAGTATAAGTATGTCCCAAATATTGTGTGGTACATACTAATACTAAAAAAAAAAATCTGTTTATCTGAAATTCAAATTTAATTGGACATTGTTTTTGTATCTGGCAACACTACACTTCACTGCTGCATGCAGTCGGTTTACAGGGTCATCATTTGTAAGGCCAGGAGGTTTTTTTTTCTTTCTTTTTTTTTTTTTTAAAGCAAGTTCAAGTCTATTCAAATGTTTAAATGTGGAATAGATTCATTGCTCAAAGTTCTACAACATGGCCTGGGATAATTTCTAGATTGGGTTTAACAAATTCTCACCTCTGCTATAGAAGAATTTTAATATGGGATCTATTCACTGGTTTATTCATGCATTCATATGGTAAATATTAATTAATGTCTCTTTAGTGCTAGGAGTTATTCTAGATGTGACAGACACAGCAATAAACATGAGAGACAACACATCTGTCCTCATCTACCCTCATGGTGCTTAGGGTCTGGTGGGAAAACCAGGTGTTGACTGGAGCTTCAAGTTGGCTCTTGAAGGTTTGGTTCCCCAGGAAGCAGACTCTGAGATGGGCATGAGCATGTAGGATTTTTTAGAGGAAGCCTCACTAAAAATTGATACCTTTATTTCAAACTTTCTCGTTTCCCCATTGCACTGTTCTACCTGCATTTGGTCTGTCTTGTTAATCCTCTTTTCAAAAGCAAGTCCCTTCACTTGTGCTCCTGGAGCCCACGTCACCTTGATTTCTCAAAGCCATTGTTCCTTCAATTAACCCTGCTCTTTCCTGGGTCATTAAGTCTCCCCCAGTTATTCCTGTTACACCATATGCTTTTCATTCTTCCATCATCTCCCTTGATCTTCTGTCTGTTTTCAACTACTGTGCCTTCTTTCTGCTTCCCTTTATGCCTAAACTTTTAAAGAGGTGTCTGCTCCCAGCCCCAATAAGACTCTGATGCTCATACAACCCAGCTTCTGCTGGTCTCACTTCACCCAGGCTGCAGTTTTCAAGGTCATCAACAACAGCTCTGTTAGACCCATAGATGGCCTTTTCCTCATCTTACATGACCTCTCAGCATTGTTTGTGACGGTTGATGACCCCATCATTGATTAACTGCTCTCTTGACCTCAATAAGGGCACTCCCTGGGGTTCCTCCTGCTTTTAGCATCACCGCTGCCTGGTCTCCTTGCCTCATGCTCATCTTCTACTTTCCCCTTTAGTCTTTTCAGCATTTGTCCTGCCCGAGTACTTGCTTTACAATTTATTGATTATTCCTGTGGATTTTAATATTATCTGTAAGTGGATGACTTTCCATTTTAATTCTCCATCCTAGTCCCTTCCTCTCATCTTCTTGAACTCTCCACGTGAATTACTCCCAGGCACCTCATTTTAATCTGTCCATACTGAACTCTTGATTCCTCTCACACATATTTCCTCTCCAAACTTCCACATTTTTGGAAATCATGTAGCCACAGATCATTGCTCATTTCTGATTCTATTTTCCCCTCAATTCTCCATACACAGCGCTCACCAAACTCAGTTTCCTCTCAGATTATATCTTAAATCTTCCCACTTCTCTGAATCGTCTGCTTTCACACCTGGCCTATTGAAAAAGTTCCTGCATCTTCTGTATCTTCTTTTTTCTTTTACTCCCTTTAATATATTTTCCACACAACAGGCAATCTTCTTGAAATATAAATCAGATCATTTAATTTGCCTGATTAAAACTTTTCAAAGGCTGCATATTGTGCCTTAGAATAAAATATAACCCCCTGCAGGAATTTGGGTGAATTGATCCCAACCTGGTATTCCCACTTCATCTTCTCTCTTCCTCTTTCTCTTGTCTCACATCCTGTTAATCTTTTCTCAGTTCCCAGTTCTTACTGAGCCCCTTCTTGACCTAAGGCTACAGCTGCCTCTCTTGGAAGAATTCCATGCACTCCTTCCTTATCTTTTGAATTGCTATTTCCTTACTATTCCTCAAGTCCCTGCTTAAAAATAATTTCCTCAAAAAAAGTCTTCCCAGCCCCTTTCCCTCTAAAATGTGTCCTTCCTTTAACCCAAATTTTCATTTCCTTCCCATCACTTATCACAGTTTGTTCTAAGCCTGCCTCTTTAGTTCAGAGGGGGACCCCGTGTGTCATGTTCACCCATGGACTCACCGATGTCGCAGGACAAACAAAATCTGTGAGACAGAGTGACTTGTCATAAGGTAGGCCGTCAGATAAGGAGAAGGAGTTGTTTTTGTTGTATCTGAATTTATAGCAAGACATTCAGAAAGTAGAGTATAGCACTCAGCGAAAGACAAAGAGGCAAGTTCAAAGATAATATGCTATATCTGTTGTGTTCTTTGTCCCTCGCATGTAATCAAGTGTGTTCACCAAAAGAAGATAAAAATTTGATCAGAAGTAAACTTAGATAAAAATGACAAAGAAGAAATAAACTTAGAAAATACTTTAAAAAGATTTTAAGGTCTGTAAAAGAATAATTACAACACATCCTTGAAGGACTGCTTATAATATGTTTTGATTCAAACATATATGTGAAGCAGGAAAATTATAAAATGATAATTCTTTCAGGTATTGATCATCATGAAGTTATACATACATGTGTACATACAAATATACAGACAGATGTGTATATATATGTATGCACACACATACACACATATTCACACACATAATATATACACACATACACACACATAATAACATGGTATTGCCACATTGCAGGGTTCTTTACAAGTGATCGTTTTTCTAAATGACCTATGGGTTGTTAATAAAATATCTATTCTATTTATAATTATGTTTATTTCCAGAGTGCATATTTCCTAACTTCCTGCCATGTGCCAGGCACTCCTGCCTACACTGGGGATACATCATTCAACAACAACAACAAATGATAAGCAGCAGACATGTCAGATGTTGATAGATGCCAAGGAACAGAACTGTCAAAAGAGGTAAGTTGCTCTTTCATATGGGTTGTCAGCACATTCCTCAGGGAAACAGTGACATTTTAACAGATATATATATACATATATGGGGAGGGGAGCACACCAGGTGCTAAGCACAGCAGGTGTAAGACCCCTGAGGCAGGAAGTGTGCTCTGCAGAGAAGACAAGGACCGCACATGCCTGAAGGAGGTGGGGAGGGTACGGAGGGCCTGGCAGCAGGGCAGGTCATGTGAGGACCTTCTCGGTCAGCCTCAAGACTTTGGTTTTCCCCCTAGTGAGATGGGGAATCTCGGAGGGGGTCCATAAGAGTGATGCGGTCTGATCCCCATTTTGCGGGGATGGCTCTGACTCTGTGTTGAGAACCTGTGGTCAAGCAGGTATAGAAGCAGAAAAGCAGGTAGGGCCACAGAAGTGACCTGTTAGGGGATAATGTAGATGTGGACAGAGGGCAGCAGTGGGGGTGGTGACCACTGGCCAGAATCTAGATGTAATTTGTACCCAGAGACATTACCACTTGCTGAGGGACTGGATACAGGGTTGGGAGAAAGAGAGGCGTCTGGTCCATCACATTTGGCCTGAGCAGCTGGTGAGTGGACTTTTCATTCACAGGTGTCGAAAGAGAGTCCATCAACAGGGTGGTCTTGGAGATACTGATGTCGCCATTGGCTTTTTTTTACTGTAAACAATTTCAGCATTGACAAGGACATATGTGAAAAATAGAAGCATCTCATTTCTTCTATAATACCCCAGCCCTGTTTTGCATTTTTACATGTAGAGAAATTCTGGGAAGGGGCAGCTCGGATATTATTCTGCGGTCCTTCTGTAGTCTGAGTGCCATTATTGCAACTGGTGATTCTCACTGCACCATATTGCACCTACGAGTCAACGTGCCCTCAGGATGATGGCTGTGTCTTTGCACTTGTGTCTTGAACACATCACGTCTCCTTGTTTGTTGGAGGACATAGAGTCTATACTCAAAGTGGCCTTTCATATATTTTTAAAATACTCATGCCCTAGATCTTCCTTATAGCCTACTTTCTTGACTTTTGACTAAAATGTCTCTTTATAAATATTAATGCTCTTTTTGATTTCTCCAAGACTTGCAAATGGCCAGGAGTGAACCATCTAAGCCTGAGGGAGTTGAGGTAATAACTTTGTCATTTTATCTTTTTGGAAACCCTGTAGATGCCAGGATTTGGCTATACGTGGGATACCTTATTCACGGATCTAGCAGCCTGACCTGGATGCAGGGAGGCAGGCTCTTCTACTACGCATAAACTTGGTAATTTCCAGATTAATATCACACTTAAGAAACATGTTTTTACCATCTGCATTTCCAGCCAAATCCTTTGCAAATATCTTGTGATTTTTCTTCCCCCACCAAAAAACCACATTCTTAACATTAAATGTATCTTCGTAAGGATCATGCTCTGCCACCAACGCCAAAAGAACCATGACAGTGTTCTCTATTGATTTTTTAAAAATCTGTATTAACCAGATTGTGAATCATGGCATATTTCTGGGGACCAAGGTCATCAGTGGCAACACAAGTGAGGATGAGAAACAGAATTACAGAAGGTTATTGTTTCTCACATAAGATCTCCCAGCCAAGTCTGTTCTAAGTTTCCAGTGGGAGCGCAGATTATTGATTCAAAGCTGCCACCAGCTACTTAGTCACGTAGAGAGACAGGAGCTTAATATATCAGGTGTTATTTTCTACTTAGTCTCAGGTGGTCACCTAGAATCAATATCCTTAAATCTAGAATCTCTATATTAAGCCAGAGTAGGGACATTTATTATAATTCTGGTCCTTTCTCATTGTCAGCATATGCAAGCAGGCACAGCACTCTAGCTTTCCATGGCATGTGGCCCTAAATATTTCATGGTGTTAGTCCCCATAGTTATATTCTCTCTGAACCATAAAGAGTCTGGAACAGATTTACATTAAGGTGTATTTTCCAAAACACTTTGACTATTTGAAAAGATTAAATACAAAAAAGTGATGTAATGGCACTTGCTTTGAGAATTAGGTAAAAATTAATCAATACAAAATGAAGGTAGTGCAAATCCAACAAAGATGGAAATAGTACCAAAGCCAAGAAATCAACAGGCACAGGGGAAATTTGAGGCACAATGAGAGATAATGGGGCAGAGTCTGCACCAAGTGTCTCAGGAAGAAACCGGTTTATCTAAAATTTTTTTTAAGTTTCTTGACCTCACCCTCTGAGGGAGTTTGTTAGGGGATACTCAGTAGATTCCTGAGCAGTGTGACAGATTTCATAGCTAACAATTTTGTGTAAAATTCAAAGGGTGCCGTTAGAAGTTGCTTCTTGTACAGCCTTTTGATGAAGGTCAAGTTCACTTTTCAGGGACATCGATCAAGTCGGTTCTGCTGGGAAACATATGGTTAGTTTGTTCTGTAGCTTTGGGGAGCTTCAATTTTACTGAAAATTTCATGGGAAATTTTAAGTTCTAAATTAAATATTAGAAAATATTATTTTATACTAAACTAGACCAACTGTGTTATGAGATAGAGTACAAGATTTACAACAGTTTGGTGATAAAGGACCCTGAAGAAGGCAGTATCAGAACATTTGCATACAGGTTGTAAAGATGGGGTGTTCTACTAAAACCCACTCCTACCCTTTCAAACTGGGAATCTGACCCATCAGAAGGCTCTTCCTACTTTTAAAAATATCTCAGTAGCATTTGGTAAAGATTCAAAGGGAACTTAAAAGCCCTTGGATCTGTTGGCTTTATGCAACTTGGTCTGCAAGCACAGAGTTCCTGTCTGTGATTTGAGAGTTATTGAAAACCACATTGAAAGCTAATATCTGTGTACACACCCCACACAGCAGGATCTGTTCTAATCACTTTACTCAATTCATCCTCCGAGAGTTCTAGTAAGAGAATGACGAATGTTAGCTTCCATTTTTCACAGGGAGGAAGTGGAGCCACTAAATAAAAGGTTCAGAAACATTCCTAAGGTCACCCTGCTGGTGAGTGACAGAGCTGGATTGAAACCCAGGGTCTGCATTTGCAACTGCTGGGCTACACTCTCCATCTGATCACAGAGTTGACAAAAGTTACTTTGTACTTAACATTTTATTTTTGATGAAATAATGATAAATACCATTAAGTCCAATGTTTTATTTTTCTTCCTCATGTAAGATATTGAATCTTTTAACAATGAGCAACAATGAGAAAATTTTCATGGAAATTCCAGAGCTAGCCAGCAGAATGCTTAGGCTGTATTTCAAGGACTCCAATTGGGGTTTTGTTTGTTTCTGTAATGAAGGTAAATTAGACTCACGGCCTCTGCCGGTGCTGGCTGGAGGATAAGTTAGGTGAAGAATTTAGCAGAACTGGGGTCTCCAGATGTCCAGGATCTAAGTGACTCAATAGATGTCTATTATTATGGTTGTCGCCCTGAATGTGCTTTCACAGCGATGGTAACAACAGAGAGTGAAAAACGCTAGCTACAACTTCTCAAGCACCTACTATGGACCCGGTGCTGGGCCCAGTGTTTCTCTAGATCATTTCATTTAAACCTCATGCAGCCTATTAAGGAGTGCCAAATGCCACCCGTGTCTCTACCAGCTTCAATGCTGAATCTCTTAAATATGAGGATATGCTTCTTCCTAGAAAAAAAACCAAAAGCTCTTCTTGGATTGAGTGCAGATACCTACAAATTGAGGATGGGTGGAATGTATGAGTTCATTCAGCATGATTCAGCAAATAGTTTTTGAGACACTTCTGGGTGCAGTGTGTACTACACACTGCAGTTGTGTGGAGGTAAAGCAGATGCTGTTCTCACTGAGCTTACACTTCGCTTCAGGAAACTGAAATAAAATCACTGGGAGGAGTGGTTAATTCCTACAGAGGTAAAGGGAAATATCCACAGAACGCAAAGATGAGAAGTTGAAATTTAAAGATAGGGTAGGATTGAACGGGCAGAGAAGGGGAAAAAGGCAGTGGAAGAGGAAAAGGAAAATTAAAGGTGCAGAAATAGGGAAAAGTTTTTTTTACTTCGATAATGAAATGTTGGATAGAATGGAAACACCTCTTTAAGTCACCTAAAGTACAATTATTTTAACTCAAGATAAAAACTGCGAGGGACTGCAGAGCTGATTAAAAAGAACCAACTCTAGATTTGGTTATTGCAAAGGTTAAGCACATTGAATTAATGGCTGTGGCATTGAAACCAGTCCCCTTATGATAAGGATGGAATGAAAAAAAGCTTCTGAATCATGTTCTTAACCCTATTATGTGGCGTTTTGAATAAATGTTGTTATACGACCACCACCCTTTGCTTTAAAAATTGCTGTTTATCCACGCTGCTGCAGAAGGTCTTTCACAGAATGTGTTTCTCACCAGGGTTTTAAAATATTTACATGTGCTGATTAATAATGTATAGTTGGCATTCAGGACCTTAGACTTGTGAATAATTGACATGTTCATTTAAAATTTGCAACTGGGCTTCCCTGGTGGCGCAGTGGTTGGGGGTCCGCCTGCCGATGCAGGGGACGCGGGTTCGTGCCCCGGTCTGGGAGGGTCCCGCGTGCCTCGGAGCGGCTGGGCCCGTGGGCCGTGGCCGCTGGGCCTGCGCGTCCGGAGCCTGTGCTCCGCAGCGGGAGAGGCCACGGCGGTGAGAGGCTCCCGGACCGCAAAAAAAAAAAAAAAAAAAAAAAAGATTTGCAACTGTTCTGTATAATGATGAAGTGCACCAGTCTAAGTTTCCCCAGCACTTCAGTGGAGAAAGTTTGCAGTAAAATCAGGCTTTCTTTCAGTTTTAGAGAGGTTGAAAATAAGGACTCTAAGCAACTAAGGCAGGAAAATGATTGTATGCCCCAGAAGTTCTCTGTTAAGAAAGGGGAAGTCACAATCCCCACTACCACACGAACAAATGAATTCTGTCGGCTGTAGTTTTTTTAGTTGAAGGAAGGGGACTCAGGCAACTGGCTAAATTCCACATTGCCACGCCATCTTATTGAAATGCAAACATATATGAGTGTGCAAATATGTATGTGTGGGTGTGCACTTCCAATCACTATCAGTTTAATTATTATAATAGTGTTTTCAAAAAAAGAAAATTGATAAAAGAACAATGAGAAACTAGTGTAAGGTTTTATATGGCTGCTATCTTAAGTGTCAAACTGGTCACACCAAAATGTTCATTTCTAACCACACTTCTTTCAGAGAACTGAATGTTGGTTACTGGCAGTTTAGTATCAAAATAATTATTTAATTTCAGAAAAGAAATGTCAAATCTGGCAGCTTTAGAAGCTTGATAAAAAAAAATAGAAGAATACTGTATGTAACTTTTCATTACATTGTTTTTCTTTGCCCTGGCAATTTGGTGTGGGGCTTCATGTAATAGTACCCTGCCTGGGTCATCAGCCACAAGAAACGTCATGAAGAAGGCATACTGTGTATTTACTTTTCTAATTTTACATATAGATTCCCCTAATTCTCTTCTTGGGACCATGCCCCATTGGCTACATAATCTTTTCCATATCATTCCTGGCTCCTCTATAAGAACATCTCATTTTCAGTGTTTTTTCTTTTCTTTTATAAAATGGCTTTCTAACTCTTGTCAGAGGAAATAGCCAAAAAGACGTCATGGCCCCAAGATTTCTGGGGATATACTCAGTAGTCTTGTGATTCCAAAAGGGTGACATTTTCAACACAATGACAAGGTAATAGGCAAAACTGTTTTCTACAGACCATCACATAACACCACCTGAGTCCATATCCTCCTCTCTTACTCAGAAGATACTTGGTGATCAAGCTCACAATGCACTGAAAGTGGATGCCTCACTGTAATGTGTCTGGTTGGACTCTCCAAAGTCCTAGAAGCTGGCAAGAATCCACACCCCGGTGTATAAACAAACGCTTTCTCATTTGCCTATTTTGATGGATCTTTCTTGCTCTTGTCTTCCCTGGCTGTGTAAAAAGTCTCTGGCCCCCAAATTCGGGTTGCGCTGTTCAGTACAAGTTTTCCTTGCTTGTGCAGTCCATTTGAGACATTCAGCTCCTCCAGAAAAATCATCGGCTTCTAAGCACCTTCAGTTTCATGTGTCCATGTCTGGGGATAGGACTCAAGCATCAGCCCATATAAAAAAGAAACCACTCTACAGCTCAAAATACAGGGAACTTAATCTAGGGCATTGCTTACACAGCAATGCAAAAGCTAAGAAGCTAAATGGGAGCAATGATGTAACAGAGATGAATCGTTACGTAGTTTCTCAAGGCTGGATGTTGTCAGTGAGTAGTGCTACCAGGGCAGAGGCTGAGGTCATGATGCAGAAAAGAACATGAGGGTAGAATCCTGGGGCAAGAGACTGAGCCAAACAGAAAAATATGCGATTACAGAGATGGCACCCAAGGTAGACGTGGAGAAATAGCTTGTCCGCTCCCTTCCCCCCAACCTTGCCTCTAATCTCCCTCCAGTACCAGCCATTGTCCAAACCAGGAAGAATTAGCTGACATGGGGTCTAGAACTTGCAGCCCATTGAGCTAATATTCTGTGCTATAGATTAGCATAGGGAAGGTTTAAGGATTAAATCTGCTGGCAAACAGGTCAAAGACCAGCCCTGGGTGCCCTGCCACTGCCATCGTACTGAGAAGGGGACTGATACATTAGTGTGCTTCTCCAAGATGGAATCTGGAATGAGATGGGGCTCCATTGTCTTGGCACGTGAATAAAGGTAACCAGTCAGAATTTATACTTTTCCCAATAAATTATAACATGATATGAAAGATATTTGAATACATTCTTAAAACCTACAGAAATATGTTTTATATGAGGAGATGACTAATTGTCAAACGAATTTAAATTTGATAACATGAAAAATTCTCAGAGTATATTTTTAAAAGGTAACTTCAAATTAATTTGACAGAAGTAGGCCTTAGGTTTGAAAAAATGTATAAAATGTGTATAGAACACTAGAACTGTTACAAGGCATAAATACATGGGTGGAATGAATTAAAAGGTGTCATATCCTTAAATTTAATCACTTCAAAGTCACACAATAAACTTAAGGGAAAGA